>NC_141712.1:18597556-19042264 GCF_971803275.1 Cyanistes caeruleus
GCTTTCTGCATCCAAAACTTTGTTGCCTTTATTCTGCTGACGCATGTGCCCAAAAGAGAATTTTGTACATGCCAAAATATTTTCCAGGAGAGCTCATAACTTGTTTAGATATTCATTGAATGGTAGGATATGTACACTGGCACTGGGCTACAAATCATCTCAGGGTACGGACCTGAGACATCAGTTTTGCCATTTGGTCACTGTAAAAACCAGGGGAAGCATCAAACCAGGTCTCTGAACTGCTTCCAAAACAGATTAAAGAGCTTTTCCAGGACTTTTGGATCATATCTTTTATAACCTTTTCTTAAATAACATCAGTAGTAACCAATGTAATGTAGAACTGTGGGGATCTTAGACATGAAGGAAGGGCTTGAATAATTATATACATGGCAAACAGAACAACCTAGCTGGAACTTGAATTATATAAAATACTAAATAGATGACCTGAAATGTTACCCAAATTTTATTTCATTTGGGAAAGCCTCTGATTCCTTGACTTACAGCTGCTGAAAAAAATTATAAAATGGTAGTGGCAATTCCCACTCTTATGGCAAGTGAGTTGTGTCCATGGAGCTCAGTAATCTCAGCAGTTTATAAAAGGTTTATAGCAATCCAAATTACTTCAGCTACAGAGGACTTTAATTTTCCTCATTGTGAGGTTATTATTTCCATATCTCTAATTTCTCTGTGCTGTACACAGAAGGTCAGAGTTTAATACAAAAATAAAGGCTGACTGGGTATGTTCTCACCATGTACCTTCTTTTCCAGATGGACACAACCTGAGGCATAAGTATTACAAGGAATATTTTGGTAAGCTGCTGGCATGAAGTGTTTGTTGTTATTATTAAGCTTTATCATTCTTGCAATGCTTACAAGGAATTTTCTCCTTATGAAATGAAGGTTTGTACATAGAAAAAAGAGATTCTATATCCTCAACTCCCTATGCCTTGGTCAGAAGATCTTAAAATAAGATCTACAATTTCCTGACTCTGAACTCTTGAGAACCAGAATTTTCAGCTGTGACACAATGAGTTAAATGGTGCAGTCTTATGCCAGGGGAACCACCCAGTCCAATAATATTTTTTTAATTTTCTAAGCATATTTTTGGAGCTTTGCTCTTGGCCCAAGACTCCTTGCAGAGGAACACAGAGCCCTGTCAAAAGCAGGGTCCTGAGCTGTGGTAAGAGATAAGGGATGGCTGGAGCCTAGTGAATCAGTCCCTCTGTGTTCCCTGAGAGGTGTCAGGTCCCTCTCACAAACCTGGGGCTCAAAGAAAGCAGGAGCATCTCCCACACCTTTCCTCACAGTTTCAAAGCTCCTGGTTCCTCCCTCTTGGATGTGGATCAGATTGGAAGTGACATTCAGGTATAACTACACAGCATCTTTGATATAAGATTTACAAACAGCCAAATTTGGCCATAAAACCATGAGAGGATTTCCTTTTCTCTCTTCAAGTGTGAGCTATCCCAACTCTCCAAGAGTTGCTAAATAATGGGACCAATAAAACTGCACTGTTGAGAGAACCTCGAGAAACCATCTGCCAGAGCCTAACCCAAAACCTGACTTTGCTGATATTTGTTTTACAGGGAGCAATTCCAACAATTTGGTCGGCTATGTGAAAAACCAGCAGAAGCATTTAGGCTAATTGAAGGTGTGCCTGGGTAAGTGCCCTGTGAATAAAGGGAAAGCTGTGAGGAAATAGCTGGTGCTTAGAATGCAATTATTCACAGAAATGATTGTCTGAGGGTGATATTTCCTCTGAGCTGGAGTAAGGACAGCACCTTAAAACCCTGTACAGGTGCATGAAACACTCTTATTCCACCAGACACACCTGATTTCCTTGCAGAACCTTTGCCTTGTAGGTATTTAGAGGATGAAGTGACTTTAAGGATGGAAAATGATTGGTGTTCCTTAAGACTTTAAACTTTGTGTTTGGGGGCTTCTTCCAACACTGGTGTAACTGGTCCTGCCAGACAAACCAAAAAGCTGTTTATTCTGTACTGACTGCAAAAAGGGTCAGTCTAGCAAATACTTCAGCACATGGGGGGTTTTGTGGGATAATTTTATGTGTGTGAACACTTGTGCTGAGCAGTGGGACCCACTCATGTGAGCAAAATCACATTTATCTGGTCAGAACCAAGCCAACAGCAAAAGCTCCATCCTTTTTATTGGCTTGCATTAGGCAAGAATGAAAATATTTATTATACCAGAAGTTCTGTCCCAAGATGGTTTTCTCAACACTTTCAGCTTCACTTTAAAATGAACTTGGGTTTAGCTGGGAGTTATGAAAACAGAGCAGTTCAGTGTCTTTCTGTACCTACGTCAGGCTGGCTGTTAAGATTACTCAGATACTTAAGGACAAGTTCTGTGCAAACATCCCAGGAAGGATAAATATTTTAATTCCTCTTATTTTTTTTTTCCTTTTGTTGTTTGGTTTTCACCCAGCTGGACTACTCTGTCAAGGAATGCTTTACCCAGCAGCTTTCTGGCTCCAGATCTCCACAAGCACATCTCCATCATCCCCCTGCCCATCAAAAGAAATTCCATTATCCAAGGAACAGGATGAGTCCAGATTTTAACCCCACCAGGAAGGGGAAAAATATGATCTCCCAAAGGAAACCACACTGTTTATCAGCTGCCCTGCTACAAATGAAATGCAAACACCTCCAAGGGATCTCTGTAAGCCTCAGTGCCATGATCAGGCTTCTGCCACAGAGCCTGCCCTTCATGTGCTTGTTGTGTGACTAATTCAGATTGCAGGCCTGTGAACACAACTCAGTGTTACTAAAGTGACGTCAGAATTCTACCTAAATATCATATCTAAGTTGCTTTAAAATAGGTGAGACTAAAGAGGTTCCCTGGATCAGATCCAGTGCCTGACTGTCTTGAACAGTTCCTTTAAAGAAGCCTTTTCATCAGCTTAAAATTCAAAGAAACCTGCAAGTTTCTTCTTTTTTTATTTATATCCAGACAAAAAAAAGCAGGCTTGACACACCCACTCTAAATGGCTAAACCTGAAGTCTTAAGAATTTGAGGAAGTTTAAGCTAGGAGCAAAAACAGCTTTATAAATGTTTTTAGGTTACTTTTCTCAGTCTGGTGAGCTGCAGATTGAGAGTTAATAATGGAACAAATTCCTTCCTACAATATCCAGGCAGAGACACAAATGCATGCCAGGCTTTGTAATGTGCTGGTTTTAGCCAGCACAGTTAATACTCACAAAATCTGTGGCTTTGTACCTGCAAAACCTCAGCAAGAGGCCTGAAGACTGCATAATTTGTTAAATGTGTTAGAAAAGCAAACCCAGGATAAATTTGTGTGATGAAAAAGATTGTCTGGCAGATGGGCCACTGCTCCTCTGGAGCCCTGTACCTTTGTGTTCCATAAATCCTTAATGTCTGGGTATTTGTATTTGGGCCTCACAGCTTCTTTTAGCTGCTTAGCATTATACAATGGAAAACACATTTTCTGTTAAGGTTTTCCTTTCCTGTGGAAGTTCTGAAGGGACAGTTGCATTTATTGTGGCAAATCAGCCAGAATTGTTTGGCAGAAAAGCCACGTTTGCTGCCTGGTTTAGTCCATGTCCCATCTGCATGCATGAAATTAGCATTTTAATTTGCACAGTAGTAGCACTGTATATAAATACCCAGTTCACAAATGTAAGTGCCTACTTCGATTCACAAAATACAGGATTATTTTTCCACTCACTAAATGGTTTAAGCCAAACCCAAGACACCTATAAAACTCTTGATACTTTGCACATGACATTTGCAGCTGGAGAGATGGAAAATACCAAACTGCTCTTCTGTTTCCTATTCTAAACACAGTCCTGGGTGCTTTACAGAACAAAGAAACAGCTGAAGGGCTCCACATTTTCCTAAATATCTTCATTTGTTGAAATCACTTTTTTTTCAAAGTGCAAGATATTAAATGCAGCACCATGTTTGGACAGAGCTATTTTTAGAATTTTATCCTACAGCTTCCTGCAATGACATTTTAATTCCTGCTCAGACAGGAGCCACAGAACAAGAGAGTTGTGGAATGGTTTGTGTTGGAAGGGAGTTTAAAGCTCATCACCTTCCACTAGACCAGGTTATCCAGGCTCAAATCTGTATTTAATAGTTCCAATCTGTGTTTAGACCAGAACCTTGCCACTTATCCTGCTGCAGCCTCACTCCTCGGTGCTTCTCAGTGAAATAGATTTTCTTCAGCATTACTTTCAGCAGAAAAAAAATCAAATTCTGATTAAATGAGCAAATCCCTCCAGTGATCTAATCCCCAAAGAGTAAATGCCAAAATGTTCAATTTTATACTAAAAAATTCCTAAAATCTTGTGAGGAGCTAGTTGAAAAACTAGTGTTGAGCATTCATAAATTTGAAAGATTAAAACTTCAAATCTCAACCTAATCTCTCAAAGCAGCCCAAAATATGCTTAATTTGAGTGGACACATTCACTTTGGTGTCTGTTTTCTTTGTAGCTGAAGAAGCATGTACCTGACCACCAGGGTGGGGCAGTGCAGGTATTTTCTGCTTGCAAAAGGAATTTAAAAAAAACCAAGAACATTGATGAGTTAATAATTCAATGGTAAATTTCTGTTTACTGGGTGTTATCAAAGCCATCATCCTTCTTCGTGGTGCTATAATGCTCAGGGGGTTTTTTCCGAGTTAATTCAAGTTATTAATTGTCAAACTCAGAAACAAAAGCCACAGAAGGGACTTGTCAAAGTGCTGTGTTTTCAACAGTGAAACGCTGAACACCGAAATGGGAAACTCAGACACTGAAATGAAAACACAGAGCAGGTGAGCTGTCCTCAGCTGCTCTTCTCTCCAAAAACAGATGCTTTACCAGCAGCACAGTAGGAAATACCTGGTGTAGGTTGTTCTGAACATTTTCATGACCACTTTGCAGTGTGTTTGGTGCTATGATCACCTTCCTGTGTGTCACTGAGTGCTGCCAATGCCCACGGCCTCCCACATCCCCGAGGATCTGTGCAGCCCCAGGCAGCCCCTCCCTGGTTTGTGCCCCTGGTGCTCAGATGTGTTCAGGTTCTGCTTTGGTGCTCAATAAAAAGTGACCAGTCTATTTTTCGACCCTGCTGAGTTTCTGTTGTGTCTTCTTGATGGACTTTTGGCTTTGGATTATGGAGAAAAAAGGATAAATCTTCTAAATTTTAGTTGTTGGGAGAACATAACACAAGTGTAGGGAGACAAAAGTCATTTTGTCCAGTGGAAGGGAGGTGACAGACCCCAAAACGCATCCAGCACCCCATCCCCTTCCAGAGGGGTCACTGTTGTGGGTCAGACCCTCAGTTCTTGGCCCCTGCACTTGCACTGGCCGCAGAGGAGCTGCTGGACAGCCCTGGGGAGGCTGGGGGTGGTCCCCCAGGGGAAGTGACCCTGTTTGCCCAGGCACCGGGTCAGTGCTGCTGCTGCCAGCTCAGCTGCTTTGGGCCGCACCAGCAGCTGCTCAGGCAGCTTTGCAGGAGCCTCAGAGGGTGGAGAAACCAAGCAAGGCAAAGGCCAGAGCTGGGCAGAGCTGGCAGAGGAGAGGGGTTGGGCCGGTTCCAATCTCCACCATCCCACCTGCTCCACCCACCCAGTCCTGCTCTACCTGCTCGTCCGGAGCAGGCAGGAGTCCTCCCAGTGCCTCCCTCCTGCCCTGGGAGCACAGCAGGGACAGGAGCTGCCTGGAGCTGAGCCATGGGGGGACAGCAGCGAGTGCTGGCACTTTGGGAAGGTTTGGGGGGACTGAGATGGCCCCAGCCAGCACCAGGTGTCAGGGTAGCTCCTCACTGAGTCAGTGAAGTGGTCCTTGGGATCCCTTGGACCTCTCATGGTCCTTGGGATCCCTTGGACCTCCCCATTTAGATGGGGGTGTGCACATAAACTCCTGTCTCCTGCTGGCAAGTGTGACAGGAGCCAAGAATCCTGCCTTTCAAGAGAATGATTTGTTTGGTGAACACCACAACATCATGGTTTAATTTCTGCTAATTTCCACGCCAATGCAAGCAAATTTGGTTTCTGCTGCTGTAGTTTGGTAGTGATCTTTGTGGAAAAAGCATAGTGTGACTTGAGGCAGTGTCTGGAGTGACACTGAAATGCTGTCAGTGCATCCCAGAATCCAACAGCTGGATCAACAGAAGGACTAACAAAATAGATCTTCAAGAAGTCTATACCTGCTACCAGAATAACCAGAATAATATAAATAATTGCTGTACTTCTGGCATGCCTGGTTCAGAGCTCTGTGAAGCTCTATGGTGTAGGAGTGTCTTGGCCACCTTCAGGAAGTTTTCCATAGTTTGCAGAGCAGTGAAGAAGGCTCTGAGGTTTGGACAACCCATAAAAGAGTTTTTGGAGGCTGAAGGTTTCCCTTTGCTTGTGACACAGCAGGGGTTGGTTTGTACAGGGGGTTATTTTCTTCTCCCACCTCACACTGGCTGCACAGGCTGGATTCCCCTCTGGAGGTGGGGTTGGATGAGCACTGATTGTCTCTCTATGGCAAAAGGACTTACGGCATCATTTAGGATCTTTTAATGGTAAATTAAAAACAAAAAACCACCTTTTTCTGGTGAGTCTCCAGAGGTAAGTGCTATTTCTTCCCATTGTTTTCTCCTTCTTGTTACATTTCCGTGCAGACAAAACAGCAAGAACGACAAGAGAAGCTGTGCAAAACCAAAAAAAACCTTCAGAGAGTTTCCCAGACAGAGCTGTGGATGGTGGGCTCGTTCTGCCTAGCCTGAGCCCCCTACCAGGTGACTCTCCCAGTTTAAGCAATGGAAACTGTGCAAAAAGAAACCAAAAGCTTTAATTGAATTCCCTCTTCCTTCCCCATTACACACCTGGGGACAGACACAAGGATTTTATTCACCCTTTTTTGGACAAGATGGAAAAGAACTGTGGCTCTAAACTCTGTTCTTTGCTTTTAAAACCAGGAGCAGCAGAAGTTCTGCCCAGGAAAATCCCAACACAAAAGTGAAGTGTTTGGAGTTTGGGGTAGCAGCAAACTCCATTCTACCCATGCAGAAGAATTTTTTTTTTCCCTCAAGGTGGCACAAGAGGAACAAAAGTGCAACAAGCCCCGGTTCTAGCAGGGAAGCAGGTGTAGGAGCTGTGAGTTTTGAACTCACTGCATCATATTTTTGGTCTCAGAGAATGGCTCCTTTGCTATGTGTGTCTTTATAACAGATATTTTCTACTTAAAAGACAAAAAATAAAAAGGTTTTCCAAATTTTCTCCTTAGAACTGGAGTTTTATTATCCAATTAAATAGGAAATACTGTTAGGGCACTGTAATTGGGCTGTGTTATGTTTTTAGAGTGTGAAAATGATAGAGTGAAGAAACACAGCTTGTAATAGTGTTGTTTTCTTAGCATTATAGTCCTAATTCAGTTTATTCCCAGCATTTTCTGATCCATGGGGTAGAAAAATACATTACTTTTTCATTAGATTTCCTAACACACAGAAATCAACAGCAGCAAGAAAATGAAACTTGAGTCCGTTCAGCAATTTCTCAGAGTGAGTGGCAAACAGCAACATTTTTTTCTCTGCATTTATTCCATCTCATCAAATGTAATTTCCCATAACAGAACTGAGGGAACATAAAGGTGAGAGGGAGGGACGTGGTCCAGATCCCAAACCACGCTGTTCCTCCCCAGCTGCCAGTTTGCTGGATAATAAACCACCCTGCACTGATTGTTGCAGTGCATTATTATACTCGTCAACACATTTTCCTCCTTTTCTGTGTCCTGCTTGTCTTGGAATTTCTGTCACTCCCACTCAGAGCATTGTTCCCCCTCCCTAAACCAGGGTGGGGCCTCTTAGCCCTCTGGATTTTGCTCTTGGAGCTCCATGTGTCTCTACAAGCAGCAGGTCTGTGCCAAGGGGATGATGCTAAATGAGGAAAGGATCAGCCTGCTGCTCAATTAGCCACAGTGGCTAACGAGGGCCACGCTGGGGCTGCCCAGGCCATGGGCACACCGTGCACAGCACAGCCCCAGGATGCTCCTCGTGGCCAGCAGCTTCATGGATGACGGGAAACGATTTGGGGTGAGAAAAGGGAAACTTCCTTCCTACCTACCTAGAAAGGGGGAAGATGTTTTCCGCCACTTTTCTGGCAGGAACACGAGGATTTGGAGGGATCTTGAGATGGTGGTGCCCAGAAACACGCTCAGGTGGGCAGGGGAAGGGATTCCCTGCCAGGCAGTGCTGCTGTGCCCTGTCAGGAGCTGGCAGAGCCAGCTGGATGTGCTCCAGCTCCTTGGAAAAGCTGCACAAGGGGGGCACCAGTTCAAGAGCATAAATGAGCTCAGAGAGGTTTCACCTCCTGATTCCCGTACGATAAAGTCCAAATCCCTATGCATCTGCTCCAAGCCCTGGCTAAGCACCTTACCTAAACCCTGGGCAGGGCCTGGATGTGAGATTCCCGAAAATCAGAGCCCAGCAATATCCCTGGCTCCCTTCCCGTGGGAAGGAGCGCTGTTTCGGTGATGCAGGAACTTCCTGCGATGCCTGACGCACCCAGCTCGGATCCTTGCGAAAGCCTTGCTCAACCCAGGGAGCCCTGGCTGTGCTTTACAAGGTCCTGGCTCCTTCGGGCCATTTCCCAATCACTGTTTTCCCTCAGGCTGGGACAGAACCTCTCACTCGTGGGTGTCCCAGGGGCTCCTCAGCTTTTCCTGCAGCTGCTGAGAGCCAGGGGATGCAAACAGGATGCACTGAGATGCTCCACGGAAAAGCAGCGTTTTGGTGAGGGCTGGCCAAATTTTGGGTAGCACAGGCTGTCACTGATCATGATCCAGAGCAAAATAAATGTGTGGTTTTCTGGATATGGTCCTTGGAGGAAACTCTTCTCCTGCAGAAAACTGCACATCTATTTTTCTCTGGCTGGGAATGACTTTTATTCCCTCGGTGCAGTTTTTACTGTCAAAGGAGGATCTTAATCTCCCAGTTTACACCTCAGGGACAATTTAAGGGTAAGCGGATCTCACAGTCACGGTGCTTGAGGGAGAAAGTCGGTCTCGTGGGGCAAACCAGAGCGCGATGCTCCCCGACAGGCAGCCATAAATCTTTGGGAATGATGCAACCAGTGACCTTTATCCAGCCTGGAATCACAGAAACAGAGAATATCCCGAGCTGGAAAGGACCCACAGGGATTATTCAAGTCCAGCTCTGGACACCGAAGTCCAACCTTAGCCGTGTGTTGGGCTCCAGCACGAATGAAACACTGTGGATTTCATAAACGATCATTACAAATCCCCACATCACACATCCATGCCTCCTCCCTGATGTAAACACTTCTAAACGCCGGCCTTGTGCTGACCGCAGCATTTCCTAAGGACTATCCCAGCCTGGAAGTTACAAACAGGCTCGGCGGTGCGCGAAACCTGTCCTGCCCCTGCTTCTCTCGCATCCCTGGCCAAACACCTTCCCCATCTCCCCGCCGATGCTCCTCCCGCAGCAATCCTTGGGAGGGCGGAGGAAAAGGCCAGGCTGCTGTTGAGGTGCGGGCCAGGTGTGTGCTCGTGTGGCAGCCAGATGTGTCCGTGTGGCAGCCAGATGTGCCCGTGTGGCAGCCAGGTGTGCCCGTGTGTCCGTGTGGCAGCCAGATGTGCCCGTGTGGCATCCAGATGTGCCCGTGTCCCAGCCAGGTGTGTCCGTGTGTCCGTGTCCCAGCCAGGTGTGTCCGTGTCCCAGCCAGGTGTGCCCGTGTGTCCGTGTCCCAGCCAGATGTGCCCATGTCCCAGCCAGGTGTGTCCGTGTCCCAGCCAGGTGTGTCTGTGTCCCAGCCAGGTGTGTCCGTGTGTCCATGTGGCAGCCAGATGTGCCCGTGTCCCAGCCAGGTGTGCCCGTGTGTCCGTGTCCCAGCCAGGTGTGCCCGTGTGGCAGCCAGATGTGCCCGTGTGGCAGCCAGATGTGCCCGTGTCCCATCCGTGTCCCAGCCAGATGTGCCCATGTCCCAGCCAGGTGTGTCCGTGTGTCCGTGTCCCAGCCAGGTGTGCCCGTGTCCCAGCCAGGTGTGTCCGTGTGTCCGTGTCCCAGCCAGGTGTGCCCGTGTGGCAGCCAGATGTGCCCGTGTGGCAGCCAGATGTGCCCGTGTCCCATCCGTGTCCCAGCCAGATGTGCCCATGTCCCAGCCAGGTGTGTCCGTGTGTCCGTGTCCCAGCCAGGTGTGCCCGTGTCCCAGCCAGGTGTGTCCGTGTCGCAGCCAGGTGTGCCCGTGTGCCCATGTCCCAGCCAGGTGTGTCCGTGTGTCCGTGTCCCAGCCAGATGTGCCCGTGTCGCAGCCAGGTGTGCCCGTGTGTCCGTGTCCCAGCCAGGTGTGTCCGTGTGTCCGTGTCCCAGCCAGGTGTGTCCGTGTCGCAGCCAGGTGTGCCCGTGTGCCCATGTCCCAGCCAGGTGTGCCCGTGTGTCCGTGTCCCAGCCAGGTGTGTCCGTGTGTCCGTGTCCCAGCCAGGTGTGCCCGTGTCCCAGCCAGGTGTGTCCGTGTCCCAGCCAGGTGTGCCCGTGTCCCAGCCAGGTGTGTCCGTGTCGCAGCCAGGTGTGTCCGTGTGTCCGTGTCCCAGCCAGGTGTGCCCGTGTCCCAGCCAGGTGTGTCCGTGTCCCAGCCAGGTGTGTCCGTGTGTCCGTGTCCCAGCCAGGTGTGCCCGTGTCCCAGCCAGGTGTGCCCGTGTCCCAGCCAGGTGTGTCCGTGTGTCCGTGTCGCAGCCAGGTGTGCCCGTGTCGCAGCCAGGTGTGTCCGTGTCGCAGCCAGGTGTGTCCGTGTCGCAGCCCGTGTCACACCCCGCAGCCCCCGCGGCTCCTGTGCGCTCACCCGCCGGGCTCCGGGGAAGGCGTGACTTGGCTGCAGGTGCAGGTGCCTCTCCCTGCAGGTAACCCCGAGCTCGGCGGAGCCGGAGCCAGCCCTGCCGCTGCTCCCAACCCGCGGCGACGATGGGCGAAGGGATTTTCACCAAACTCTTCCAGAAAAGGTCGCTCCTCCGCTTGGTGCAGAAATATCAGCCCCTGGGAAGCGGCGAGGAAGAGGAGGTGAGGATTTCTCGTGCCTCTCTCGTGCCTGGCCGTGCTGCAATAGTTTGTGTAATTGGGGTTGGTTTTGTCTGCTTTGTCCCGCCGGTACCTCGGGATCGCTGCGCTCTCGCTCTCTCGGGCAGCCGGGGATGAGCTGGGTGCTCTTGCCAAGGGCACAGAGCTGAGGTCTGAATCCTGCCCAGGAGCGGTGTTCCCTGCTCTGAGGAGCTTCCAAGAGCTTGGGAGAGCCCTGGAGTGCTGTGGGAGCTCTGGAGGGTGGGCACAACAGGGGGAATGGAGACCCCGGGGTACCCCTGACCCCAGGGTACCCCTGACCCTCGGGCAGTCAGGGCTGGTAACCAGCGGCCAAGGAGAGTTTTGGCTCAGACCTGCAGAGTCCACGTGGAAATATCGCTTCCCTTCCCTGAAAAATGCTGCTCTGCTGTCCACTCCCTGCTCTCACTGCCTGTCCTCATGCAGATGGAGTGGCCAGTGGTGGTTTGGGTGACATATTTGCTGTTCTTCTATGGGTTTTGCCACCAAATCTTCCAGTTTGGGATTGTCTGATTATCTGCACAGTACAAGGTTTCCGTGGCTCAAGCCCCATTTTTTTCCCACGTGGCAGATTGGTTGGGTGTTCTGCCACATGAACCCCAATCATCTAATTCCTTCAGCAAGCGGGGTTAGCCCTTGCTCCCATCCCAATGGGCTCCATCCACACACCTGGAGAGATTCATGTGCTTTTCCTGACTGACTGAGGCCTTTCCAAATATCATTTCAGCTAATCCCATTTTTGGGATCTGTCCTGTGTGGGGTGGGTCAGTGTTGCGGGGAGGAGACAGATGAGGCATTGAACTCTTACCCTGTGCAGGGCACCGGGTGATGCTGCTCTGCACTGCTCACCCAGAGCTCAAAATCCCAGGAAAAAAAGATCTTGATGAGGTTACAGAAAGTCCCTGTAACCTGGCTTGGTGGGAAGCTGAGATTTCTGATTGCACGTAGGCAGGAGGCCGTTGGCAATTAGGCTGGCTTGTTCTTAGGCTGCACCATTTATGCTGTGCCAAAATAAATAGTGACAGGTATTTACTTCCAAATCTAAACCCCTCTTGGATTTTAGCTCTGGTGCTTGCAGAGAGTGGTCTGTGTATAACAGGAGAGGGGGGTGAGGAGAGCTTTGGCACGGGGCAGGAAGTAGACAGCAGTGTAAAATGAAAATAAGAACTTGGCAAATCAAGAACTTTTTCTCAGACTATGATTTAGGCTGGTAAATTACTCATTTGTTCCCTACTTGATGGCATTTTGCTTCTTTACTTGAAAGTAGTTGCAGAGCACTTACAACCTTATAAATACTTTGGTCAAAGCACTGTGCTGGGCCATAAAGGTGTGATTCCAGGTGATCTGATGGGGCTCCAGGCAGGATAAATGCCCAAACTGGGCTGGGAAGGACAGCCCCAGTGCTGTCACTGTGGGGTGATGGCCAGTTCACCTGTGGCCATGGTGTTACCTGGAGATGGCAGGGCACTCACCTGGCACGTCAAAGCACACACCCAGCCTGTGTCCAGACTCTGCTGAGCATGCTTGAACTCCTTTCCTGCAGTGCCCCATTCAGAACCAGGGGAATTTTTGTGGGGCTGGTTTACAGTTTACAAGAATTATATGTTTCCTGCAGAAATCTGAAGAACAAAGATTTTTTTCTTCCGAGCATCCCAGCGTGTGTGCACGTTCACAGTCACACGTGCCTGTGTGTGTGAAAGTGGGAGAAAATCCTGGGCACTGCTTCCTCACATCCCCCTTTCCCTCTGACCACGTAGCAGCATCACCCCAGTGGGCACAGTCCAGGGCAGGATTCTCAGGGGGCTGCAGCTGGGTGCCTCAAATCAGCTTTACTGCAAAACCTGCAAAAAAGCCTTTTGAACAATCCAAGGGACGATTTTGAATTTTTTATCTCAAGCAGGGGGACCAGATCTTTGTTTTGTGTAAAAAACATTGGAATTCTGTTGACAGATGTGCAAAAGGGGAGTGGGAAATGTGTGGGAGGTGCAGAAATCGTGGTGGAGGTGAGAAAGAGCTGGGAGCTTGGATAGAGAAGCAAGGCAGCCCCTCACCTGAAGAGCTGAGGGTTGCTCTAGGCTGCATTCTGGATTTTGCCTGCACCCTTGGAACATGGGTCTTTTTACCTGCCATGTCCACCCAAAAAAATAAAAAAAAAAAATGTAAAAGGCTTTGGAGAGAATGGTTTGATTTATTTATTGCATTTTTGTCAGGGATAAAGTTTAATGTTTGGAAGGGCTTCATGTAGACTAAATAAACCAGCCCACTCTGTATTGCAGTCCATTAACTGCAAAATCCAAAGTAACCTAAGACAGGGAAAAGAATATGCAAAACCTCAGCAGAGGCAGAGGTGGGGGAAAATCCCGAGAACCGATATTTTGGGCTGTTTGCCAGAGTACACAAAAAGGGCTGTGTGCTCTGCAGAAAGCCCCACGCTCTCTTTCTTCCACATGGGCTGCTGGGCGGCACAATCGATGGATTGTTCTGGGATGAGGGATGCTCAGCTACCTCCAAGGTGGCTCCCAGCCACACCAGCTGCTCTTTGCAGCCTCCAGTATCTCCTGATCTTGCAAAGCAGTAGATAAACCGATATCTCCCCTTTTGTTATTTCTTCCTGCCCTGCTGTATGGAGCCTGTGCTCTTGTGCCGAAAGGATAAAGGTTATAAAAGTAAATGGATGTTGTGGATAACCCACATCTGCTTTACAAGGTAAATACAAAAGCACTTATAGAAGGTAAATACAAAGCATAAATATGAAAGGGAGGAGAGGTGTGTTCATGAAGGGGTTTGCACAGGACACTGCCTGGTGCCCCACATCTCGGGGTGCGATGGGATTGGGGCACAGGGGCTCTGCAGAGGCAGCACATGCAGAGGAGGAGGGAGACAGGGCCCCACTGATGCATTTCCAACCTGTGCATTTCAGGGGCTGCTCTGGTGGGAAAAACTGGGCCACGTTCATGAAGGGAAATCCCTGGGCTCAGCAGTGCAAGCTAGCTCATCCCAATAAAGCTGTTCCTGTCATAACAGCCCCTGGCTGGGAGCAGGGAGCTGCCAGCACTTCTAGAGAAACCACAGAGGGCTCAGCCACATCCAGAGCCTTTGTAATTTATTTCCTCCACACCTTTTTGAAGGTAAATATTGCTGATAGAGCTGGGCCCTGTTGCCTTGCTGCCCCTGGGGACTGCAGGCATGTTATCCTCCTGTCCGGGTCTCTTCCTGCCCTCCAGCTGCTCCCATTAAAATTTAAACTCCTCCAGGGCAGAGCTGTACCTTGATACCTGTGTGTGTGTGTCACCTGCAGCACAGAGGAGCCTGGAGAGACCACATTAATCAGGGTGGCAGTGAATTCAGGGATGTGTCTATCCATGGCAGTCCTCTGTTTTCTTCCCACTTCCATCTCCCTAAGTGGCTCTTGGGATTTCAGTGGCTGGATGTCAGCAAAGCTTCAGGGAACTGATGAATTTGTACAGCCAGGACAAACAGGGATATAAACCACGAGTTTTAAACATGGAAGGGGTATTTTTGTCCCTTCTCAAGGAAATCTTAAGGACATCTCTTAAGGAGATGTGGAAATGAGGGTGATGTCCAGTGCTAGGATGGCTCCAAAAGGGGAGCAGCTTCTTTGGGCTATATGGGGTCACCAGCTTGAGGGAAATGTGGGAGCAGAAAAATCCGTGGAGATCTTGGGCAAATTGCTGAGGGTTTAGGAAGGCAGGTTGTTCCTGGGACAAAATGGTTTCTAAATGAGCCCTGCCCAGAGGAAGGGGTCCCAGCAGACTCCTGTATTTTCCACTGGGAGCAGGGGGCTGCTGGCATCCCTCGTGTTGGCAGCTGAGCTGTGGGTCAGGAAATGGCCATAAAAAGAGGCTGCAACAGATGGATATGGCTAAAGCCTGTTCCAGGAGCAGGGCTCAGAGATGTTCTGAGCTCTCCAGAAACCCCAAGACTGAAACCAACCCCACAAGAGAACAGCTGAGGACATCTTCTGCATTTATGATTTTCTGCATTTATCCTGGGCTTTAGATTGCAAAGCACTGGATGTTCCTAGAAAGCTCCTGAGTATTCAAGGGAGGGCCAAGCCCCCAAATACCACTGCAGGAGGATGGGCCAGACCTGAGTGCATCCCACAGAAACATTCCAGGGTGCTGGGAGCCAGTGCTAAATGCCTGCCACGTTCTCTGGGGCTTCCTTTCTTAATGAACACACACTCTTGTGCTTTATGAATGAAGGCAAAAGGGAATGGAACTCCTGTTCCTTGGGAAGGGTGAGATTTCTCCCTCTCTGTGTTCAGCCTGTCACAGTGATCACAGTGCCTTCAGCATGGGCCTGGCACAGATCTGGGGAATGCTGCTGCTCTGGGAGATGCATTTTAGAGAAGGAGATGAAGGAAATTGAAAGGGAGAGGTTGGGATGCTGATAAGGGCTTGGGATGCCTGGATGGGGCAGGAAGGGTTGATCCTGCCTGGAGGCAGATGCAGAGTCAGCAGTGGAGCAAAACAGCCCTGGACACAGGAGGGGAGATTTTGCTTTTCTGTCTGGCTCACATTTCCAGCCCACGTTTTCAGTTCAGTTATTGTGTTTTTTACAAGGGGAAAGTTGTTTTCCTTGCTCTGAGCACCGAGTCGGGGCTGTGAGACACTGGCATGGGACAGAGCTCCTCTCGGGCAGGACACCCCAAACACCACAGAGCTGTCCTGATCAGCACCCTGAGCTTCTCTCTGGTCCCTCACAGCCTCTCTGCCCCCAGGAGAACGTGTCCCTGCCTTGGAGGCTGCCACCAGGATTAACAGGATTAATTAATAGCATCTCAGTGCTATTAGAGCGCTGAGATTCGGGAAGTGGAAGGACTGAAGCTGGCAAGGAGAGGGAAGGGAGTGGGATTAAGGGAAGGAGCAAGGAATGCTGCAAAGCTTTAATTAACACTGCTCTCACCTAAGGATGGCTTTGCCGTGTTTCCACAGCCCGGCCAGGAGTGCGAGCTGACAATAATCGAGCAGGAGAAGGAGGTGGCAGTCCTGCCCCCGAAGGACGCCTGTAAATGCCACAAGGAGGACTTGGCAAGAGCTCTAAATGTAAGGATTTGTCTTTGGGAATGTGGGATCTGCCTGTGGGAAGAGGTGAGCTGCAGAATCAGCCTTTAATTGGCTTGTAAATTCCTGGAGTGCCCAATTCCTCTGCCTTTTTGTGGGATGAATCCTCTCCTTGCCTGGGCTGGAGGGTTCCCACCGTCAGGGAAAGCTTTAGTGCTTGGATATATTTCAGTTCCTGACCTCAGTATTTTTTAAATCCAGGCAGAGTAGATTTTATCCCTTCTGATTCTGTTCCCTTTGAATTTTGTCAGGGTGTTTTTATTTTTACTTTCTCTTTAAATACACAGTGCAACCAGAAATTACTTTTTTTTCTTTTACTGCTTTAGATTTCTAATTTGTCATCTATGATAGAATTTCTCCCTTCTGGAAATATACTTTTTTTTTTTTTTTAATTACCTTGTGCTTACTTTATGGGTTTCTGTGGTAGTTGATGGTAATATTTTATAGTTTAACAAAATTACATATTTGAAGAGAAAAACAACAGGTTTATTTTTGCATGTGGGACTGAGCCATGAAGATCTTGCCTAGTGTGCTTATAGGGGTTTAATATAAATTTGATACAATAAATTTTCTATAATAGGAACGGTTTGGGTTGGGTTTGGGGTTTTTTCCCCTCTAGGTTGATTTACAGACTGGACTCTCTGAGTTTTCCGTGCTCCAGCGCCGGTCAAAACACGGCTGGAATGAATTTTCAGTAGAGAACACAGAGCCAATATGGAAGAAGTATCTGGACCAGGTAAGGATTTTCTGCACAGATCCTCATTTCTTGGCAAAACCACAACCTGGCTGGGTTGCTCTGAGTGTGTGCTTGCAATGAAATATTCAAGGTTTCTGCTTCCAGAGACTGAGCCTTGGAACAGGCTGTGCCCTGGACACAGGAACTGCTCCTTCTCCTGGCAAAACCATTGTGAGTTCCTCTGCAGCTCACTGAGGGTGCAGATAACATCTTCAAACAGAAATGAACCTTTTTATCTCCACACAACCCACAAATCAAACCCTGGAGATCAGGGCCTGATTGCTGGAGCATATTTATTCCCTTTAAGGCAGGTGATAACGTCATGAGAGGTTTGAGGAGAGCCAGTGCCAGCTGGAAGATGCTCTGATTTTGGCTGTCCCTCCAGAAAAGGGAGAGCTGTGGAGCTCAGGGCAGTTTTAGGGTCTCTATCAGTGATACACCAGTGCCATAAATGGTGCCATGTGCTGTTGACATCCACAGCTGCCCCCAAAAGACAGGCAGAAGGTGATAACTGTTTCCTTCTCTTTCCCCAGACAAGTTATTCTTGAATTCTGCTTTTATTATTATTTCTCATCAGTGTTTAATGCATCTTTCACCTCTTTTTGAGAGCTTTTAACCAGACAAGAAGGGCCTTTTGTTTATTTGTTCGGTTCTATTTTTCATTTCCAACCAGTGATTTGACTGATCTTGTTTAGTTGAATCACAGGGATTTGAGTTGCTTTGAAAGACTTCAATTTTATTTCATGGTTTATCCCTTTTTTTTGGATGTGATTGATATTCTTTAAGCTTTTGGCAATCATCATTAAATCTTCCCAAGGATTCTTTTATTCCTGATAAAAAATGAGGTAGTGTTTTTTCTTCTGCTCAGCCTTAAGAGCCAGTTTCTCCTACAGGGACACCAGAGGGATTCTTTGGTGCATCTCTGATCCTCCTGCAACCTTTTGGTGCCTCTGGTCCTGCACTTGAGCATCAGCCCTCAGCAGCCCCTTGCTGTGGCTTTGTCCAGCTGCTGTTTTTGTAAACATCCCCTTTGCCTTGGTTTTCTGAAGAAAAATGGAGGGACTTTCACCTTTGGATCCAGCCAGGAATAAATTTAAGCCCTGGCTTTCCTACTGAGCATCACCACACATCCGCTGCACAAAGCAGGCAGATTTATCTTTCTAAGTCCTTTCCATCAATTCCCACATCAGTTAAACAGAGCTGTAATTTTCTCAGGTAAGAAAAGGGGCCTCAAAATCTCTGTTTAACAGTGAAACAAGTGAGCACCTGATTCCCACAGCCCTGGGTCCAGTGAAGATTTGAGGAGATTAATTAAAGAAGAAATGAAAAAGAAGAAAAAGAGGATTTCTGGTTTCAGATTCTAAAAATACAGTAAAGTTTTTGTTTGTCCTTATTGTGCACCTAAGAAGCTTTTGGAATCAGCTCTGTGCTGTGTGTCTGCAGAGGGGAGCACTGCCCGTGCAAAAAGGGGAAAAGTGGGGAGATTGGTGTGTTTTGGTGTGAACTTTGTCCTGCTGGTCCCCAAGGCCACGTGGGGTCAGGAAGCCCAGAAACCTGGCCACGATGCAAGGAGTGTCCCTGCAGCCAAACCACACAGGGACCCTTCCTGGTGGGGTCTGCAGCCAGCTCAGCTCAGCACCTCTCATCCCACACGTTTCTTGTTTTCTCAGTTCAAAAACCCCCTCATCCTCCTGCTGCTGGCCTCAGCTTTAGTCAGTGTCATCACCAAGGAGTACGAGGACGCCGCGAGCATCACCATGGTGGGTGTCACCTGTCCTGGGTCACCCTGGTATGTGACACCTGTCCCTTGTCCCCATGGTGGGTGTCACCTGTCCCCTGTCCCCATGGTGAATGTCTCCTGTCCCCTGTCCCCATGGTGGCTGTCCCCTGTCCCCATGGTGGGTGTCCCCTGTCCCCATGGTGAATGTCCCATGTCCCCTGTCCCCATGGTGGGTGTCCCCTGTCCCCATGGTGGGTGTCCCCTGTCCCCTGTCCCCTGTCCCCATGGTGAATGTCCCCTGTCCCCTGTCCCCATGGTGGCTGTCCCCTGTCCCCATGGTGAATGTCCCATGTCCCCTGTCCCCATGGTGGGTGTCCCCTGTCCCCATGGTGGGTGTCCCATGTCCCCTGTCCCCATGGTGGGTGTCCCCTGTCCCCATGGTGAATGTCCCCTGTCCCCATGGTGGCTGTCCCCTGTCCCCATGGTGAATGTCCCCTGTCCCCTGTCCCCTGTCCCCTGTCCCCATGGTGGGTGTCCCCTGTCCCCATGGTGAATGTCCCCTGTCCCCATGGTGGCTGTCCCCTGTCCTCATGGTGGGTGTCACCTGTCCCCTGTCCCCATGGTGGCTGTCCCCTGTCCCCTGTCCCCATGCTGGTGGCCCCAGCCCATCTCTCAGTGCCCACACGTGTACCTCCCCTCTGTTCCCAGGCTGTGCTCATCGTGGTCACCGTGGCCTTCATCCAGGTGGGTTCTGCAGGGCTCTGCTCCGTGGCCATGGCTGCCAGGAAAGAGACCTCTCCTGTAACTCGTCCTTCTTGTCCTTTTGAAAGGAATATCGCTCGGAAAAGTCTCTGGAAGAGCTCAACAAGCTGGTGCCCCCCGAGTGCAACTGGTGAGACGTGGCTGCAGCAGGGGGTCAGCAGGGAGTGGGGCTGAGAGGGCAGGACAAGCAGGAGAAGAAAATTATTCCAGGCTGTTGTGCACACAATGAGAAGAACCCGGTCTCGGGAGGGGTGGCAATGTGAATGGGCGCAGCTCCAGGTCACAGGGAAAAGGGATGAAATAATCAGTATTGATCAGAAATTATTTCTTTAATTATTAGGGAAAAAATTAGAAAAATTAGAAATAAGGAGTAGGCACCCTGTGGAATTGAATAAATGCCCAGAGACAGGAGGGCCCCAGAAAAATCCTGCTGTACATCCCTGCAGCATCCTGTGTGTCACTGTCTGCCTGGGCAGGAAAAACCTCACCTGTGTATATATTTTTTGGCTTTAGGGTATTTTTTCCCCCCAAGAGATGGGCACAAAGCAGCCCCTGAGTGCAGGTGGGATGGGGTTCCTGTCCTACCTGTGCTGCACACACGTGTGACAGGCACAGCCAGGTCACAGCCCATGGAGCAGCTGCAGGGTGCCTCAGACACCGCTCTCCCCACAGCTTTGATGTTTGTTAGCAGTGCTGAAGATGACAAGAAACATTTTCCCTATTTGTGTCTTTGCAAATCAGTTTTGTTGCTGCCAACAGAAATAAGTTGTGAGGCTCAGAGAAGCCTTGCCCTGCCAAAGAGGTGTGGGGTTTTCCTCTGGTCCAAAGTTCACCCTGGAGCTTACAAATCCCACTGCTGGTTCTTTGTTTATTTATGATAGGACACCAGGAGCATCCAGCTGCCTGGAAGGCTCCACTTTGAATGCAATAGTGGAATGCCAGGGGTAATTCTAGCTTTAAAAAGCCTCTTTTTAGGTTCAAGAATCTGCAATTCATTATTTAAAGCATGAAAGCACAACTTCTTATTGCTCCTCTACTGTATAATGTTGAAGACACTTCTGAAATGTAAATCACCCATAACCTGCCCATCTGTTTATGAATTAAAACCGAGCCCAAACTGAACATAATCCTCTGCTCAGTGGTATGAAAATTTTCTGTTCTTATTTACATTGGAAGTTCCTTGGGGCAAGGCTTCTTGCTCTCTTTCCAGCCACATTCCCAAGCTTGCAGAAGGAATAAAAACCTCACGGCCTGGTTCCCTTTCTCCTTTTTTCCATTTGCCTCGTGCAGCTTAAGGGAAGGAAAACTGCAGCACCTTCTAGCACGAGAGCTGGTGCCTGGAGATATCATCTACCTGTCTGTGGGGGACAGGGTTCCTGCAGACCTCAGGCTCATCGAGGTAAATACAGCTGCAAACGAGCCTGGCTGGGAAATTCCTTGTCTTAACAGTGCCAGAAATGTGTCTTTATAATTAGGTTACAGATCTGCTGGTGGATGAATCCAGTTTTACTGGAGAAGCTGAGCCTTGCAACAAGAGTGAGGGTGTGCTGCTGGAAGCTGGGGACATCACCACGCTGAGCAATGTGGTTTTCATGGGGACCCTGGTGCGGTACGGGAAGGGAAAAGTGAGTCCTGACATCACTGATCATTTCCTGAGTGTTAATTACAGATTCTTTTGGTGTGGGCATGGAGTGACAGGAAAAGGTGAATGAGAGAGGGCAGGGTTAATGGGATATTGGGAAGAAATCCTTCCCTGGGAGGGTGGGGAGCACTGGCACAGGTGCCCAGAGAAGCTCTGGCTGCCCCTGGATCCCTGGCAGTGCCCAAGGCCAGGCTGGACAGGGCTTGGAGCAGCCTGGGACAGTGGAAGGTGTCCCTGCCCATGGCAGGGGTGGAATGAGATGGGCTTAATGTCCCTTCCAACCCAAACCAGCCTGGGGTCCTCTAGATTTTTCCACCTCCATCTCTCTTTTCCCTTTTTCAGGGCGTGGTTATTGGCACGGGTGAAAATTCCCAGTTTGGCGAGGTGTTCAAGATGATGCAGGCTGAGGAGGTAACACAGTCCCTGTCTGGGGAAATTCTGGATGTCCTGGATGAAAGTCTGTGGGCAGGAGCAGTGGCAGGATTCAATGCACTGGGTTCAGTCCTGCTCCTGCCACAAAATGCCACAAAGTGCGAGTGAGGGACAAGTGTCTGCAGGGAAGGACTGGGCAGGCTCTGCCTGTTGGAGGGTTGAGGGTGGGAAGAGCCCAAGGCAGCTGCAGGCACAGGTATGGACAGCCAGGCCTGTGTGGGTCACTCACTCGGGGCTGAGCAGCTCCTCACCCCACACAACAGCCCAAGCAGAACCAGCAATCTGATTTTTCCAGACCCCCAAGACACCTCTGCAGAAGAGCATGGACAGGCTGGGGAAGCAGCTCACCCTGTTCTCCTTTGGGATAATCGGTGAGTGGGGTGCCAGGCTCACACTGGCACGGCTGGCTGTGGGACCCCTCTGCTCTCCCAAAAGCACTCGTGGGCCTGGCTTACCTGGGCTTTGCAGTTTGGTTGTACAACAGCAGCTAAAACACGTTAGGGATTTCTGAAATTCTCTTTTTGATCAGATCATTTATCCCCCCCCAGGTTTGATAATGCTCATTGGCTGGTGGCAGGGGAAGAGTCTCCTCAGCATGTTCACCATTGGAGTCAGGTGAGGACTGGAGAGCCCTTTTCTCTTTGATTCCCAATAAAATGTCCCAAGGAATTCCCTGTTCAAAACAATGGACATTTCACACACGAGATCTTGAGTAAAACCTCTCATAAATACATATTTCTCATGCACTGGCAAAATTAATGTGAGGTTTAAACAGAGTGGAGGAAAACAAAACCAAGCTTGTGGGTTTATTTAATTTTGTAAACTGTTATCTTGAAAATCTTCACTGGCATCTTTCCCTCATCCTGCTGTGAATGTCCTTTCCTATCTGTGCTATGAATTTAGTGGGAGTGTACCAGCAGCAAATATTACTCTTTTCCTACTGGATTTACATCCCAAGAAAGGAATGCACATCTCATACAGGATAAAAAACACATGCACAGCTTCTTAACCAAACACGATAAAAAATGTGTTTTCAGTAGTGCCCATAAAACCTGTTAACTTGGTGTTGTCATGGCTCTAAAATCAATTCCTAAAAACAACAAGTGTTCTGTGGAAAGCCAAAGAACAGAGAAGCCAAAGTGACTCAGTGCCACCTTCCTGTCACCCAGGGGGATGTGGTGGCAAAGAAAAGTGGTTAATCCTGAGTTTTGGAGGGCAGATTATGGTTTTGTAAGGTCTCGTTCTGCACATGCCTAGAAGCATTCAGAGTTTTCCAAGGAATAGCTAATATTGGATATACAGACTGTGGCTGGATTTTTCCAGCATATCAGGTGTTGCAGGTTTTGCTGGTGGGGACATTTGGGGAGCTGGTTCTGACCCCCCAGTGTGGGGTAAGAGAGGAGGTGAGGGCCAGGAGCCAGTGGCTAACATGTGAGCCCTGGTGCCAAGGAATATTCAACTCCCATCCTCAGAAAGTTAAATAAATTAAATTAAATCCAGCCTCTAAGTCCCTGCTTAGCCAGAAATTACTGCTCTTTGGCAATGTAAAGAAGGAAAATAACCTCTCTGTCCAAATCATCCAGGAAAAGGTCAAAGGGCTGGATAAATATCCCACTTTTGTGTTTGCAGTGTGCCAGGGGTCCCAGTGGTTATCCCCTTCAGACCCTCAGGAAAACTCAACCCTGGGAATGTCCCTTTGGCACCTTTGGGTCAGTACTCGTGGTTTGGTCCCCGTGGTGAGGCTGTTGTGTCTCTGCTGTCCCCAGCCTGGCCGTGGCTGCCATCCCCGAGGGCCTTCCCATCGTGGTCACCGTCACCCTGGTGCTGGGAGTGCTGCGCATGGCCAAGAAAAAGGTGATTGTGAAGAAGCTGCCCATAGTAGAAACCCTAGGTAAGGCTGCAAATGGGCCCCAAGGCTTGGTTACCTGCCAGGATCCAAAATCTGAGCTGGACAGGCACAGGCTGGCCTTGGGAGCCTTGGTCTGATCCAGAAATATTAATTTGGAACAGGCTTACTGGGACAGAGCAACCCACTCAGAATTAAATATGTTTTCTACCCTATGTTTCTCACCCTTTTCCCTTGTTCTGGTGGTATGAACACAAACATTTGCTTGGAATGGTGCAACCCAGCCCACAGCGAGCAGAGCCCCTCTGCAGACACACATTGGGTTAAAATCTTTGTTCCTCCTTCCCCTCCATGCTCTGGGATCCTCCTGCAGATCCACCTTGTCCACTTCTTCAGTTTTTTTGGATAAAAAACCTCCCAGCCCCTCAAGTCAAGCTTGGCAGCACGAATAAAGCCATTTATCCCTCTGCAGGCTGGGTGGCCATCTCCCTGATATCCAAAAAGTCACGGAGAGAGGAGCAGAGGGGACCTTGAGAAGGCGTCCAGCACATCCTCACAGCTGCAGGGCACAACAAACCGGGATGGAATTGTCCTTCCACCTCCCCTTACCTTTAATTTGTCCCTTACTCCCAGGTGGCTGTACTCCAGGCTTGGCTGCTGTGCCCTGGCTCAGGGTAGCAGGGTTCTGAAGGGGGAGACACGGTGTCTGTTTAGCACCACTCATTAAATGCACAATAAATACCAAACCTGCTCCGTGCACCTCCCAAAAACTGCTGCATGGCCAGATCCTGCAGCTAAAACCTGTCCTCGTGGGAAACACTGCTATTGTTTGAGCTGCCCTTGTTTGTTCTGCAGTTAAGGAATCTTATCACCCTGATTTTATTGTCTCTGCCCTGACCCAGGATATCTGAAACAGCTTTTCCCTCGTGAGGGAATTCGTTCTGGTAGGGCTGCACCCGCAGAGGCGGAACTGCAGGTGCAGAAAAGGCACAGCCAAAACTGTCAAACTTCTGAGAAGGAGAAAAACAATCCTTCTTTGATTATTTTTTTATTATTTAATTAATTTATTTTATTTTTTTATTATTTTTATTATTCAATTAATTTAAAAATTAGATATCGCTCTTGGCTAATCCTTCCAAAGTGTGATTCATTTCATTGCATCCCAATCTGCTTTATTTTCTCTCCAGGTTTTTCCCTGGAGGTCATTGTGCTCATGGGGTCTGTGCCTGAGCACTGTGACCACCTCCAGAGCCAGGGAAGATATTCACACTCAGGAGGGAGCTGGAGCCTGATTCTTGTTTTGTATTAATTTCCCCCCTTCCTGGGAGATGAAATTATCTGCAAAGTGGTGGCTCTGCTACTTCACCCTTTTGTGGTGTTCTGTAAATGGGCTGTGGAAAAGAGTGCTTTACTGGCTCAGGACTGCCACAAAGCAGAGCAAAGGGGCAGTTTCTGCTCTTAGATGCCCATCTTTGAGTATTTTTGTAACAGCCTTTCAGCCATCTCCTGATGGTTGAAGTTGAGGCAGGGAAGGGCTGCTATTCCTCATTTACAGGAACAAGACTTAATTGGCAGAGTGGGAATTGGATCTGTATTTTTGGGACACAGCAGCTGCTCTGTTGTGTGATATTGCCACTCAGGAACATTGACCAAGACAATGTGACCCTCTTCAGGTGTGCCCTGCCACACCTCACACCCAAGTGATGCTCACAATGCCCCACTGTGCATCAATCCTTTCCTTCCCTCTTAGGGAGCTCATGCATTCCTTGATCTTTTCTCCCTTTCCCCGGCACAGTTTAAACAAAATTAGTGAAACCTGCATTCCTTCTTCTCAATCTGCTTGCTGGGCTGCATTATCTATCAGTTCTGACCAGAGCCATGCCTGCCCCAGGTTGCTGCAATGTCATCTGCTCGGATAAGACGGGCACCCTGACTGCCAACGAGATGACGGTGACCCGGCTGCTGAGCTCGGACGGCTGCCAGGCTGAGGTAGGGATGAGGAGCTAATCCAGCCTTTCCTGCTGGAACCCAGCAGCACTCAATTTGCCTTTGGGCTGCTTAGACCCAAACGAGGGAGGCTGGCCAGCCCCAAACCAAGCACGTTACGTAAAGAGAAGGGATTTTTGCAGCCCTGGGGACAAGCAGAGGTGGGGCTGAGGGTATAAAAAAC
Source organism: Cyanistes caeruleus (assembly GCF_971803275.1). Classification (NCBI taxonomy): domain Eukaryota; kingdom Metazoa; phylum Chordata; class Aves; order Passeriformes; family Paridae; genus Cyanistes; species Cyanistes caeruleus. The sequence goes on from NC_141712.1 coordinate 18,623,010, forward strand.
ACTCAGGTACCACAGAGATGTTCATTGCCATAACCTGCTGTTCCCTGCAGCTCTTATAAATACTGAAACCTGCCACTGGCCCATCTCCTGTAGGAATATTTATTGTAAGAGCAGCTTCCTTCTCTGCTTGGTTCCTTCCTCTCTGTGCAAAATGAGGGAAAATGCAAAAAGTGAGACAGGGACAGGGCAGTCAGCAGGAGGGCAGGGCTTGAACAAACCCAGTGATGCCACTGCTGCCAAAGGTCTGCAGCTCTCCCCTGAGAAGAAGACTTCTGGAATCACAACAAATTCCCTATAGGACAAACTGAATCCTTTTGTCCCCCAAAAGTCATTTTAATGTGATACTGTCACGGTCTGCAGCCTTTCCTTTAAGCTTTGCTTTGAGAGAGAAAGAAGAATCCCTGCACTCCTTCAAAATGTAAATTTTCTGGAGTGCAGCCTCCTGCACACATCTGTAGTCCAGCCCTGCCTGGGAAAGGGGAAATGTCCCATCTCTCTCTCCCTCCCTCAGGTCAGTGGGGTGGGCTACAATGGAGAAGGAAATGTTTATCTTCTGCCATCCAAGGAGATCCTTAAAGAGTTCTCCAACATCTCCATTGGGAAACTTGTAGAGGTAAGTGTAAATTATGGACCACCTTATCCTAGTCACATTCAATTTTCAGTTGCACAAATAACTTTGGATAATTAGGGGAAAAAAACCTTTTGTAATTCTAACATGGACTGTCTTGCTAAAACATTCTCATGGGAAGACTGAGTGTGATGTTATTCCTGAAGCTTAGGAGTGAAAGGCAGTGATCACAAGACATGGAGAGACCAGAGCCATCAGCTTCAGGAGTCAATGATACTCTGGGTAAAAATACAATTCCAGCAGAAGACAGACCAATACATTTTACCATGTTCAGGTTTTTAATGTGCACAGTTTCTAGACATTAGCCAGCTACACAGTCAGTTTATAAATTTATTGTGATGTTCTCTGGGTTTCGTGTCAGCTTTACATAAAATTTTGAACATTCAGCTGTAGGCTAAAGTGAGTATTTGGTTGGTGAAATGATTTGAGCTGGAATCTCAAATGGAGATTAGGTCTTGTTTTATTCATACTGCACATTACAAACAATAGGAGGAGAGACTGAGCTTTCATTTTCATGATCTACCAAGCTCATTAGCTGTATCTCATGTTTTCTTGATGTTAATTTATCCAAAGCATAACATTTTACCAAAATACTGCTGTGTGTTATGGATTAAGTGGCTTTAGAAAAACACAAGGACTGATCTCAAGTGATGCTGCTGTGGGGAAACCTTTTCCCAAAACTTTTGGGATGTGGCTCCTTTCATTCCCCAATCTCCCATCATTTCATTTAAGGAATGAATTTAAATTCATTCATTAAACTCATTGCTGTGACTTCAGCAATGATAAAAACAGCTCATGCAAACCTGTCCCTTTCTCCAGGCTGGCTGTGTGGTCAATAACGCCGTGATCAGGAAAAACAGTGTGATAGGACAACCCACAGAAGGAGCTCTCATTGCCCTGGCAATGAAGGTAAGATCCTCAGAGTTTAACATTTTCCCTGCAATTCAGATAAATAAATAAACAAAAGCTGGATTTGTGAGGTCTGGCAGCAGAGTGAGACTGCTTTAAATTCCCCAGACCGGTTTTAGTCCTCGCTTGTCTCCTGTGCCCAAGGTCGCAGATGTTACCTGTCCCAGTCAGCCTTTAGTCATGGGCAAACACTTGAGCTCCTGTGCTGACAGCAGTCATTGTTTGGCTTGGTTAATCCTGCAGTTAGGCTGGGTAATGCATTTCTTTTGGGCTCAGACAGGACAGCCTTTTTTATATTTCCTGCACGTGCCAGTGAAGAGTCTCCAGCAGGAAGAGTTGAAAAGGGCAGGAACAGATTGCATGGCAGAGGGTCACCCTCATTTTGGGTCATCTGCTGGCTTTTACTTTTTCCTAGCCATGCTTATGTAAAACAAGATGGTTTTTTTATGAATATTGCACTCACACTCGCAGGCAGAGCTGTGACACACCTCAAGTGTCACCTCCTCGGTGTCACCCAGCCTGTGGCCTCAGCCCTTGGGTGGGCTGTGAAGCACAGGAGGTCCCTGATGAAATGATGCCCCTGCAAACATCTGGTCTGACCTTCTGCTTTTAAAACTCATAACTCTCTAGCAGTGAAATCACCATTTTTTATTTTTTTCCTTTTTAAACAATGGCATTTCATTTCCCCAAATGCTGAGTCAAAACCTTCCTCCTGCTCTGGAATTCAGTAGCCAAGCAGAATATGAGGGAGGCTGTCTTTCCTACTTTTCTTTTTAATGTTTTGGTTTGGTGGGAGCTGGGGACAAAGGTAACCAAAAGCAGCTTCCAGTCTCTCCCACTTCACCTGGAACACCCACACACTCTGCTGGAGCAGGGCTGTATTGATTTGGACTGAAAGGTTTTGCTGTGAATTGCTTTCTGAGTGTAATTCATCAGGAAATAATTCAAAACCACATCCACGATTGACCATTCTGTTATGTTCTGTTTCCTTTCTTCTTTCAAGTGGAGTTGCTGGGAAATAACCCAGAAAAGAAACCCAGGAATCTGCTGCACTCACTGCTTTCCCATAGGATTAGGGAATGGACTTGATCCTCCTTTGACCCAAAGCCTCACAAAAAGGCAGGGCAGCTCACTAATTCTTTAAAAACTTATGGCATTTGAAGCTTGATTCAAATGCCAGTTCAATTTATCCCATATCAGGCACACCAAAAGGAAAAAAAATGGTTTGAAATATGAATTTTGCTCTCCTCGTGTTTTCTCTTGAGCTCTGTGGTATTTGACAGCCTGGAAAGGCACAGTCAGCAGTCAATCCTTATGATATGGAAAATACATCCAGGTTTTGGCAGTGTCCAGCCTTACAGTGCTCTTTTTGTTTTCCCTTGCATCAGATGGAATTAGCTGACATAAAGGACATTTATGTAAGGAAGAAGGAAATTCCATTCAGCTCTGAGCAGAAGTGGATGGCTGTGAAATGCACACTGAAAAATCAGGTAAAGCAAACAGAGGCAGGGGCTGGTTTCGTGTTTCTAATTGTGCACCTCAACAATGGGCATGAAATGGTATCTCCTCAGCAAATAATGTTTTCAGGAGTTAACTATGTCGGGAGAAAATGGAACAAACCTCAAAATTCCCAGCTTGGGTGGATTTTTAGCTCATAAAACTGTGCTTGAATGGGAGGAGGGAATAGTTCTCGTCAGTGGTTCGAGCAGGAAAACAAAAGCTCTTCAGAGATAAGTGACAGGGAGAGAGGGGTCTGGTGTTTGGGACAAGAGGTTGGCCCTTTATCCCCTTCTGGGTTAAGGAGCTCATTTTGGCTGATTTTATGCTCTGGTTTAAAAACTCACCAACCTTTTCATTACCATGCTGTCTGTGAGGGCTGAACATGAAAAATGGCCAGAGCAAAAATATCCCATCCCATCCCATCCATAATATATGCTCCTGAGCATCTCTCGAAACAGGTAAAAGAGAAAACGGGATCTTTTCTACCTACAGTTAAAGACTCATTCATTTAAAATCTGCTCCTCTTCTTGGATAAAGTGTACTCTCTCCTTGCTTTAAAGGATCAGGAGGATATTTACTTTATGAAAGGAGCATTTGAAGAAGTCATCCAGCACTGCACCCTGTACAACAGTGGTGGCATCTCGTTGTCCCTCACGCCCCAGCAAAAAGCCCTCTACCAGCAGGAAGAAAAGCGGATGGGCTCCTCAGGACTTCGAGGTCAGTCCTTAATCTTACAGGTTATCTGGCCTAAAACTTTCCTGCTCTGTCCTGGTTAGGATGGGCAGAGGCTCAGTCCTCACAGAATGAGGTTTGGGATGAGGGGACATTAAAGCTCATCTCATTCCCACCCCTGCCATGGGCAGGGACACCTTCCACTGTCCCAGAGTGCTCCAAGTCCCATCCAGCCTGGCCTTGGACACTGCCAGGGATCCAGGGGCAGCCACAGCTGCTCTGGGTAATCCTTGCCAGGGCCTCAGCACCTTTACTGGGGATAATTTCTTCCTAATATCCAATCTACATCTCCCTTGTTTCACCTTAAAGCCCTGAGTTCTTAGGACCACTTTCATGATCTCTTCCCAGCATTTGTCAGAGTGCCAAGGGCTGTGTCTCAGGTCTGCTAGCTGATATTTTTTGCTTTGTTTTGCTGGGTTTAAATTAATGAGTTTGAAAGGAACTGAAAATAAGCCCAGGAAATGTGAATGTTTCTGTTCCATGGAGTGCTGTGGTTGTCTGGGATACGCTCGGGGTGATGCGCTGGAGCGCTTTGTGCTGGGCCTGATCTAAGCACTGCTCTGCCAAGTTTTGGTTTTGGAGAAGACAGCAACAAAAAGCCACTCTGAAAGGAGTTCCAAACACGGATTTGGGCGCTGAGATTTCTGTTTGAAGCTCGGTTCAATCCTTTGTTAGACCCGAATCTCTCGATCTCCTGATCCCAACTGCCCACAGGAGTTTTACACACGTGTCACCTCCTTCATCACCAGAAACGTCCCCTCAGAACATCTCAGACTTTCACACAGTGACACAAACACCATTCCCAGGTTGTAAGGAGATGAGGACAAGCCTTGGCAGCTGGATCTGGAGGATGGTGAAGTTAATGGACAGATTCTCCCACCCTGTGTCCTGTGGTTGGGAACTCCTGTGCAGTGCTTGATTTACAATATCCAAATCATCTGCCCTCGTGGCAATGGCAAATTACTGCTCTGAAGGGAAGTGATTAATTCAGACAGCTGCTGCAGCTTTTGATTCCTTCATCAAAGCAACACTGACATGAACCCCTGGCAAAATATCCTTGAGTGATTTAAGGATGATTGAATGCTAACGGGTGTGCACCAGGAACAGAGACAAAATGTTCGGAGCCTGCATGTTTACATGATGGGAGTTTCACTGGTTTAACTGAATTTACATTTCACATTCTTAGATTTTTAAAAAAGTGTAAGTTTTTGCAGGAATGGTATTGTTTAACTTACTAGTTTAATAGTATCTGGTTTAATATAACACTGTCCAGATCTAATCCATCTGCATTTAGGGAAGACGTGGTAGACAGCTGAAAATGAGAAAGAAGGAAATCCTAAGAGAAACATGTCAAACAGAAATGCTCTCGTTCAGAGAAACTATTATTTAGTGGACTGAATTTTTGTGTCTATATAAGATCTGATTGCAATGACTAAAGGTCTGCTTTCAATGACTTTTTCTGCTGGAAAACAGGCAATTTTATATCTTCTCTAAATATTCCTTTTAAAGCATGTCATCATTAACAATTTACTCTTGTCCTCTTTTTCTCCCCTCTGTTACTAGTCCTTGCTTTGGCTTCAGGTCCAGAACTTGGCAAACTAACATTTCTAGGTCTGGTTGGAATAATTGATCCCCCAAGGGCTGGAGTGAGAGAAGCTGTTCAAGTCCTGTTTGAGTCTGGTGTGGCAGTGAAGATGGTCACTGGGGATGCCCTGGAAACAGCTGTGGCTATAGGTACCAAACTTTGCAGCTTTCCTGGGGGTCTGTGGTATGTCTGTCACATCAGCCAAGTGTTTTATCCCTTAATAACCAACTTTAGCATCATTTTTGTGTGTGCAGTAAAGGCTTTAAAGGTCACTGAGTTTTTGCTTTTGCATTGAAACAAACGCTAAATGGAGTATAGAGCGGCTACGAACTCTGAGCCAAAATCCAGTAAATAGATTCCACTATTTTAGCACCAGAAATGGCAAAATCTCAGTGTAAGGCTCTTAAAATACACAGATAACATTGCTAGGATTATAGAATCCACTAATATTTAGAGTGCTGTCTCTTTTCTTTGCAGGACAGAATATTGGTCTGTGCAATGGGAAGCTGAAAGCCATGTCTGGGGAAGAGCTGGACCAACTGGCAGAGGCAGAACTCTCCTCCACTGTCCAAAATGTAATGGCTTTGATTACATAAAAAAAAAAAAAAGCTATTTCCAATAACTTCCATCTAATACGAGATTATATTTTGTCTTTTTTTTGTCTTTCAGGTTTCCATTTTCTTCAGAACAAGTCCGAAACACAAATTAAAAATAATAAAGGTACTAAGAGCCTCTGAAATTCATTGTACAGCTCACAAAAATGAGGGGGAGGGAGCCTCAGTTCTCTTGATGATCTGGTCTTCCCCAGCAGCATCAGCTCAAAGTAAAGAACTGTGAAACCCCAACTAGAGCACTGGCACTGCTTCTCTGAAATGTGGAATTTGACTTGATGATCCTGGTGGGTCCTTTCCAACTCAGGATATTTTATGATTTTATGGTGTTTCTTGCAAGTCTGGGCCTGGGCATACAAAAGTAAAAAAAACTAGTGAGGTATTAGCAGCTATAACATCAGGAGAATAATTTCTGAGGGTTGTATTACCCTCTGCTAACTTCTGCTGGAGTTGTGAGTTTCCCTATACTCCTGAAAAAGCAGTCTCCTAATTGTTGTTCTGAGTTTTGTCCTCAGTGTGGTGCCAAGTGTGTTCTACCCTCAGAGTCAAGCAGAGCTTCTGACCTTTCAGTGCAGAAAGAGCAAAGCAAATAGTACAGACCCTGAAATTGCCAACACGGATTGTTTGTGCTCTGTGCTCTGCCCACAGGCCTTGCAGAGGGCTGGTGCTGTGGTGGCAATGACAGGGGACGGCGTCAACGATGCCGTGGCCCTGAAATCCGCGGATATCGGGATCGCCATGGGGCAAGCGGGGACAGACGTCAGCAAGGAGGCTGCCAACATGATCCTGGTGGATGATGACTTCTCAAAAGTCATGTAGGTTTAGAGATTTCTCTCACTCTTCAGCTCTTTTCTGGCTGCCCGCTGCAGAGAGCCTGTTGTGTGAATGGAAGTTCCTGAATGGAAGTGGAGAGCCCCAGGGTGGCTCTGACTCGTCTTTGGCTGCACAAAGACTTTCCTTCCAAGTGGTGCTGACCAAGCCACCTTTCACCTGAAAGCTTTTCTCACTGCTGTAGCTAGCTGGGGATCTGAGAGCACCTAGAAGTCTGGGTAGATCAGAGCTTTTGTTTCTGGTCAAAATTTGGACTCAATGATCCTGGAGCTGTTTTCCAACCTTTACGGTTCTGCCTCGTACTCTGCCTCATCCAGAAAGCTGAGAGGAAAAGCATAATTTGCAATGCTCTGTTGGTTCATAACAACAGGGAGAGTGGGCAGGGTACAGTGAGTATAAAAATAGGGCCCAGGCCTGCTTTATGAACCAGAACCTGGCCACATGACCCAGATTTTCAGATCTACTCCTTGATAGAGGAATTCTAAGTGAGAAGCTTCACTGATAACCTCCTGAGCTGGGCTCTGAATTTCCACTGACATAAGGGCTACAAAAGACAATTTGTGTTTTGAGTGTCATGGGGAGCTCAGTGTAAAACAGTGTAAGTGCTCTTGACTTAATGAACTCCCCTCTCCCTTCCAGGAATGCAATAGAAGAGGGAAAGGGAATATTTTACAACATAAAAAATTTTGTCCGGTTCCAGTTGAGCACGTAAGTTCCTGTTTGCTTCAGCTCCTGTGAAAGCACCTTCGGGGTGAGGCCCTGCAGAATAATATTCTTCTGTGCTTTGCAGGAGTATTTCAGCTCTGAGCCTAATTACCCTGTCAACAGTGCTCAACCTACCAAATCCACTCAATGCTATGCAGATCTTATGGATCAACATCATCATGGATGGGCCACCAGCACAGAGGTATGGAAGAGTCCCGTGAGAAAAGTAATCTTGGGTTTAATATGTCTGAATTTGGCCTAGGAACACAAACTGTTGTGATTCCTCATCAGTCATCATCAGTGGCTCAATGAGCTGCACTCTTGTTCCCTCCCTGGTCTTGCAAAAAGCACTTCACATTTACTTGAAGTTTTCTGTATTTTCCTGTTTTAAGGTGGAATCACTTAACTGTTCCATTTTTTGGCTAGGAATGGCCTGTTATCCTGAAAATATCAATTGCTGGTAGAATGACCAGGGAATAGTGGGGATATGCCCCAAAATCACAAGACTTAGGAACCTCATCCAACTGCTAATTACAGCTAAATACAATTACAGAACACTCTCACAGTTAGCTCTCACTCTGGGGTGGGATACTGGTCTGATGATTTAACATTGGTCCTTATGTCACCTTGCTTGAATATTCATGCTGCATTCCAAAGAACTGCATCCTCCAGCTCCATCCTGCTTTGATTAACACATCCTCCGCTTCTCTTGGAGGCAGTTTGGGGGTTGAACCTGTTGACAGGGACACCATCAAGCAGCCCCCCCGGTGCATCACAGACACCATCCTCAGCAAATCCCTGATCCTGAAAATCTTCATGTCAGCACTCATCATCATCAGCGGAACCCTCTTTGTGTTCTGGAAGGAGGTGAGGGAAATCTGAGCTCAGATCTTGTTTCCATCAGGGTGGGTGGAGCACGAGGTGAGGGCAGTCTCTGAAGGACATGAGAAGGACTTTCTGGAACCCATCCCATGGGGAAGGATCAGTGTGGGCAGAGGGCTGAGAAAGCAGGGTCAGCTCCCAGCTCTGCTCCTGCCTCCCTCTGTTACCTCCAATTTGGTCCTTCCAATCTAGGATGGGAAACCTATTACTTGATGTGACATCAATACTTTAAGGGACTTTTCACCTCTAGCTTTCCATTTTCCCAGCAGAAAATGCCAAGTACAATGGATTGGTACTTTCAGTTTCAGTAATTTACAATGTTCTTTACTCAAAGTCCACATCAGTTTAAGAATTTAAAATACAGTTGATAACATCATAAACTTTAAAATTAGCAGAGAGAACTGAATGCCACCTCTAATAACTAGAACTAGATATACTCCTTTGTTTTACTACCCTTTGATTTGACTGGGTTCATTAAAGAGAACATTTAATTCTTCTATTGAATTGGCATGTTTTTGTAAGGTTAAACTAACCCCTGAATTTTTGTGTGCTTCTAGAATCCAAAAGGAGGCATAACTCCTCGAACCACAACGATGACTTTTACCTGTTTTGTGTTTTTTGACCTCTTCAATGCCCTGACATGTCGCTCTCAGGTGAGATGGCTCTGTCAGCAGTAATTTCTTGTCTCAAATCACAAACATAAACATTAGAATACCTGCATTTTGCATAGTAAGGGTTTCTTTAATGTTATTTAAAGTAGTATGATTTTTATCAACTTTTTATATGGATAAAATTATCCATCACAGTTCAAGTGCAACTACAGTTTCAATTACGTAGCTCTAAGTTTGTGTTTCTGTAACTTAAAAAGTAATGGAGATTAAATGTAAAGAAACAGGGTGACATTTAGCTCCAACAGATATTGGGAAAACTTTTTTAACTTTTTTTTTTTTGGCCTTTTTCTAGACAAAGTTGATATTTGAAATCGGCTTTTTCCGAAACCGCATGTTCTTGTATTCCGTGCTTGGGTCATTTTTGGGACAGCTGGCTGTTATCTACATCCCTCCACTACAAAAGATCTTCCAGACAGAGAATTTAGGAGTGTTAGGTAAGTTTCAAAATAAATAATGGTTTGTTTTGGGCTTTTTTTTTCCTTAAAGTGACTTTTAGAAAGCAGCTGCCATTCCCATTTTGCTCTGTTGGCTCCCAACACATCACTGGCAGGAGAAATCAACCAACAACTCCCATCTCTGTATTTACACTTGGCTGTACCCAAATAGTAGTAGTATTTAATATTATCCCAGCTTACATTCAGAATTTTGACTTACTGCACATAAATGCATGTAAATTGAGACATGCCAAGATTTTTCAGCTCTGCATATTTCTCAGATCATTATGAAGACACTCCCTTTGCAAAGAGCTGGGTTCAACTTCAATTTCCCAGCTGAAATGGGACAGATCTTAATTTAAATCCGCAAACTGCACCCTACCACACAGTGTTACATCTACCTTAGGCTGTTGTAGTGAGCAGGGGCAGGGATCCCAAATGATTCCTGTTTCCACCCTCCAAGGGGACTGTCCCAGCTGTGGGTGGCCCTTGTGTTGCTGCAGTGGTGTCCCTAATTCTCAGCTGGCAAGGGCACAGCGAGGCCACCAGCTCAGGGGTTCAGCAGCACAATTCCCAGCTCAGGAAGGCCCTGGGCTGTGACTCCTGCCCAGCTGAGCTCACCTCCACTCTCTCCTGTCCCAGACCTGCTGTTCCTCACCGGCCTGGCTTCCTCAGTGTTCGTCGTGTCCGAGCTCGTCAAACTCTGTGAAAAGCGCTGCTGCCACCCAAAGCACACAAAGGGATGTCACAACTGACTGAGACTGCTCTAAAATACGCTTGGAACACAGCTGTGATGCTGGATAATCCCAATCCGTGCTTTGTGACCCACACTTCTTTCCTGAAGGTACTCAAGTGCATCTGCACCCACAGCCCTTGCACCAGAGACTCTTCTACCCGCTCCACGTGAGCTGCCTGCAGAAACCTCCAGAGTGGCTCCTGGTTTAAACCAAGAGCAGCTGTATTTGTGGAACACTGATCTGTGTTCCAAGAGGCTGTGCTAGTCCCAGGCAAAAGAAGAGTTTCACACCTGTACAGAAAAATCTATTGTGCATAAACTGAGATTTTATTTATTTAAATCAAAATCATTTTTGTTAATAAAATCTACATTTTAAAATGTTGCTGACAAGTATCTGAGTGAGACTCGTGATTTAGACACATCCTTTAATGTTTAGTTAGAAGAGTGGATAACTCTTGCCTTGAAGCATTTCTTTTCCTTCAATTTATAGTGTTTGTGGATTCCCAGATACACAGGCCTGACTCAGCAAGCCTTTCAAGGAAGCAGTGGGGAGCTGACAAACAGAGCGAGGAGCTGAAGCAAACCCTCAGCTGTCAGTTTTTGTACCTGTGTGACCGACAGGAGAAAAAGGGAAGGCTGATCAGACCAAACACCCAGCAGTGGATGGATTTAATGGGGAAGGGACTCACTTCCACGAGAGCCTGAGAATAAAGATGAGACTGGAACAGAGCAGGGATGTGGAGCTTTGCAGCTGGATCACAACTGCACAAAAAGGACTGAGCTGTTCAGATCACATCTAAACCCACTGCTCACAAAAGCTTTCTGGACATTTTTAGGTGCATGAGCATGAAACCCAGATTTCTTAATCGTTAGGTTCAGCTTAAAAGAAAAACAGTCTCTCCCAAGACCATCTTTTATATTGAAAGAACAATTTGTAATAATCCCATCTGCTGGTTGGATCAATAGCATCCTAGTAAATAATGCTTCACTGAGACATTTGCTAAAGTGCCAGTGTCAGTTCTCTTCTTGCCCCAACTTAACACCTTTGAAGAGAAGAGTCTCAGACACAAACTTGTCAAAAAACTACACTTTCAGAGGTCACAATGCTATGCTGATAGTCACAAGATGAAGTTTAAACAGGATTATATTTTGAATTCACAGTCTAGAAAGAAACAGCTATACTTATTAAAATTCAAAGAAAACCTGGCCATATTGAAATATTTTTGGTGGAGAGTAGCTCTGTACAATTCAATTTTATTTTTTTATACCCTTGCAGAGGGTTTCAGTTCTCAAAAACAACCTTCTGCCTTGTAATGGAAGGAAAATAAAGTCTAGCTGTTTATTTTAAGTGCAGAAATTCAACTGTCTCATCCTGTATGCCATCCACATGGGAGTGTTTAATAGGCTTAGTCATTGCTGAGTGAAAAAGACCTTTGAAACTCCTGGTGGGAGTTTGAGAATGTTCAAACAAAGGCTGATATCACCAACTTACATCATGTAAGACATCATGTACTTACTACTCCTTACACTGTGAAATTTAATATTATTAATATATAGAGAACTATACAAAGGTATCAGTGCAATTGAATTGTTCTGATGCTTATTTTTTCCTGTGTGTAACAAACCTGGGAGATGATCTGGTTTCTCTAAGCAAACACAGCATAAAAGGACATTCTCCCAGGCCTTTCACAGCACTCTCAGTATTGGAACAAAGAGCATATAAACATCCCCAGCATTTGTTCAGGTACTCTACAAAACACACTGCTGAGTCCTAGGATGCCTGGCTGGAGTGCTTTCTTCATGCTCTCCTTTCAAGGCTAAATTCATGTTGTTTAATATAATTTTTAAAAATGAGATCTCTGTTAAGGCACAAGTGCAGATTGTTCAGAAAATTCAATTCTGGCTCCTTATGAAAAACAACAAGTAGGGGGGGGAAAATCTCATAGAAGAGAACACCAAGGGAAAGAATTTCAAGGAAGGCCACATGAGCAGAAATTACAGCATTCTTTTGTTTTTCTCTAAGGTGCAAAGAAGACAAACTCATGACAGGTCAAAAGGGATTGGACACAGTCCTTTTCCTCAGGAGGAGAAGGACTGACAATCAGAGACACTGATAACCAAAAACTTGTTGCTGAGTAGAAATTTGGGTTATTTTTGACAAGTTAATTACACATAGAAATAGCAAGGTCAGACTAATAATTACTGAGAGATGGGAACGATAATTCATGTAGAAAAAGTCCTGAGTATAAGAGACCTGACAAAACTGGTGCTGAGTGGTGAACAGCCACAAAACAGAGCACAAACCCCAGCTGCATTTCACATTGTGGGGATTCTTTTCCATCACAGAGTAATGATTCATTATGTGGAAATAAAATGTACAGCAATCTTCTTTAAACATTTTACAGTCATAAAAAAGAGGGTTCTTTTTTTTTTTTTTTTTTTTCCCACAAGGTATCTGCAGATCCTATTCTCAGTTAAATGTGGCTGCTTCTTACTCAGCCATTTTTACAGCCTGATCTTTTACTGCAGTCTCATAAGGCTACCCAAGGATGTACCCTCTCTAGAGAATTCTGCTTCTGGAGGTAGGGCCCATTTTTAGGATAAATACGGCTCCAGTGATTCTGGCCTAAGTTTAAAAAGCAGCAGACAAATTTCTACAGAAAGTGATGAAGTGAGATGCTCTAGGGATAGTGTAATACTATAAAACTTGTTGTTGTGTAACTGTTCTGGACATCCTACAGCTCAGATGGAATCACCTGCTGAAAATCTGACTTAAAAAGTTTGAATTTAGTGCTTTAACTGAAGCAATGTAAATTAATAGCACTCTTCATATGGCATCATGTGGACTATTCTGTGCTCACCAGTGTAAGACACCATTACATTTGTAAGCATTGCTGACTAATTTCATTGCATGCAAATAAATATGTGCAGTTGAGGTATCAGCTTTAATCAGTGCCTTGAACAGACTTTATAAATATATAACTATGTACATATCAATTCTCCAGGACAGAAAGCCATACTGTCAATAACTTCTGCTGCTTTTAACTCAGAGTGCAGGCATGATCTATGAGGAATGAAAGCAGATTCATATTCAGCTGGAGCTCAGCCATGCCTAATGATTATGACCCCAGTTAATTTTTTTGTCCTCCCCAAACAAAACCCTTCAGGCAGAATAGTGTTTTCAACCTAAATATTACACAAGTACAAGGCTTAAGCTTTGTCCTAGACAATTAGGTAAATTCAAGGGGGGAAAAAATAGGAAAAAAATATCTTCTCCAAGGAACATCATCATCACTTGAAGCAAATGAAAGCAAAGGTTTTTCATGTTACTGTGTCTCCTTTAGTTCTCATCATCATCACCTTCATCCTCCTCCATGGGCTCCCGCAGACCTTCGCTCTGACGGCTTTTTCCAGCCATTTCTAACAAGGCCTGAGCCTGAGGATCCACATCCAGGATACTCTTCTTACCTTTTCTCTTCAAAACAAAATAAAATACAGTCAATTTAAAACCTCAGTATCAGGCTACAGGGAAGGGACACATTCAAAAGTCTGTAAGTGATGTGGTCTGCAAGCCTGACACAATGGAGAAGACCTATTTCCAATGTCAAAAGTAACCAAAAAATCTAATTATTTTTACTGCTGCATCTACATAAAATAGCCATAAACTTTTCCTAAGATGACAGTGAGCTATTTCAAGTTTATTCAGGTTACAAGCCATCCAGGATATCCTGGTTAACTCCACCCCAATCTGAAGTGCTGATGTGAAGTTTTTAAAGAAGAGATCCAGTTACAATTTGACATTTTCTGTAAACAGTTTGCTTTGTTTCTACTTAAACCTATGTGTCCAGTGAAGTCAGGGTACATTAATTTAGTATGAAAAGAAGTAAAAATTAAAAAGAAATAAATTTTAAAACCCCAACAAACTGTATAGAGCAGACAGTTTAGTAAGAGAATAAATTGCAGGGATAATGGAGGCTGGAGAGAGGGCTCCTACTCATTCCCAAAAATAAACCAGGTGCAGAAAGAAATAGTCATAAACCTATTCACATAAATTTATGACAAAATAATAGTAAATTTAAAGTTACTGATAAAGAAAGCTTTGGGGTGTCTTCCTGAACTACAGATTAGATTTGAGAATTTTCAGTGCTTTTAGAAACTCTGAGTTTTACTGAGCCTCTCCAAGGAGGTTCCTCCAAGAAAGCATTCCTCAATATTGAAAAGGCCTTCTGAAATTCAAAGTACTGCTATTCTGACTCTATCACCTCATGGCTCCTAATATTTTTTTCTTGTTGACACCCTCAATAATTCCACTATAGTTTTGTTATTTGGTGCTACAAAACACATGGCACGAAAGGAAAATGTTACTGCAGTGGAGAGACAGTGTTTAAACAGAAAACTGCAACCCTGAGCTTTGCATTCTCATCTTCTGCTGCAACCAGGACACAATTTCACAGGTTCAATTCACAATTTCACCTACCCCTGCACTCTCAGGGGCATCTCCCACCGCCCAGACTTCCATGGCATCCAGTGTAAAATCCTCTTTGGCTGACAGCTGGGGGCTGTTGTAGGTGGTACATCGAGGTTTGGCTTTGCTGTGGCCCTTCCCGTAGTCACTGTCTATCCAGAGCCCAAAGTAGCCATGCTGTCCACCCATCCCCTGTGGAGAAAACCAGCACATTAAACACATCCTGCACAGGGAAAGCAGACTGGGAAAGCTAGGAAACATGAGAATAAGCTGCTGTGGTCATTATTTATGCCACACTTCTGTGGGTAGGTGAGAAAAGGGGATTCTGAGTGAAGCTGGGCCTCTGTACCCACAGGTATTATTCCTGAACACAACTAAAAATTTACCTGAGTGGTACTGCCCTACCTCTGTGTTTCACAGAATACAAGTATCTGTGACTTGTGCCAGAAATTAAGCTCCTGACTTTTGTTTATTCCAGTTCCATTTCAAACAGAGTGGCAGTGCTCAGGTTTGCTGCCTCCTTTCCATTTAGGAAAGTACCTACAGCAACCAATAATGTAATTTGATGCTATTCACTTTCTCTAGAGCAAATTAATTCCAGCCTGCTGGAATTTCCAAAGTTATGGACATATAATGCTCCAAAACTGTAAAGCATTTCCAAGACAGGTGGTGTGCTGTAGCTCTGTAGAAACTCCTCTGCAGCTGGAGAGCTCATTTGTGAACTTGGGTAGGAGGAGCTCCTGCCACTGTCATCACACAGCAGCAGCAGCAGCTACTTGCAACTCCCATTCTGCTGGGCTTTCTCCTCCAAAATTCCAGAAGCAGTTGGTGTGGAAGGGAGAGCAGCCAGTGGAAGAATCCTCATTTACACAGATTGCTGTTTTGTGCTGCTTCAGGCATGCAGATTTCCTCAGAGAGTAACAAGTGAAATAAATCTGCTCTCAGAAAGGAAAAAACCCACAAAACACTTCCAAATGCCAGCCACAAATCCAATTTCCAAACCATCATTTCTGAATACTTACAAGTCCATTTGGCATAGTCTGTTGGCCATGGTTTAAATACATGTAGTGGTCATTGTACCCTGTGTATGTGTATACAGCCAGAGTGGGAAAAACAGAAAACAGAAAGCATCTGTTGTCACCTGCAAACAGAGAAACACCTCAGGTCAGACAAGAGGTCAAGCAGTAACTTGCCTACAGATAAATTAGAAAAAATAATTTAAGCTGAATAATTCAAAGACAGCAGCTGCTATCTCAGAAAGGCAGTAAATCTCCCATCAAGATTTAGATTTATTTTTTATTCTCAGTGAACTTTGTGCAGTCATAAAAATCAATGCAATTCCAGCCTGAGATCCAAGGGCACAGTCAGAGGCACCACTAGGACATTATGTCACTATGTCACCTACCCCAGACTGCATTATATCACCTAAAAGTGGCCAACTGACAGATCTGTGCAAACTGGTGTGAATGCAGGCATCCCTAGCTCTGACTACATCAATACATAAATCAGTTCAGAGTTGATGATTTGGAGCAATTTTCACCATGCCCAGTTCAGGTTTCAGAGGCACCTGTGGTGTGCTTGCCCTGTACGCTTTATATGCTTCTCTATCAGGAAAAAATACAAGGAAAGGAATGTGTAATCGGTGTAAAATGATATTACACTAACTGTCTGAAGTGGTAATTTTCAAATACTCATTTAGGACATGAATTGAGTTTCTAATGTAGCCAGAGTGAGGATTCCCAGCAAACCCAAATACCCATAGCCCATGTTTTTTTCTTCATAAATCCATCACAAACATTCTTTCCAAAGAGTTCTTCAAAAACCCTCTCTTCTCCCCCACAGTTTTAAGGGAACAAGAAGTTTAGCTTGTCCAAAGAATCCTCTGTCTGCTGGATTTTAGATGGGGAACAAAGACAGTGCACAAATGGCAAGAGGAGGCTCAGGTGTTCCTGATGGAGGACTGCCATCCTGTGGACAAATTATTTAGACACTAATTCATCATCTGTGCTCTACTTCATTCACTTTCATTTCATTTTCAACCTAAGCAACTACAGGGCTTGATAGATTTCCCTGAAAACTTGTTCTGCAGTCAGTAAGTCCTGCAATTTTAAAAGCCTTATCAAAAAACAAACTATAAATATTAATCATCAACATACCTGACTGCAATGCTAAGAATAACTTTGCATGTGTTTTATATTCTTTGAAAATCAGTGTTATTTTTGCCACAGACAAATTTGCTTGGAAGTGTAAGAAACGCTTTGTGTCATTAAAGGGACATTATCCATTAAGGGGATAGGATTCTTGAGTTTGTACAAAAACAGGGAATTTACCAGAGATAGTAAAGAAAGAAAAGTGAGTTTTACCTTGGAACTGTGGCTTCACCTCCCAGGAGTGAGATGCAAACCCACCAAAGAGGAAACCATCCAAGTCCCTTATGATTACCAGGCAAGGACCTTTGTTCACTATATGGGCACACAACTGTGAGAAGCTCTCCCCATGGAGCCTGGAGGAAAATAAAAGCTGCCACTTGTGCTGCATCTCTGCAGGCAGGTGGGAGTTGATGTAGATGATGGCTGGGATGTCAAAGAGACTGACAACTCCTCTTCCTTTGATGCCTTTGCAGTGAGGAACCAGGTTGAGGATGTCGTTGGTTTGGTCTGGGAGGGAATGCAGGACTTGGAGGCCTTGCCTGATGACAACACTGAGGAAAACTGAGATCTGGGGAACTCGGTACACCCAATCCTCAATGACACTTTGGTCAAAATTTGTCTCCAGCAGCTGAGAACCCACAGGTTTTGTCCCATCTAAAGAATAAGACAAGGACAAGAGTAAGTCTCCCTGTCTGGAAAATAATCAGGCTATTTTTAACTGTAAACATAATACTCATGATGGTAATGGACAGAAAACCACGAGTGAAAGGAGCCAGCAACAGTAAACTGTCAACTACATTAAACAAATGAAACCACAGAACTGAGAAACCATTACCTGTGGAATTCTTTGGTTGGGCTATCATGATTTAGAAACACAGATTCCAAACTACAACTCATGAAAGGTTCTTTACAAGACAGCAAAATCTGTTATTACAACAGTGCAAAGGTAGACCTGTGCTTTATAAAAGGACATAGTTGAAAGTACACGATAAATTTTATTTAAATAAATATTATTTAGATGCCCATTCCTATCATTTGCAAGTCAGGTATTTGCAAAACAGACATGTTCCATGACAAACTGTGACTTCAGATCGAGTCTCACCTGAATTTAGGGGAGAAAGATGGCAAGGTTAAATAAATAAAATCCCAATATAATTTTCTAAGCACTAAGTTTGAAATTTTGGTCTCACCCTTTAAATTCAAAGATGTGACCTAAAAAGAGAAATTCTCATGAGATCAGTGATTGCACAAGCACTGGGATATGCTGAATGAGGGCTGCTTACCTGGAAGCTTCAATTCTGAGAGCAGCTCAGAAGCCAAAGCTTTGACTCCGCTTGAAGAATCCCTCGTATTCTCCAAACTCCAACCTTTCAGCTCCTTCCTGTAGCTCAGTACATGGACTACAGAAGTGATCAGATCCTCTGTGAACTTAAAAGATTAAAACATCACCGTTTTGGTATTTCTTAAGTGAAATTTCTAACAGCTTTGAAGAATCATCTGAAGATAAAAGTCAAGCAGTAGTGATGCTGTAATCCCAAAGGCAGAAACATCTCTTGCCATGACAAGTCAGGAACTACAGAAATGCTATTTCAGTGTCATAGGGCTTGAAAAAGATCCTTTTTCAAGACATTTCATACACGTTACTTCACAAGGCACCTCCATAAAATAGGGAATGAAAGAGGGAAGGGAGGGTCAAGTTTTGCAGTGTAGGAGCTGCTAGTGAATTACTGTTCTGTGATATCCCAAAAGCTACATAGCTGATCCTGCAACTGAAGCTCTAGAAAGCATTTTACTCAGTTCCAGAAGCACCAACCACACCACAGCCCTTGTGGGGCTCCCTTTAACTATAGCCCTGCGCTCTTACTGTCCCCCCAACACAAATTTAACTGCTCCTTTACCTCTTGGATTTGTTTGCCCTTCAGAGGCCCTCCTGTCTTGGAGATCATTCTCATTATTATGCTAATCTTCTCATCTGCATTCCCTTTTAAGAGGTTTGACATAAAAATTACAAACTGCTCCTTAGCAATCTGCTGACTGAGCCCCGATGATTTGCCAGGCAGGTCAATGCTTTTCATTCCATTGTACAAGCGAGCAGTCATTGGCTCTGGCAGGGGCTCCCGGGTGTGTGCCTGCAGTGAGAGAAACAGCAAAAAGCACATTTTACAAACCAGGAACAACTCATGTGTTCCAGTTAATCTGTGCTGACATACAGTCTGTGCTATCAGCAATAAACTTTGGTCAAAGAACTGCTTTGCCAAGAGAAAAACTAAAAATCTCTACTTTTACAGTGACTTTTTTAGTGATTTAGGTTGATACTGTTTTTCTAGAAGCGCCACACACTTCAGAAAAACCAACACTGTAAAGTTTTAATAGGATATTAGCAAAGGCTTTCTAGGTGATAACTCTGGTGCAAAGGTTTATAGCTCTGCCAGTAAACCATTCAAAATTGTGTTTTATTTCTGCTTTCGACAGTGGAGATCACTGAAAAACAAAGTGGAGTGTTTTCCATATCTCAGCTTTGTCCTCAAGGCAGTGTTTAACTCTTCTAGCATATGTAGAAACAATGATGGAAAATTTCCCCCTGCATAGCAACTAACTGAAGCACAGATCACCTGATTTTTAAAAAGCATCCCTGGTGTTAAGTGAGTCAAAATCAGCACGTATTCATCCGGACTGCATGCTTGGCCCTTTGAATTGAAATCTAGCTGGAATATATCATCATTCATCAGAGCTCTGTGGGAAAGATCTGACTCTGGATTCAACTTTCAGAGTGTTCAAGATAATTATACAGTTTAAAAATAAATCATCTCAAATGCATGCATACAGGAGGAGGTGATTACCCGGTGTCCTCACTGTGCAGAGATGTGCTCAAGACCTGCCTTGACTCTTCCACACGGGGTGTAGCTCAGTGGGGACTGTGCTGAAATCAGTGAAACCCCACCTGCCTAAAAGCCCAACTCCAGCTCCACTCAGGGGAGCTGCTATTACTGATTCCTGGCTCAATACCACTCTTGGGAAGCCACCTGGGCTGCTCCTATTTGCTGCTAATGGCTGTTGCTGGGCATGAGAGACCCAATACCATGAGCTCTGTGCTGCTCACACTGACGTCAGTGCTACAACTCCCATTGATTCCAGCAGCAGCAGAAACAGCAGCCACAGCTTTTCACATCAGAGTGCTCCACAGCAAGGGAGGGATGCTCACAGGGGGTACAGCTGCCTTTGAGAGGCTTTCTAAAAATCCTCCATCAGCCTGAAGTGGGAGAGGCAGCAGGGAACACATCTAAAACATTATACTCAAGGGTTTTTTACTTCACACTGCTGAATTACCTACCCACTCCCTGCTTAATCCCACCACTTCATTGTGCTGCTTCATTTTGCTTCTAGTTACTCCGAAGAGTGGACCTGGGGTGCGAAAAAAGGAGGTGTGCAAAAAAGGAATCCTTAATAACCATCTAAATCACATCTCTGACAGCTTAGAACCCTTGTTTAAAAAGGCTTCATGAAATTACCAAGAGGTTCCTGCTCCACCTGTTTCCCAAGCTATGAAGTGCAGCCAGTCCTGGCCCAGATGTGTAACCTCAGCAGAGCACAGGTGGTAATGCCTGGGGACCTCACCAGTGGTACCAGATTGGTGTTAGATCAAATCTCAGTCCAGGCAAGAGCATTGTCACCTACAAGGCAGAAATGCCGTTGCCATTCTCCCTGCACCTACAGGAAGTCCTCCAAAAGATTTTCATTTAAGCTGGAAAACAAAAAGGCAGCAAGGGAAAAGGCAAGGATCACACTGATCTAGGGTAAAGTTGGAACTTCTGCCAGGTCCCAAACAATTAATAGGCACCAAGGACATTGGATGAATTTGTGATGAAAATCCAGGCAGCAGGAACATCATTTCCAAACTCGGTGTTCCAAAAATTGGTGACAGCTCATGAACAGCCAGGCTGAAGCTGGTCTGTGTGCACAGGCATTGCTAAACACCTTAAAATAACCTGCTGCTTTCAATGAGTTTTAATTTGACTCCATTATCTGTGTAATATATATAAAACTGCACTTTACCACTACATTCATTTGGCCACTTAGTTCCTGACTAGCTGAAGTTATTAAGAATCCTAATGACTCATTTTTCTCTTTTCTTGATTAGAAAATGAATTCAAACTTAATCAGAAGCATAATGCATGTTAATTAGCTAAAACAGTGAGCCACAGATTAATCAAGTCAAATTGAATTCTCTCCTTTTAGTACAAGTGAAGAGATTAGAGACAGTGATATGTCAAGGGAGACAGGCATAACCAAATAAAAACTGACTTTGTGACAGCTTCTTAAGATAATCTGTAAATGATCCCACACTACAGACTCCAGGGGTAAAAATATTCTTCTCATTTTTCAGGTTGCTATGAAAATATTTCCATTCACCCCAACTTACTTCAGAATCGGGAAAGCTGCAATTGGACCCAAAAGTGCAATTTAAGAGATAAATGTAAACCTGAAAGTCACTACTCTGCTTAAACTGCAAGAAAAAGTTAAATATCCATCCTCCTCCAAAATATGAAAAATTGAATTAAGATGAGAAATCCTTAAAAACTACTACATCTTTATAGTTTATTTCTGGAATTCCATTCAATGCACTACATCCAAAATATATCATGAATAACAAATTCTCTTGCCTGTAGTGCTGCCAGAGTTACAGTTTTCTTTGCAGCTTTGGGATTTCTTGTTCCAGCTGAGCTGCTCGATCCTGATAAGGTATCAAACAGTCCATCAATTTCAGACTGCTCCTCAGGAAGAAATCTGGAAAGGTGATTCTGATAGGCATTGCTTTCGGCATTCCCCATCTTTTCAACCTGAAACAGAGAAAAAAACATCAAAAGAAACATTAAACACAGAAAGGTATCACAAGGACCATGAAAGACACATCAAACAGACTAACATACCAGTGCAAGCTTTCAGGAAGAGAAAATCAGCAGCCTTACAGTAAATTATTAAAGCTACTCTTTAGTCTCTGTATTCACCAAGGCTTAATGAACCTGGAGAACATCTGTGAATAGTAACTGTGCTTTAAAAACTGACAGTCTGACAGCTCTTGGCTAAAACCACCCTGGCCACCAATGCAAACCTCAGTCAAGTCTCTATCAGATGGAAAAACCAATATGATCTAACAGTTAAATGAGTTTACACAAAGTGACCATGAGTTTGACAGCTGGAATACATCCCTAACATGAGGGAAAAGCCTGATAATGGATTAGTTATGATAGATTATGCTGCATCTTTCTGGTGCATTAATGGACTTAAGTTTGCCAATATGATGTGGCACTAAAACACCATCACTGCAAAGTCTCTGAAAATCACATGAGAGTGTTTTGGGTTTTTTTTATGGACACACTACAAAAATAATTTGAAACAAAGGAACAAAAACATTTAGGAACACAGCTCAAGACCCATTAAAAACACACAGATTCATACAAAATTAATAAATCAATCATTGGGAGTTGGTACCCACAGAATTAAAGTTGGCAGTGGAGGCTGGTTTGGGGCTTCCTTGTTTGTTTTACACTTTTAGGGGTACAACTATTTGTCTCAATGTCTCAGGAGTCACCTGCATTACTCAGAGTTGATTTTTAGTGTTGTCTGGGCCATGTCTCCCTGGAGAAGCACAGCACAGACCTAACATCACCTGAAACCCCAAATAACACCATGACCACTGTGACAGCCCCCACTGCCAACAGCCTTCCCATCTGTCTGGGGAAGATACAAGTCTGGGTTGAACACATGAAAAAGATCAGATATGGAATAAAAGCATCATTTTGTAGGGTTTTTCCCTGCAAATTCCATGTCCTTCCTGACAGCTCTCTTTTGTAGACGAGCCCTCAGTGAAGCCCTTCAGCCGCTGCCGAAGGACATACTGCAGAGCCCAATGCAGTATTTCTGTCCTTTACTTTGTTTACCGTAGATAAGAGGCCGGGTTATGTCTGCTTCACCTTCAGGCCTAAAGCCTTGTTTGCCAGAAGAAGATGCCGATCGTGGGGCAAACACCGAGGGGTGAATGAAAACCACTGTAACCTAGAAGACAGACCGTGGAAACGTTGTTAATTTAAGCAGCGAACCGCCGGATAAAGGGGGTCCTCCAAAGGTTCGTTCCCGGTGTGCCCAGCTCTGCTCTGCCCTGCACATCCCTCTGCAGCCGGTGGCAGCAGCTCCCGCCCATCCTGGTGACGAGGCGGAGGCTGAGGCCCCCCGCCCGCCCCTCGCTTACCGGCCGGGCCGATAGCCCCCAGTGGCCCCAGACTGTGACACCGGCCCGGGCCCGATAGCCCCCGATGGCCCCGATAGCCCCACACTGTGACACCGGCCCGGGCCCAGCCGGCGCCATCCGGCACCTCCGCCCGCCCGGCCGGGGCGGAGCGCGGGGCCGGCCCTCGGCCACGGGGAGGGACGGGCGGAGCGAGACAGGGAACGGATGGAGGGAGAGCGGGGAGGGATGGAGGAAGTGGAGGAAGGCAGGGAAGCGGTGCAGGGAAGCCGGGAAGGCGAGGAGCTGAGGGGTGCCCCCGCGATCCGGAGGGGACGGGCGGGCGGTGCCGCAGCCCGCAGTGGAAGGCGGTGCGGAGGCAGCCTGAGAGCTCCGGAGAGCAGGCCGCCTCCATGAGGGGTTCCTCAGCCTTGAGGGGACCCTTCTCTCTAACGGAGCGAGGAGATTTTCCCTGAAGAAACCCTCATTTTTGGGGGAACTCACCACCCTGGGGGAACACTTTTCCCTGAGGAAACCCCCCCTTTTTGAGCAGACCATTCCCTCTTTTTTGAGGAAACCCTCCACCCTGAGGAAAGTCTCCTTTTTGAGGGCACCGACCACCCTGAGGGGACGCTTTTCCCTAGAAAGACACTCTTTCAGGGAACCGTCCTCCCTGAGGAGACCCTGATTTTCCAGGAACCCTCCTCCCTGAGGTGACTTCCTGAGGCATCTCTTGTCCCTGAGGAGATCTTGCTTTCCATGAAAACCTCCCTGCGGAGACCCTTCATCCTGAGGCATCCCTTTTCCCTCAGCATCCCTGGCCCTAAAACATGTTTCAAAAAGAGTAAAAGTTCAGAGCTGTAGTTGGGACCCCAGCTCCTGTCAGGGCTGAGGTGCCAGGTGTCCTGTGCTGAAGCGTTTTAAAAAGCATCCCAAAAAGTGTCCTGGGAAGGTCCCAGAAAGGTCAGTGGGAGAAGGTGTTGCTGGCCCTGATGTGTGCTGGAAACAAGAGAGTCCCTTTGTGTAATAAACACACACAGGTCACTTTCAGGGTAAACACTCAGACTCTGCTAGATTTCAGTGGCAACAGGGAGTGGAAGGAAAACACAACAATTTCTCAATGAATAGGCTCAGCTTCTGTCTCCTGACTGGCAAAATCAGGCTGGTCTGAGGCTGAGAGGTAAAAAGGCTGTACATGTGCTAAGGACAAATGCAAGGTCACGGGGACTGGCCATGCCTTCAGTCAGACATGTTAATACTTGGGAGAAAAATTATAGCCTCAGTGGCTGCAAAACTCTGATCCCAGAACTCACTTTTTTTTTTTTCAAGTTGGCTACTTTTCATCCCATTTGCATCATTCTTGTTCTTTCAGCCACAGATGTTGATTCCTGCAGCACACCAAGGCCTTCACATTCACAGCAGTGACACCATTTTTGTCCATGCTTTGCTCTGGTTGATTTTCTTGCAGCCTGAGCTCAGTGTGAAGCCTCCTTCTCCTTCCAGATGGGGGGAGATGGGAAAATTTCCACAACTCTGGTGTTGTGAGTATTATTGGAACGAGGTATCATGGAACAGGTTAGCAGCTTTGGCATTTAACTTTTAATTATAGTCTGATCAGTGTGTTCCCAACAGAAAGCAGAAATGTACAAAAGAAAGTAATTTAGGGGAAAAAGAATTGTTGCCCAGAGAAGTTATTAATGTCCCATTCCTGGAAGTTTTCAAGACCAGCTTGGATGGGGCTTGAAGCACCCTGGGGTAGTGTAAGTACAAGTCTGTACTAACCATGGCAGAGCTCTTTTGTTTTGCTCTTTTTCAAGAACGTGTAAAAATCCTGATTGCACTTTTTAATCACACTTTTTAATTGTGGGGTGTTTTTTTAACCTTCACGGGTGCAAAATTTCATAAAAACCTGTAGAATAGTCTTCTTGTTCCAGCTCAGAAACAGACTGACCAGAATTCCAAGGGTGGATGCTGTTTCAGGTTCTCTCCGATCACCACTAGAGGCACAGGATTACTCAACTCCTGTCAGCAAGGTCAGGACACAGCAAGTGAAAATGAAGGAATTAATGGCATGTTCGTATGATGCGAACGCAACTTGCGCTAGAGGAAGGTGTCCCTACCCGTAGCAGGGTCGAGATGACCATTTTAACTCAAAACAGCTCAAAATATTCTAGATTTCAATGTCGTTCCTCTGGAAACTGCTGGAGATGGCTTTGCCCACACGATGGCATCGCATGTTTAAGAAGTTCTCTGTGCAGCCCACACTGCGGGTTTCAACACGGCTCCAAGTGGGTTTAGATTCCTCCATTTATACACTGTGAGAAGTAAAGCCTTGTGTAATAAATTAGTTCTCCCCTTTCCTATTAACTCTGTGTAATGACCATGAGATCAAAACTCGGCTCTTGGTGGAAGTCCCTCCCTGGGCTACATGAACAGGTCCTGGGAAAAGTCTACGGTGTGTTTGGTTTCCATCAGTGTTAATCAACTTCCAATTGATGCCCAAGGAGAAAAGTGAAAGATGCAGAATTAGAAAAACAAAGGTTAACAAAAGTTAACCCAAGTTAATTTTTTCCTCCTTAATTTATTTTTAAAGCTTAGTGTTTCTGTGCACGTATTGCTTCACATGCAATTTGGTTTTTACATTTGTTTGTTTTATCAGTTGTGTTTCATATTTTATCTCTTTCTGTAGGAACTCTTTTCGGTCTGGAAATACAAGACTAGGGATTCCAGTCCTACTGACCTTGCACTGACAACCAGCCAGCTAATTCCGATTGACCAGTATCATCTTCACAAACAAATGATGGTTTCATGACCCTTTTTCTCCGACTACTGAGCTCAGAATCAGTCAAAAAGCTACTGAAAGGTACCTGGCCCGGCTTAGCTCAAATTTATCCTCTTTTGTACAATCCTTTGTGATCCTTTGCCCGTTTGTGACAGAGCTGACTGTGAACTGTGGGGTTTGCTTGCCCTGCCCGTCAATCTACCCCGAGCTTCCTTGCTGCTCCTGGGTGGCGTTTTGTGACTTACCTGTGACATTAGGCTGTAACCAGCTCTTAAAGCCACGAGATATTCACACTAAATCTCACAGATTATGCTCCTGCTGCGGGGGAATATCCAGGTCAGAGGCTAAACACCCTTTCAACGCTTTTTTTTGCACCCAGGGTGTAAAAAGTCAAGCTGGAGTCCTGGTGCATAAGAGCGGCAATTCGCGGCTCTCCTTAAATGAGTCCTCACTTCCCCATCTGTATTTTCAGCTACTCAGCAGAGCTAGTTAAGTGTCTTTGTTTCTGCCAGTAAGAAAGAAAGGATACACTAAATGCCTTTTAAGGACATTCATGAATATACTGGTGTATAAAAAAGAGGAAAAAACCACAAGTTTCTATAAACAATTGTGGGTAATTTTGTGAATTGGTATTAGACGTGTATTTCACTGCAGAGTAAAAAACCAAAACCATAAAACCCCGAACTATTTTATTTAAAATATTATATACCTTTGACTTTAATAAAATGGAGTAGATTTGGTTTTATTAGTTTGCCAAGACCACAGAAAATTTAGATGACCTTAGTTCCAGGTAATCCTCATTTCAGTTCAAGTCTCTCAGTTCAGGTTAGTCCCCTTCAGTTAAAATAAATTATTTCAAGATAACAAAATAGAATGTAAATGATGAGCTAAACAGCTGTGCATTTATATCAAACACATCTGTTTTACCTCAGTTATCTTTTAGTTTCTTTAAAATTATTTTTTCTCCTCTCTTGAGTTGGAACAGAGAAATTTTGCAGCTCATTAGTCTTGTATACATGTGTTAAAGTTGTTACCCTCTGGTGTCAGTGATTCAGAATCGTTCTGATTCACCTTTGATATGATTCATACCTCAAACTGAGTTCTCATTGAAGGCCAGCTGAGAAAGGGACCCTGCTGTGCCAAAGACTGTGCAGACAGAGACAGGATCTCTGTTCCAAAGAGCTTATAATTAGCTGCATTCACACATGCAATGAGCAGAACTCCAGCCCTCCCCGCCACAGGCATCTGAGAACTCCAAAAATGGTGATATCACAGCAGAGGCACTTTTCAGCACGATATTTTGGGGGTATATTCACCTCCTGGGAAAGGAAGATTGTAACTGTAGGTCAAAATAAGCCATGAGGTTTCAAGCCTCTTGCAGGCTGGAGTGTAGATAAGCACTGCTGTAAGTCACACGGAGGAAACGTGTCTGCTGCTTTTCACTTCCCAGTTATTACTCAGCATTTCAGTTATGCTGTATTGCAGAACTCTGGCCTTTGCAAAAGAGGTCATGTTCGAGTTAAAAGAGTTAAATTATAAAAGACCCTCATCCATGTTTTAGGGTCTAGTGAACACTAAAGTCATTTCACCTCTTTTAATGCCATTAGGCTCTGTGTTTCCTGTTTTGATGGAGACATGAAGTTTCACAAGCCATCTGCTTGTCAGTCACAGTGAAATCCTGCAATAATGTTATTTGATGAAGCTAGTTTTAGTCTCAGCCCACTGATCATCTGTAGGGTGACCTCAGCACAAAATTCCTTTGACTTTAAAAGGTATAGTCCAAACTACCCCTGATGCCCTTTGATATCTGTGTTGTTCAGCTCTGCCTGTAACTGGCTGCTGTAGGAGCTGTACCTTCACAGCTTCTCACCTGATTTGCCTTTTTTTTTGTGAAATTGCCATATAAGGGTAAAAAGAAAGTCTGATTCTCACCCGAACTGAGGCCTTAGGTAGTACAAAGGAAGTTCTCAGTTTTGCAAGTCTTTGTACTTCCCTTTACAAACCCCTCTGGCTGCTGGTAACCAACTTTTCTATAAAAGGAGAAAAGGTGCAGTGAACAGATGAATCTGATTATTTGGGCTGGAACCTAGGTGATGTTTAAGGTCACCCCCAAACCACTCTCTGATTCTGTGATTATGGGTAGAGATCAGAACAGTATTTAGAAAAAGTACTTAGGGGTGGGCTAAGATTCATATAAAACACAGCCAATTTAACAAGGAAAACAATCCTTAAGAAGAGAACCTTCTCCACCAAATATGCAACCTCTGATGCTGAGAAACCCTACACAGCCCCTATTGTTTATTTTCTGCTTAGCCCAGGCCTAGTTTGAATTCAGTTCCAGATTACTTACTGCATTATCCAACTCTTTTGTTTGCAAAGGTTTGTAATCTGTGTTTAGTGAAAACTGTAGAGGGGTACAGCAAGCCTGTAACTGAGTAAAGGAGTCAAATGGCAGAATTCTGTCTCTCACTGAATATCAAAGTCTTTGGATTTGCTTCTCTTTTTTTTTTTTTTGTTTGTTTGTTTGGTCGGATTAATTTTGTTTTTTTCATTTTTCATTTACATGCTGCTTTCGATGAAGGAATTTTAGAATTTGTTGAAGGTATTTTTTCCAATGAGGAAGTCTTCCATAGAAAATACATAACTTTAGCTGTTTCCATATATAGTACTGCAGGACGGAAAGCAGAGGATCCTTTTGCTCCAGATGGAAACAGACGGTCTCATTTCCTCAGAACACAGCCTAATTCCTTCTATTTCAATTGTAATGTGGGCAGCACTACACACAATGACACTGTGGCCCAGACTTTTTGTTCTGTTTGTGAGCATGGATCACTTCACAGGCTGTTATCACAGTTGTGTCCTTGGGGTCAGACTGTTTGGTCTGCCGACCCCAAACCCTGGAAGTGCCACCGCCATCAGAAACAATGAGGTGGAAACACAGTGAAAAACATCAAACAATTTTAGAGCACTGCATCTGGCAAACAAAAACATGTTTGAGTATGAGATGGGAAAGTTCTGGTAACATTCCTGAACTCATTTTCACCCTTGTTCACCTCTTTAACGCATACAGACTCTTTCTCCAAAGAGTGGAAGAAAACCCCTTGAAACATCTTAGATTTGTGAGGGAAGACTTATTCAGCAGAGCAGCTGCATTTCTTGGCAGTCTGCAGTATTGACACCCACCATGGAACAAGAAACCAGTGTTTTGTCCTCTGTTGTATGGAAAACCCTTAAGTTTTGAAAATAAATGATGGAAACATGATCATGGTTTGTGATGTCAAGAGCCATTGAGTAAATAAATAAATTCCTTGCAGTTTCAGGGGTTTGTGCAAGTGGCATTGCACTGCTTTGTTACATGCAGCTCCTTTTCCCACACAGCTTCTTCCCTTCCACCTAGGCTGGATTTGTTCTGTCCATTCTGTTTGTGCAGTACAGTTTATTTTCCACTGTAGCTCATCTTTTTGGCTGCTTCCCATATTTCTTTCCAGGTGTGGAGTGTGTGTTTCATACAAAGCCTTTGGTTTATCTTTCACTGTGTAACCCAGTGCCCACAATAGGATGGTTATTGCCCAAAGCAAAACCAGTGCAGGCTGTGGGAGCACCCAGTTGTTGTTGACTGCTCAGTGCTGGGATGTCTGCTCCAAGAGTATCCGGGAAAAGGTGAGACACCGGATTAAAGTGTGAGAGAGGAAGCTGTTCCTGCCTCATGCCTTTCCCAGGGGTGTATGTATATATATATATATACTCTATACAGTATCCAGTCACGTCCTTGTACACCCCAGCATTGCCAAATTAATCAGTTCCTGGTTGGTTTTTTTTCCCAAAACTTTGGGCTATAAAAGCCTGGTTCTGGAGCAGCCTCCTGTGTGATCCAGCATCTTCCTGTGCGATCCAGCTGTGCTGCCTGCTGGAGCCATGAGCTGAGGGAGGAAGTTAGGGCAGCAAACTGCTTCCATCTCAGTGTTTATTCCACATGTGGGTACTCCAGTACCTTCATCAAACATGTGTGGCAGATGTGTCCCCCACAGATGCTCTCCAGAACAGAACACTGCAGCTTTCTCTGTGTTTTCTGTTTTCAAGTTGTAGACTTTATCACAGGAGAGTGAAACCATCATTATCAACAAGCAGTCTAAAACTGCAAATCCAGCTCTTCTCCCCAGTACAAAGAGCTGTTAAAGGTCAGTCTGGCTCTTTACAGCTTGGGTCTAATTAGGCATTGCAAACAAGCCAGAGGATAACCTGTGCTTTTATACTGAGTAAGGTACCAGTGAGATCGAGATAGAAACAGTGAGCTGGGACAGCTTTTTTTTTTTTGCCTGTAAATCATCTGCTGATAGAGGTGACTCAGAGTATGTGTCCCCAGACAGGGCTCAAGTTGCAGTTTAAAGCAGCAATTTCCAGCACTAAACAGAAAATATGTCACAGGAGGTCAGAGTCCAAGCCAAGCTCTGCCTTTTCTGATGTGAGGGAGATTCAAGGTGGTGGGGAAAAGAAGGCGAAGTGGTGAAATGCTTTGTGTGAATAATTGGGATTGAAAAATGAAAAAAACCCTTTTTTTTCCCAAGGTGTGTCCCTGTCTTCCTCTATGGCCTCAGGCAAGTTTGTTGTTCACTGGTACACCTCTCCACACAAATACTGGAAGAGTACATGGTGTAATGGCCCTGATTTTATTGCAGTGCTGTAGCAACATGCTTTCTAACAACAGAGAGAGGAAAAGTAACAGCATTGTTTCTACAAGCACCCCTGAGGCCACTTTTTATTCCCATCCTGCAGAAAGAATTTCCCTCCCTTATGTACCTCCTCTCAGAGGCCATGCCAAGCTGTGGAGCTGCACAGACTGAAACTGGTCCCAGTGGCTTGAGGTGCATCAAAAACTCCCCTCACACTCAAAAGCAGCCACAAATCTGGCAGAGTGTGAGGCCACCACCAAAAGTGGGTGTCACACGATACCTTCTGCCACTAAGGAAGAGCAGGCTGTTTCTATGGCTACTACTGCCTTTCTCTCAAATGTATGAACCACTGGTGCTGATGAGATCATATTGTATTATAGAAAAAAAAAACAAATTACTCACTAACTGCCTTACACCGCAGCATTTGTTGAGCTAGTAAATATCTGACTTCCTATGATAAAGACATTTTCCACTTAACGTATTTTTATAAAAGGGTAGGATTTTCCTCATCTCTGATTTATAAATGTATCCATTTTGCCCTCGAAATTCCTTGTTCTGGTTTCCATGACAACAGGTCTGATTTTTGAGACTATTTCTTCCCCTTGCTTCATCTTGGGTGGGGAAGAGTTGCTGTCCCCTTCCATTCGTGGTGCAGTGGGCAAACAAAATGGTTGTCTTGGAGGAAAATCTGCAGACTTGAAACCAGAAACTTCAGCCAGTTTTTTAAAATCTGAGTGAGAAATGCATGAGAAGAATGGCACTGCTAACCTAGCACATGTTTGAGTCAGATTTTTTGTGCATGTAAAGTCAAGTGCATATGTAATTCCAGGGAATTTTAGTCACATATCACTGAGTCATGTGCTTAACAAACTGCTCTGGTATCCCTGAATAGCTCTGTGTTGGCACACAACAAAATAACCAGACAAAGAGGATCCAGCCAGTCTGGTCATATTGTCACTTTACAGATTAATTAGCACTGAATGCACTTCATTATTTGAAATACACTCTCACCAGCTCTATTTTTTCCCTCAAGACATCCTGTTTTCAGTACTGAACTGCTAGGACTGTTTCACAGATCATTCATGGGTAAGGCATATTCCTTCAATGTGGAACAGTGCGTTTGAGACCACGGGTAGTAAAGGCGCCATAAATAATCCACAGCTGCTCTGCGAGGAGCTTTCCAATGGAATTTGCACTTTTAACGTTGTCAGGAAAAATGAAGATAGACAGCTGCTGGTACTCCATGGCTGAAGTGGTTTAGTAATTGCTCTTCTAAAATGATAAAAAGGCTTATTTTGCAAACTCCTCAGAAAATCCCTGAAGAGGTCTTAGTTCCTTTTCCCTGAAGAAAAGAAGCACAATGTACCTGCATCCTTTTGGGTAATAGGTACTTTCAAACGTGCTGTCCACTCAGGTTTCAGATTAAACTTCTCTCTTTTACTTGCTGCAGAGTTTTCTTAATTTATGTGGATAAAAGGCATTACTAGCACAGTGTTTAAGATATCATTGTATTATGGCATTATAATCTCATTTGATTGATAAATCATCTACCCATTCTTTAAACAAGTATGGCATTGCTCCCAGTGTCTAATCCAAATGCTGGAGATTCCAGCCCATCTTTTGAATCAGAAATCCAAGAGTAGGTCAGGTATTCTCCATTAAGAGAGGAGTATCTCATTTAGGATGTTTTACCCACTCTATTGTAACCTGTCTGTAATTTACGTTAGAGGCTACTCTGTGACTCTGCTGTCCCCACTGTGCAGTCCCTGACACATCTCAGGGTAAAGTGAGACTATTGCTGAAAGCCAAGAGCAGTTAAGAGTGAATCAATACCAGGCAGAACACAAAAGTGATTCAG
The DNA here is from genome assembly GCF_971803275.1 of Cyanistes caeruleus. NCBI lineage: Eukaryota > Metazoa > Chordata > Aves > Passeriformes > Paridae > Cyanistes > Cyanistes caeruleus. The sequence goes on from NC_141712.1 coordinate 18,655,382, forward strand.
TGATTGCCTTAAATAACCACGCACAGGTTTTGCCTTCTGTCATGACTAAAACATGCTGCCCGTGCTTCAAAACAGCGAATCCCTTGGGGACAATGAAGTCACAGCAGCACCATTTCAGCTGTGCAGCCAGCTACAGACAATATAAACACCCTCCTTCTCTGTGCCCCACTGTGACATGCAAGGGATTAAAATCTGAGTCATCTGCTGAAAAGATACTGATCCTGAGGCTGTGGGATGGCTCTTCAGAAAGGTCTTGCATTCTGTAAATATTAATTATGAGGGATGAAGAAAGCCGACACGATTGAAAACAATGGAAGCTATGCAATTCCATTTGCTCTTTAAACTTTTCAGACATCAACATTTCCATCTCTAAATTGCTGTCACACTTATAACGCTTCAGTGGTTTTATAACCCATTGGAAAATTAATTTGTACCTTTCTGGGTTTTTCCATTTCTTGTGGCACAACTTCATGTCATACTTCACCCCACAAAAGCATTGTGTTGAAATCCTAAATTTTGTTTGTAGCACTGTCTGAATGGTCCTGCAAATAATTAATTGATTCCTGCTTTTCATATAGCCCAGAGCAAGTTTAGAGGAAACAAATGTAACATGAGTTAGTCATCCTTAAATAATCTCAAAGCAGGGAGCCCTACATTCACAGCAGGCTGGTAATAAACTGTGCAGTGCTATCTCCAGTGAAACTTGTCTCACAACTTCAAATAAATTGATGAGCTGTCATTTAATTTTTTCTTTGCATTTTCTCAATGGGTGAATTTACTGTCTTCTTGCTGAAGTATCAATTATTCTTGTAGAATTGAATAGTACTGTTTTAGGATTATGCTTGTAGAGGCTAAGGTGGTTTGAGACATGATAAAAACTAATAAGATACCAACTCTGTTAAGACACCTGTGATAGGTACTTTTTTTTGTACTAGGGATAAATATTATGTTACAGGAACAGCAAAGAATGGTATTAAAAAGAATCAGCAGACCTCATCTAACCATTTAATATTTTACTTTTGCCAGCTTCTGCTGTCGACCATCTGCAGCTGCTGTCGGTCAGGCATTGATCTGGCCTCTGAGGGACAGAAATCCATTCTGTCCCCCGCCTGATCATTCAAGGCTTTTTATCCTGGCATTTAAATTGGATTTTTTTCAATTTCATTTAAATCCACTGTATCAACACTTAATGAACAAAAGCCCTCCCACTCTGCTCTGTGGCATCCCATTGTATACCAGCTTTTTATTCTTTTGTGCATGCTATACATATTCATTTCCTTCATCTTTCATGCTAATGTACATTTCCCTTTCCCATTCTTTTTCTCTTCTTGATTATCATTAAACAGCTGGATGATACTTAAATGTCAGAAAAGCCCTGAGAAATGCCACATACTGGAGAAAAAATAGTTTATGCTTAAAAAGCCCTGAACATGGGAATATCTGCTTTTCAGGCAGAGGGACTGTTCTGGCCAGCTCTGAAAAAAATAAAAAAAAAAAGATCTCTTGAGAGAAATAGATTTATGTTGCTGGTGGTCTTTTGATTTTGAACTTTGATACTGAAATTGGAGGTTCAGAAATTAATCCTGTCTTCTCTCTAGTTCATCTCTGCCCCGACATGATAATGGGTCACTTGGAACAATCAGCTGGCTCCATTAATTATTAATCCTAACACATGGCAAAAGCAATCTGGAGATTCACTGGATGTGCGGGGGTCTGTTGATGGAAATGTAAAGGGGGCAATTACCAGTCTGAAAATAAATGAGAGTGGCAAGCTCCAAAGAGAAGGGGAACAATCAGGAGGCTTAGGTATAGCTGGAAGAATTAAAAAATATTTTATTTTACAGTGAGATTTATATCTTAAATTACATTAAAGTGAAAATTCCTACAGCAGGGCATGTAGTTCACATGAGGATTGGGTTACTTGGTTGAGCTCTGGTCTGTGCAAATAAGCATTTATAAACGTTCACAAGAATTTTGATACTTGCTGAGTGCCTAGGAAAAGCAGTGAGCTGTCCACTTTTAGGAACTGATACTCAGTCGAGCAAGAATACAACTCTCATCTGTGCATTGTAGGGACTTCTTGGACATTTCTGCTGAGGGGAGCAAGCAGAAGTCTGGAGACGTGGAGTAAGAGCTGCTACATACCATGAAGGCTGTTTGGAGGTGACCTTTTACCTACACTGACCGAGGTAGTCCAGAGAATAACAATAGTTATTGCCACTGTGGAAAGGGAAATGTGTGAATTTGCCCCAAAGTGTGATAAAATGAGAGAGTTTTTCTCCTGTGGCCTCTCCCTCTGTTTGCAGCACCAGAACAGGAGCTCATGTTCTTCTGATTTCAAAAGGGCTGGAAGAGTCAAGGGCAGAAGGAACTCTCTGTACCTTTCCTTTCTGTCAATAATACATTGATGAGGTTTGTGCAGAACATCATCTTTATTTGAATGATAAGTTTTGGTGAGTTCCAAACTGCTCTGTGATGCATTGCTGAGGTCTGCTGCTCTCCTCTGGGTATTGTCTGGATTCAGCTCCCAGGTGAGCTCTCCCACAGGCCCCCGTGGCAGCAGATCCATCTGTGACAGCTCCACGTACCTCATCCCAAGTTTTTCCTGCATTATCCAGTTCCAGTGGCAGGGGAAGGCAAGGTTTGAAAGGTTAACAATCACCCCTCTCACCCCCAAATTGCTGAGGAGGGCTGGCAACCCACAAAAGGCTTTCTCCTGCTCAGGCTGCCTCAGCTCATGCAGTGCCACAGATTAACGGAGCTCCAGACTGTCTGATGGAGTTTTTCCCACAGAGCAAAATATTAACTCAGTCAATTGATTGCATTTTCATTTCTTGAGGGAGGTGCAGCCCACACATCCATTGTGTCTGAGCACAGGCAGTCTGTTGAAGCAATACTCTGTTATCTCACACGTGCTTTGTGCTGCACCTCCAGCCCTTGCCTCTGCTGTAAAAGGAAATGGAAATTCTTGCTCACAAGACCTATCGGACAAAGAAATAAATTCTTGTAAAGCCAGTGTCCCAAACTTAGGAAATTACAGTATCTGCTGCAGCAAAATGCTGTGATAAATCCCCATCCATCTGGAATGTTTCCATAATCCACTACAGATTGCCAATTAATTGCATACTTAGTTCAATGTAATAAGGACAGATAATAGGCTGTATTAGTGTAAGTCCCTCAGGGGCAGTGGAAATACATCACAATATTCCTAAATAGCGTATTTTTATTAAACCAACGCCTGCAAGCTTCTGTCTGGTGCTAGAAACCTATTGTGTGGGGAGCTGTACATGTAATGAAAGGCCAGATTTACAGCACACACTCCTATTAAGTGAAGCACTTAATTGCTTACTTCAAGTACCAGTTCAAATAAACTGATCTCATCTATTTTCTAATTAAATGTGGGAAATTATAGTGTGGTTGGTTGGGACACAAGGTTTTTAAATCCTCTTCTAGAGCAGGAGGAACTGTAAATAGTCTCTTATGCTATTAAGATTAAAATGAGACTGAAATCACAGAAAGATCCTTTGAACAATGGTGTGTGAAATATTTAGGATTTTACACACAAAAATAAATCAATCTCTTTTTTATTTTTATTTTGTTTTGTGTCCAGTTTGGATTTAGACTAAAATTCCTATTAATTAAACCAATTACATAATAGGCAGGCATAGCTTTTATATAAATGCATATAATTCATTTTATTTGGATGAACTGAGTTGTTCTGTGCTCCACTGAACATAATGTTCATGATGACCTTTTCCTGCTTACAGGAGTTTTAATATTTTACAGCAGTGTTTGTGGGAAGCAACTTGGTAAACAGCAATTGTTCTCCAGAGGATAAAAAATGGGAAAAATGATTTGGAAATTGAGTCAGATTGTCACAGGATTATTAGGGTTTAAGTAAATTATGCATCCTTATTTTGTTTATTGCTACACTTAGTTAATCTTGCATGTCTGTAACAACCACTAAGAGAGTTGGTGTACTTTTTCAATTTAAAATTTTCTGAACATTTTGTGTTGTATAACTGCAACATTTTAGTAGCCAAAGTCCTACTGCTGGGTGTAGCTCTGTCCCTCCATGTGAAAATCACTGCTGTAGAACCAGAGATGGATACAGAGTGTTCATTTTAACTGGAATTACCTCAGGAAAGTCCTGGATTGCTCTGGAATGACTGGGAGGGCTCCCACTGAAATGCCTGTGAGTGTTACCTGTACCAAAACCTTCCTGATGGTTTTAGTGTGGATCTTTAACACATTCTCCTGTGTGTGTGTTTTAGAAAGGAGAAAGCTGAGCACTTTTAGAACTGTTTGCTGCTATCAAGAACCATTTTGTCTTTGCTGGTTCCTTCTCCTGAGGTTGTCACATAACTGATGAAGCAAAAATTCGCTCATCAACCCCTGCTTGAAAGAAGAGGCAGAATGAAGCTGAGCCTCTCTGCCTCCTCATGTATTATACATGTGAAAGTCCTGATAATTTCATTGGATTTCACACTCTAAAAATAGTGTGGGGACCCATGACCCACGGGCTCTGGATCTTCCTCATAGCAGACACACACATGAATTAATCACTCATCTCCACCATCACTTTTGTGCCATAGATTCAGTTTAGCCTAATTCCCAGGAGTGCCAGGCACTGCATTTGCTGTTTCCAGCAGGGAATATGTTATTTATTACCCCTGGAAACATGAGGCACTCATGTCCACAGGGAGGGTCAGCTTCCATTTAGCCTCCCCCAAGCCCATGTGCAACAGACATTAGGATTTTAGAATAATTTAGCTTTGTTATGCTTCTAGGGAGAAATTACTTCAGTAGATTACAACTAGATGGATGTTTTCCTCTCTCTTCAATGCAAGGTTTGAGGGTTTTTTGCTGTTCACAGATGGGTTTTATACTATCAAACTAGAGAATCTTATTCCTGTAATCTAATCAAAGATTAGAGATATGGAGAACAGTGTAACCAAATAGAAATCTGCCACTGTTTCTTTTCAGTCCTGATAAGACTCTTTCCTTTTAGCTGAAATACATCTGGGAAGCATCTGCATCTGCGTCACTTGCCTGCCTCGACAAAAGCTTGAGAAAATACTGATTAGAGCCATTTGATCTGGGTTGGAATTAAAATGCCTATAGAAACTCCCTCCCACAGTGCAAGATAGAACTATTAGTAACATCCAGCAGATCTCAGGAAGCTTCTTACACCTTCAAATACAAGGGGAAGGCTTCCTGAATCTAAAATCTGAATTTTGCGACAGAATTCCACCACAATTTCTCTGTGCTAGAAGTAACTTGTTCTTAGTTAGCATTTTATTTTTTAATTAACAAAAACTTTTCTGTTTTGCTGCCCCAACTGAGCAATAATAAGAGCTGACAAACCTTTTGTGTGTGTGTGGAGATCTACTCTGTATTTAACAAACAGCTTTGCAAACACACTCCTGTAAATCTAAATCAAAACCCATTCAGGACGTTTCATCTGAAGTGGTTTTATCTTACTGTAATTACCAAGTCATGTGAGGAGTAGCGAAACAATTGTCTGCACGACAATGGAGATGAAATAAAGATAGCCTCTAATTAATTCCATCTAGGTTATAATTAATTTTGACTGAGTTGCTCAGGACAATAAGCTGAAGTCTCACAAGCTGCTCTAAAAGGGGGCTGATCACCAGCTGCTGCTCTTTGATTTTCAGAGCAGATGGGGCAATTTCCAGCTATTGCTTAAAAAGAAAGATGAAGAGGAGGGTGGGCAGTGATGGATTTGCTTTGAACAGGACTTGGGGTGAGACTGTTGAAGGAAATGCTCTGTCTAAAAAATAGACTCTGATAAGGTCTTTTTAAGATTTTAGAGATGTTTGAGTTTAATTTATCCTTAATTTTGTAAAGGACACTCTTTATTAGCAAAAAGTATGATCAGTGCTGGGCTGCCATGTCAGTAAATATTTCATTATATGCTATGTGTTAAATAGCATGTAAGCATATTAATTAAACATATTAATTAAGCATATCAAGTAGCATAAAATGTCCTGGGTCACAGTGTTGGTAAAGGTGATGAAGAATGCAAATATGAACGTTTCCAGTCCTTGCTATGTTGTAGAAACAAAAGATGCAAAGTATCTGTTTAGATCGTTACTCTAATTCTGTCTGTCAACTGAGAATTGTTCTCTGCCTCATTGTACAAGAAGCTTTGATAAATAGCACATTAAAATTAATTTGAGAAATTCTGCCACTTCCTTTGTTTGCTGGTAAACTGCAAAATTCTCAGATGGATTTGTTGTTGGAAATTATTCATAATATCTGGAATAAATCCTGGTTTGCTGGTAGACTGTACTCATTAGAAGCAATGGATGTATAAATTATCAGCATGGCAGTTTCTCAAACACCACAGTATTTAGGGTTTCTGACTGGAGAGCATCTAGAACTCCCTAATACCTGCCATGGGCTCAGCTTCAAATGCAAAAGATGAAAATAAAGGTTGGAAACCAACATTGTGTGACTATCTCTAGTAAAACACTTGTGTAAAAAGAGAGCAGATGTGTGACAGCTTCAGAGCTAAATTTTTCAAAGCTAAGAAGTGCCACCTGTAATTTCTAGGGGGGAGGAAAAAGCTAAAATAATTTTCACATTATGCATTTCAACAGCAATAAATAGGAAGCTTGGGGATTTAAATGTTAAATAATGGCATATCAATGTTTTCTATGAATTTCATGGTCACTCTGTATTTTCCTGTGCTAAATCTTCTGCTTGCTATCATTTTATTTTGCTGCATTTTCATTGCTGTAGAGTGCACACCATCCTACTAATTCCTAAAGACCAGTGCCATGTGCTTTTCCAGGTGAAAACCCCACAGTAAGTGGTGTTAAATTCTTATATGAAGTTTCCATTCATATGTGAGAAAATAAATTAGATGAGCAATCTCTGTCTTACCCTGAGGTTTGAAACTGGTACAAAATGCTTTCACAGTAATCATTTTACTGTGAATATGTGGCTCCAGTCCAAACCAGTTCTTGTTTCCTGTTTAGTCTGAGGGACAGAAGTCACAGCTCTGTTTTTGGGAAGCCACTGGTGGGGTGTGTGGAAACACTGCCTGTGTTATCTGTTTGTGTTCCCTTGAATGTGATGGTTCTTGAGTATATTTTATGCTTTTTTGGGGTTTTTTTTGTCCCTTCATTCTCTTGTTTTCCCTGCAGGTAATTTTCTGAACCCTATAAATTCATTGTAATGTTTTAATCTGCTTTTTCCATAATAGAAACCACAGAGTTTCACCTAATAATTATTGTATTGAGCCAAATAATCATGTTCCAATTGTGAATTCTCTTTTTTTGCCCTTTAACACAGGTGCCCTTAAACTCCTTGGTTTTCCCAAGTGTATTTTATTAATTTTAGGCATGTGGAAGTACAGCTTGACAATGGCTCTGTGGCTTCACTTGCTCAGTATTAATGCTGATTTCTTAGGGAAGATCCATGGCCCATCTCCTCTAGAAAGCTGTTACAATCCAAACTAATCTATTTCCATGTTTTGAACTAAATTAAGACTGCAAATTTTTTTCCCCATTCCAGTTTTGTCTTCTTAGCAGAACTGTGCTTCCCTTGCTTGCAGTTTTAGGCCCTGTAAATCATTGTAGGGCAGCTTTCCTGCTCTCTTGTAATTCCCAGTCTACCTGAACAGCAGGAACATTTTGTCTCCTGAGACTCCAATGTGCTGAAGCAGTGGAGTCATGGTTTCAGCCTAATAGCTGTCCCCATTAGAGTGGGCAAACAATTCAGCTTTTTGTTTAAAATGAGAACTTCTTAAGTGACTCACACCTTTGTTCCATTGCTTCAAAGGATTGCTCCATGCTGGCAAAACCTCCCATGGAAATTTCAAGAGAAAATTCAAGGAAGATCTGTAGTTCTCAGAGTTTTGCGTTGCTTGCTTCTGGCTTACTCAGGTACGTTGTTCTATCAGCCCTAATTCCTTTTTATCTGTTCTTGGGCAGCACGACAGGAGGAGAAATCCCTGTACTGAGAAATGCCCATGACTCATTACTGAACAGGCAAAAACCTTTCCAAGGTTTCCAAAATATTTCCTTGATAAACTCTTTAGCATGAAAAACAGGGATTAAAAAAAAACCCACATGGAACACTGAAATGCCTCCCTGGCAGTCCTCAGTGCTGATACACAGCTTGTGCATCAGTTTGGGATATAAAACTGCAGTTCAAGGGCTTCATGGAGATATGTTAATGTTCTAAACTTTGTTGAGAAAGAGCAGCTGCATGTGTTTGTGCTGGCCCAAGGCAGGTGAGGATTTTCTACCTGAACCTTCTGAGGGTACAACAGCTTTCCACAGCCACCTATCATCAGTATTGGTACCTAATTCTGCCTAAGGGGTGTGATTTCTGTAGTGATTTTATGACTTTAATTGTTTATTCTGTAGTAATGTTGGATTGATGTATTCTTCCCTTCTAGTTTCTTCCTCCAGTTTCACTTTTTCCTGGTTTTGTCTTGCCCTCAGTTTTGTCAAAGGAATTTGTTATATAGCAAAGTGGATCAGGGAACTGATCAGCTTAAAAATCACCTGATATTTAAAGCCAGATCAGGCTCCTGACAGGTTCACATCATGGCCTCCTGGGTACCTTTGAGGAACAAAAGGGTGACACTACCCTGAGCTGGTGCTATGAAGTCTTTAACAATGTAAATCCATCCTGAGGGTTGTGTTGTGCTGTTGGCTGGGCTCCCTGCCCTGAACAGGGGAAAATACTGCAGCTCTTCTGCAATCTGTGCCAACAGCTGAGCAAGAGGCCAGTCCCTCGAGGAGGGAGCACAGCCCTGAGATCAGTCTAGGAAAGGATGTTTGGTAGAGAGGTGCAGCTCTGTTTAAAGAATCAGTTTGGTTTGGGAAGAGAGTGAATGTAAAATGTCCACCCTCCTTATTTCCATCGAGCTTCTTGTTCTGTAGCAAAGCCAAAGGCATGTGGGGCTGGCAGTGGGCTGTGGGAGCATCTCTTCTCAGGATGGTGTGGATTTATTGAGGGATGACTCTGCTCTAAATTTGGTAAGGAACTTAGTCTGGACTGTTGCACTGGGATGTTCATTGGACTCAGTGGGTTATGGATCCAGCAGGGAATTTCTCTGGTACTGCTTACACAGACCTGTTCCCTCACAGGAAGGATCTTGAAAGGTGATAAACTGCTGGTATGAGGGCAATGAACCCCTTCTGCAGTGCTTTGAGACCAGTTTGTGCATTGAGTAAATTCTTTTTTGGTTCAATAAGACAGATTTCCTATTCTCGTGTATCTGCTCTTTGTTTCCCCTACATTTTTAAGATCTTGTGTTCATACAAAGCAAACTACTTTTGCTTGTTCTGTATGTTAGAACCACAAAAATGTGGATATAATTCTGGCCAAAATTTCCAACTTTTCTTTTCCTTTCTACACCTTGAACTATTCACAGCCAGTGGTGGACCTTGGCCTCCAGAGCTATAGAATTAAATTGGTGTGGTGAGGGATCCACTGAACTTCACTTGGAAGCTGTCTCCAACACAAAAGGCATGGATTCAGATGTGGGAATGGCTTTCTGTAGGACAGTGATGAATTCCCTCTGTCACCCAGCTGCTTGTCCTGCAGGACCTCAGGAGCTCTGCTTTTGACCACAAGGCTTCTGAGGGGAATAGTAGTAATTAATAAGAAATAATAATAAAGCTTTAGTTTCTGGTTCTACCAGGATCAGCTTTAAGGGCTCAGGCCAGAATCCTCCAAGGTGATCTTAGTGTGGTTAATTATGAGAGATGATTAACCTTCTGACTTCTTATTTTGGGGGAGTGTGGGGTTTTTAAGGGGAAACTGAGGCACACTGAAGCGACCAAGTTTGCTTGAAATGTAGCCAAGAGGAACAGACCAGCAGAACTGAGCAATAGCATGAAGTCTCTGAATATCTTGCTTAGCTCTTCTTTTTTCACTCTTTTTTGTGTCTGGACATTTGATTAATAAATTTAGCAAAACAATGGACTTGCTTTCCTTAGCTCCCTTCTCACTCCCTTTGGAGTAATCTACAGAGCTCTACTGCAGTTTATGCACTGCAGTTTAAAAATGCACCAGGAAGTCTCATTTCCTGTTCTCTGACTTTCTTCAGCTTTCCTTTGAACTGTAACTCAGAAATAATTACAACAGAAAAAAGCCATGTGCCCATTTCTAGAAATGTTTTAGTACTAATGACAGTTTCAAAATTATTGGCTATGGAAATGATTCTTCTATAGTGAAGATCTTGACCAGCTTGTGAATTTTGAGTATTGATGAGAGATACAGAATGGATTTCTCTCTTAACCCTGTGAATAATTTTTCACAGTTGCCAGTTAGGCTTGAAAAGGAACTTAGCCTGATCAAGAGAGAGAAATGCAGAAGGGAGAAGTAGACAGCCCACACCCTGTCCATGCTTACTCTGCTCCTTGCAATCAGTGACTCGGTGTTGGTTAGCTCCCTCTTGGACACAGAAAATGAGACCAGGGTGGTGTTTCAAGTTGCAGACACTGAAACCAAAGGCCTTTCTATGGTGTGCCAGTTCTGTCTACTTTGTCCACTCGAAACAGGTTTTTTCCAATATAAGAAGCTTACTTAACCCAGGGTTTAAGGCTATTTTTATCCAGTGTGAAATGTGCATGGAAAGAAAGCCTTTGGAGACAGAGGACAGCACTGTTTGTTTTTCCTCAAGGTCTCCTTTATGCTCCAGAAAGATAGAACTATTTTCTGTGAAACTTAGATAACATTCAGATGTCCTGCACACTCATATTGTTTGGGTCAACTCTTTGAGGGGCAAAGCAGCAGATTAATTTGCAAAATCCCACTGTTGTAGTAATTCAGGTGAACTGTAATGTCACTGCTTTGCATGGTCCTGATTTCTATAGAGATTCTGGATTCTCATCTCTGAGACCTTACTGAATCCTCCTATCAGAGGATAACATGTGGAAAGTTCTCCTTCCCTGCCCTGTTTGACCACTGCTCCTGCACTGCTTTCAGTAATAAATAAGGATCCTCCTGGGCTCATCTCACATTAGCTACCAAAATTTCCACAATTTCATAATATATTCAAGTGGAGGATCTTTTTAAAGCACAGCTCCTTAGCACTGTTTGGGGTCAGCACATCCCTTTGTGCTGCTGCTCCTCCTTTCTTTCTTTAAAAGAAAGAAAAACTTTCTTTTATGGTTTTCTCACCATAAAACCTAGGTGTTTATGTAGGTGCTAATTGGTGGGGTCAAGAATTTAAAATTCCAGAATTTGAAGTACTGGTGCAGAGATGACACAGAGAATTTCACAGGCTTTCCCAGAGCAGCCATGGCATTGTTACAGGACAGTTTCACTCCACCTTAAATGCAAAAGCAGGTCTGTAACCATTGTGAGCTTTTAATCGCTCCAATTACCCTGCTTTCCCCATCCTGACAGCTGGCATGCACATGAGTCCCTTGTAAGGGCTTGCATGAGAGGTGGATTTCTTTTTTCCAGTAATGTATATGACCACAGCCCCAACAACACCCAGCAATTTCCTCAGCTGGAGTTTTCTGATTTTTCTCAGCAGATGCTTAGTGCAGAAACCACTATAATGTGCAAGATCACTGCCCTTGCAGAGGATGCAGCAACACAGAGCAAACTGAATCCAGGAGGTTGTTTAAAATAAATGAATAAAATCAATGATACAGAATAATCATTAAGCAAGAGCTTGGTTAAAAAGCTGTGTTGGTAACTGGAAGTTTAGCAACCCAAAAGGCACTTTTTAAATGTATGAAATGAAAAGCTACCTTTTAGTTGTACTAATCCTTCCCCAGAGTTGCTGTGGCACCGGCTGGGTGATGTTCCAGCAGATGCAGGAGCCCAGCAGAGCTGCTCAGGGTGTGCAGCCCCAGAGAGGGCACAAACCCTGCCCACTCGTGCGTGCCTTCAGCTCTACCTTTACTCAGACAGGCTCATGATTGCTCTCACAAACTGCAAAGGATTCATCCTAAAACCCAAAAAGGCTCATGCTTTAAGGACTCTTCTCCATTTTTCCCCCTCTTTCCTATTTTCTCCATCTCAGAAATTGGTTCTGAGCAGATGGGCTTACAGCAGCTGTATCAGGGACCCTCTGCTCTTTTTATTTTTTCTGTCCTTGTGCTACTTGTGCTCATAATGTGTGCACAAAGCTCTGTCCATCAGATGAGCTTTATCATGAACAGATTGGTGGAATTCCTTGGTGTGCCCTCAATGAAGCAAAGTAGCTCGGGGAATCTCTCATTATATTTTATTCTCTACATGCTGAATGTGTTTCAGAACCATCTTCCTCTCCCAAACTGAAATGTGAAAAGCAATTCTGCTCCACCTACTGACCTTCATGTCCTTGCCCCAGGTAGAGCAGGAATTCCTACAGAGCTGATATTTTCTCTGCTTCTGAGGAAAAATTCCTTTATTTGCTCTGAGTCACACTAGATGCTATCTGTGGCTCTGTGGTTACACAATTCCATGATCCTACTCCCTGCTTAGAATTTGCCATGGGATTATCAGAAAGCAGAAACTGGAGGACCTTTATAGGTGTGAACACAAGTGTCCTTGATTTATCTTGGCTTATTCTGTTTGCTGAAACAAGTCTCTCTGTGTCCAGCTAAGATTTTGCACAAATGAATGTGGTGTGCAAAATTTAGAGCAACACATTTTGTACTTGCATCCTTTGGCTGAGAGGGGAATGAGCTCTGTCTGGGGGGAGTTCCTGGATCATAGCACCTGAGATGGGAAATAGGGAAAATTGAATCAAAAAAAACCCCTTTTCAGCTCTCTAAAGAACATGTCTTGGTGAGATCCCACCCAAATCTTGCTTTGATTGCCTCTTACTTGAAATAATGAAGAGTGATCTTGGGGGTTTTTTAATTTTATTGTTAAGAAGTAGCAGATGAACATGGCCAAAAGTGAGTAGGAGCAATCTGAGGAATTGCAGAATGCTAAAAGAAGGTGAAAGCACTGTGAGGGGTTCCATTACTGCCTGAGCTTTAGAGACAGAATGTGCAGTATTTAATCACAGCCTTACAGGATTGTGCTTTATGAATGCTGCTGTTGAATAGTGAGGTTGGTCCAGCAGTGCCCTCGGTGCCCAGTGTGGGAAGAACTCCTGTTTGCTTGGATCCCAGGTCTGATCCCAGCAGCTGCAGCCTCTCCAGTGCCAGTTCTGACACTGAATAAATTTCAGTTCATCAGAAATGGCTGCTGCAGCATGAGGGCTCTCCCACAGAAATAGTTCACGAGTGATTACCCCCTCTCTGGCTCCAGCAGACAGCACAGCAAATGTTTGCAGAGCACGGCAATCATTACAGTATCAATCCTATTGCTTCTGAATGGAAATGCACGAGAGAACTCTATGTACAAACCCCAAAAATATTTCCTGGGCACAAAGCCAAAGCTGAATAATTTAACTACATTGAAATGCTTCGTGTTTGGGGGAGTGTTTTTTCATGCCGATGTATGAAAGTCAACATGTTCTCAAGGAAAGCAGAGGTTTAATAGAAACAGTGGTGGCAGAATATTTTTTCATTGAATTTTGACCCATTTTCCTGAGGCATGCTGTTCAAAACTCAGGGGCACATGCAAATTAGGGGCAAAAGTCTAATTGACACATGCATTTGCCATGATGGAAGAACAGAATGGAAGGGATTTGGTGTTAGGGGGTTAATAATACCCTGGGTCTGAACAGAAGGGGAGTGTGAGGGGGTGGGAGGTGGTTCTAGTTCCATGAGTCCTACCAGTGTCAACCCTGGCAGATATATAATTAGCCTACTCGATTAACATCTCAGAATAAAAATATGAATATGAGCGCTATTCTACTCTGGCAACCCCAGGCTGAGGAGCTGGAAGGTGCAGACAGAGATGCTGAGGGTGGGCAGCAAAACCTTGTGGGTAGAACAGCTGGTAATGAACTTTTGCTCACTGGAGGCTTAGCACGACTTCCCTTTCCCTTGTTGATAGCAAAGCTGCTGTCACAGCCTCCCTCCTGATTGTGGGCTCTCAGAACCTTGCACGGTCCTGTCTGTGACTGCTCTGCTTGGCAGTGTGCTGTGGGACCATGGATTTGTGCTCCCTCAGCCTTGTGTGGAGCACCAGAGCCCTCCAGGAACTGCTGAGTGCCACAATTCACACAGACAAAACAGGGAGCATTAGCTGCTCTGTTTTTTCCCTCTCTGCTCACAAGCAAAATAACCAAGGGAACTCATCCTTCCCCAGAATGTGGAAGTGGGAATAAGTACCTGTACAATCCCACAGGGCAGATGTCTGATAACAAATCCATGCCTAGCTCTCCCTCTTGGAAAATTAAGGAATATAAGAGCTCATTATTATGTGTGCCCCAAGCAGAAGCTTAGCAGCTCGCAGGACTGACAGCTCAGATTATTGGTGTATTTATAATAAAGGCTTTTAAGTCTGCCACATGGATTTGTGAGTCAGCAAAGAGAGCAAATAGGTCTGCAGAGGACAGGCCAGCACAGAAGGGAAAACTGTCAGGAGTTACTCAACCTTGACCATGCCCCAGTCTGCCTCCATTTCCTTTAGCCATAACCATTGTTCTGGGAATGAGAGATTTGTTTTTAATTTCTTTGAAAGCGAAGTGCAGGGAAGGCAGTGGGAAGTGTGGCAGGAGCTGGCAGCAGCACAGGGGTGAGCTCTGCACAGGGTGGTATCCCAAATCACTCCTCCAAAGGCTGCTGACCCTCTTAACCCACAGCTGGAAATACACTGCGCTGTCCAGGTGTGTAGTGCAGCAGGTCTGGGGACACTGATTGCCTTTCTAATGGGTTTACAGCTGGAGATACCAATTTAGGGCTCATAGGAAGGAGAATCCTTAATCCTGTTCACTCTGGAGGCTCCTTGCAGGGCTGAGACCACAAAGAGGCCAAAAGTAAAACACAAGAGATGACTAATTACCAGTGTTTTAACATTTAGCAGTTTTTATGATTTATATAATGCAGAAGACCTTAATGATACGCAATTTTTTCACACTGAAACTTCAGAAAAAAATGAGCCACACTGTTGTGACTGGCCAGAAAGCAGCAGCTGAATGCCATGACATAAAGGGGAGATTTTAATGAAATGTATGCACAACTCATACCAAAAGTTGGTTGGAATGGAACACTAATTCATATTAGGAGCTTCCAAAGCCTTGCTAAACACAGCTCCTAATCACTCACTGATGGTCCCACTCCGCTTTTTATAGCAGTGGTAATCCAGGTAACCTGGACAAACTCCAACTTGGATAATTATGTTCTCCTGACCTGAATTCTCCTTGGTGTTTCAAATGGATGCTATTCCTGGGCTGATAGCCTTAATAAGCAATTGCTGCTTTGTGCACTCTGTGTTTCACCTGAGTGAGGTGTGTCTCCCTGGACACACAGCCTGTCTCAGGGATGTTGTGGGAGGTTTATAAACTTTGTAAATCCTTTGTAGGAGTAAAGTGGGAGAGGATTTAGAGCATTTCATTTGCAATTTACAGCATCTACTTGAAAATATTTTTGTTGATATATATATATATCAGATGTAGTAATTAAATCAGATATTTTGGCATGCATGCACACTCTGGGATGTGGGCATGGGAGGCACTTTAATAGGCAGTCCTAGAAATTCAGCTTTTCTTGGCATTTATCACTGGCTTCAAAGAATGAATGCTCATAATTCTGCCAAACACTCAGTAATGAGGATTTCAGCTGAGCATTTCCAGCTTGTTCTTCCCAGTTCCAGCTGGTCAGCCAGTACCTGAAACAGATCAGTGGTTCCTGGAACCACATCTGCTCCAGGAAGGCTCAGCACAGATGAAAGAACCCTTGCAGATAAACCCTCTGGAGTTTTTTTCAGGGGAAAGGAGGCAGGTGGGGGGTGTTTGGGTTTTTTTTGTTGGTCGAAAGATTTTTTTAATAAAGACTCAAATAGGAGGCAAGGAAGCTGTAAAGCAGATCTAGTGGATCACCCTGGGGACACCAGCTGAGTCAACATTAGCTAAATTTACCAAACTTTCTTCCCCACATTGATTTCAGTCTGCTCTGAGTGTGAAATACTTCACTGCTGTCACCTACCTGGTTTGTGTTTTTATCTAAATAATTTTGCTCATCCTTCAGCTGGTGCTTGGGCCTTATCTGCCCTCCTTCACCAGCTGTTTGTCACATTTCTCTATGGTCTGAGCTCCTGGGGCATTCCTGGACAGGCTCCCCTCACCAGCCAAACAAGAGCAGGCAAAGCAGGACCAACACTCCAGGAAACCATGGAATGTGTGTAGGAAGGGATCAGAGGGAAAATTGGGATCAAACTCCCAGATCTGAGGAGGATGGGACAGGAAGCAGGAGGGTGTCTGGAAGGAAGAGCAAAGCTGCTGCTGATGTTAAAGGATGTGTCAGCAGAGCACGAGTAAGAGGGAAGTGGAAAGGTGGAGTGTCAGTGGGTAAGGAGGGAGGCACAAGCAGAAAGGACAAGGGACTGGGAGCAGGAAATTGCACAAAGCCACTGCTCAGAGGAAACAGTCAAAATTCCAATCCTCAACCCCAAAGCCATGCTGGCATTCCCACTCCTCTCAGTGTAAATCTACAGTGAATTCACAGTGAAACCCCACTGGCTTACATCAGGGCACAGCCACAAAGCCATTGCATCTTCATTGTGTAGTAAAATCCACAAATTATGTATGTGTGACTGTGTAAGTCCTGTTCTTTGCTTGGACACAGTTGCTGTTTTAAGCAGTCAAACAAATTGAGACTCACAGAACAGGCCAGATCATCCCCCAGTGCATTAAACATGGATGAACTTGACCTAAAATCTTTTAAAATCTTTTAAAATTGCATGAACTTCCCTCTGTTGCTAGCAAAAACGTGAGTTATAAATGCTGGAGCCAGCTGAGGCCACCAGTTCCTTGAAAAAATAACATTATACACATAAAACTCTTTGTGATAGGCACAAGAATGATTGCAGACTTCAGCTCAGTACCGTGAATAAAGCATTCCCAGAATTTTGGGGAGGACTTGTGCTGCTACAGCCACTCTGTGGGTGCCTGAGCCCAGAGCAAAGCCCACTGTGATAGTTTCCAGAGATGTTACAAGAATTAAAAAGAGATCACAACATCACTTCCAACTGGCTTCCCAAATGGTTTTATTAATGGTTTCAGGATGTGAGTAAATTAAGCAGATTAACTGTGAGGTTTTATTTTTTGTGTTTCAATGGAAAGAAAAGTAGGAAACCCCTTGCAAATGAATCTGCCATGAACTCAGTGCTTCTCTGAATAAGCATTTTTTGCTTCTTTTCACTTTTGATTTTGAGCTACTTTCATGTTTCAGTCTTGGGAAGTTATTAGAGGTAGAAGACCCCTGATCTCCCAGGATTATTCTTGTGCTGAGCCCCTTTTTCTGTGTAAGCACAGGCTGGAAATGAGCTGGTGTAGGAAGAGTTTCTGAGAGGAACTGAGCAAGAGGAGAGACTCTGTCTCTAAGGGGAAGAAATAACCAAAACATGATCAAAAGACCAGTGTTGCAGACACTGTCAAGTGTGGGATAGGAGAACTTTTGTCCATCTGTATAACTGCTTTTAATTGAAAAAATTAATTTTACCACCACCCTCTCCTTCCACCTCTGCACTCTGAAATGGATGTGAAATACCACTCTTGTGTCAGGAAAAAGAGCTGAAGTGCTGAGGAGCTGCAATAAATATCTGCAGATCTAAAACTTTTCCTTGGGATCTACAGAAGTCCAGATGAGTCCCATGAATTCCAGAAAGATCCAGTGAAATCTCAGATACAAATATGACAAGCTGGAGGCAAAGGCACTCTGGCTTTGGGTAATACCCAGAAGAAATCATCATTCATCAAAACAAAATCAACACCTTCTTCTTAGATCTGTGCCTGAGACACAGCTCTAGTACACTACAAAAAAAATTCTTCCTCTGCCCACAAAAGACCTTTTCACTGGAGGGAATTTTCCTCTCCCATTCCTTGTTTTCCCACTGATAAAAACCTGGTTTGTTTTTAGGGGTTTTGGCAGTCTACCTCCAAAACTGAAATCCGAAATAAGACAATTCCATTTTTTTTTTGGCACATCTGCTGTTTTTTGTGTGTCAGAAGTCAGTAAAATCCACAGATGCTGGAGTTCATGCAGAAGATAGAGGTATTTCCTGTGCACTGCAGATTTGCAGTGAGCAAATCCATGCAGTGGGTGCCCTGTTGCACAGTTCCCATGGAGACAGCACATTAACAGAGCTGTTTTCCTTATTCCTGCCAGCACTAGAGAATTACACACAGAAACTTTCCTGCTCTTTCCCCTTGTGTTGCACACAGCCAAGGTGCTGCTCCTACCCTTGTGTCTGGGATTGTGAAAAACCAGGTTGACGTGTTTTTTTATAGAATTTAAAAGTTTAATAAAAAGACAATTATGAGACAAAAATGAAGTATATAGATATGGTGTCTCTGCATTCAGCCAAGAGAGCACATCTCACTAACAAAGGATTGTCCCTTAAAAACAGAACCCTACTACATATCCATAAATTCTCATACATATTCAGACATTCTTCTTAGGATCTTTGGTGTTCTTCTGTTTAGTTTTCTCTTGCCCCCTTCCCAATAGATCAATCTTCTTGGTGCCATCGAGATTTACATTCCCTGATACCAGAAATGCAATAAATTCCTCCTCCCCAGAGCTCTGGTCACTGCTCTCTTCATCTGGATAAGATAGTTTATAAGTGCAGGGGTTCTCTAGCTATCTTTTTCAGTCTTTGGGTTATACAAACAAAAGTAGTTTTTGTTTTAATACTATGCCATAGCTTAACATGTATGTATTATACCACTATTTCTAAGTTTCATCAGTAACAGAAATAAAGGAAACTATATTAATACAGCTAAATTTTCTAATCTCATACATATAACATTCATTATGATATTTGCCAAAAGACAAGAATATGATGTGCATTTATAACAGGATCAATGAAAAAAGCCCGTTCTCTGCATTTTTCTCCGAGCTGCTGAAATGCAGCCTCAGTCCCAGCACCTCTGGGGTTTAGCAGAGTTCACACCTCAGCTCTCCCCACTTTGTTCCTCAAACCATGCTTACACAATTTCCTGTTTAGAAGCAAAAAAGGGGCTAAACAGCCCTTGGTGCTTCCTCTTGTAGCTCAGTCGTTTCTTCCCCAGAAGCAGCTGACAGTCAGGATATTTCTCTGATAGGCACTTGAGCTATTTTTTCACATTCTCATCAGTTCAGATGGCTCTTTGTAAGAGCAGTTTCAAACCCTAATTTCAAGAGGCTGGAAAATAATCAGATAAAATAGGTTCTTTGAGTTGTAAAAGCATTAGCTGAGCAGGCTTTGCTCAGTGTCAGAGAAGCACAAGGGGCAGAACTAATATCCGAGAGAAGCTCTGTAAAGAAGGTACAAGAAATCTGAATCACACTTCTGCAGACATTGCTGTTCCTTTGCAGTACTCTCTGTGCTTCTCTGAGGTCAAAAAAAGGTTCCTGGTACTTATTAATTCCTTCAATTTAAACATTGTTTTATTGAGTTCAGAGGTGGAAGCTTTGCAGATGAAACCCTCTGGATTTTCGTTCCTCCTTTCTGTTTGGGGAAATTGAAGTGTCACTGTGACCAGGGTTAGCAGATGCACCAAAAGGTCAGCAAGACACGTCACATGTGAGCAATGAAAACCAAATCTTTCTCTGATGGGTTTGACTGAAGTCTTTCCAAGATGGCAAGACTGAAGAGAAGCTCTGGAGAAGCAAAGAGGGAGACTTCAGAGGAGAAAACAAGTTTTTAAAATACACAGGGAGGTCTGTGCAGTGCAGGTGTTGGAGGGTTCATATTCCAGGAGCCCTCAGAGGCCTGGCTGCAAAAACTGCTGAGTGAAGGCAAAACCCTGTTCCAGAGTGTATTCCTGTTCCCCAGATTGATGATATCCAGGAGATAAAGGGACATCAACCAGGTGACATCATGGTTTTTCACCACCTCCAATATCTCCTCCCAGACATTAACATCCACCCTGAATCCATGTTCTGCTCTGCATTATTTTGCCACTAGTTGCACACTAATTCTTCAATTACCGTGGACTGGAAAACTGGAAGGGAAATCCTTCTGTCCAGTGCTCTGTGTCCTTATGACTCTTCCTGGCCTGAATTTGGAAGGGCTCCACTTTGCAACTCCTTTCCATTCCCTGGGGGCATTGGCAGCCAGGCACCAAGAGGTTAAACTGAAGCTCCAAGCCCTGCCTAACTCCCAGCAAGTCTTGGGCAGAGATGAGCCACATATGAAGCAGCATCTGAATCAGGCTGTAATTTGTAGCCCAGGATGTTCAAGTTGTGAAACCAGAGCTGTCTGCCTACACATGCGAGGCCAGAACCTGGTGATGTAAAATTCCCTTTCTGCTCAGAGAAAAGCAAGCTTTGGACCCCAGGGGGAAACAGGGAATCTGAATTAGATGATGCCCTTGTTTTTCCTCACCTGGGCAGTCAGTGGGATTTGGATCATGGGATAAAGAGCAGCACATGATCCAGGGTCAGAAGGACTCAGCATCCAGCTGTGTTGATGAGTCAGGAGCGGTGTCTGGGATTTATTCTTTTTTAATACATATTTTTACCCTGTTACTTTATGATTCTGTTGACTTTTCAAATCCAGTAATAAGCACTTTAACATCTTCAAAGTGCTTACAGATACTATCTCACTTAATCTCCCAGGGAAGGAACACAAGAAAATGATCAGTAACAGATAAGAAAATGATTTAATTTTGTAAAAGAACCTAAAGGTTATGACGAATTAAAGGCCTGATGTCAGCTTAATCAAAGCAATGGAAATGAGCTGGAACTTGTATCCATCCAAGGTTTCTGGTATCCATTCTGTGCGTTTGGTCTGGGTGTGGAGTCCCTTGTCTGGTGAAAGGGCAGAAGAAAGCAAGACAGAATTACACAGAGAGCTGGGCTGATATCCCTGGGGAAAGGGCTCATGGCTCTGCTCCCAGCAGGATGGTGGGGCTGCAAAAACAGGGAACTTCTCTGCCTCCAGCCCCTTGCAGTGACCATTGGAGCCTTTCCAGAGGGGCAGGAGCTCGTGGCTCTCTTGGCAAGTACCCACATTGCCCTGGCCAGAGCCTGCTGCTGCCCTTGCCAGTGTCACTGTGCTGGGAATAAATGTCACATGAAAGAATAAATTACAGCTGGGAGTGCCCAAACCCCAGAGAAGCGCCCAGTTTGCAAATTAACACAAAGATTCTGGCTTATTTTGTTATATGGGAGGCCAGCTGGATAAAAATATTTCGTTTTGGATAGTAGTTGTAGAAGAATGGGAGGACTGGGGTCATAGAAAGCCCAAAATCTTTGTGAGTTCCAAGTGCTGGTTTGAATGCACTTTTATTTTACAAGACCTTCAGCTATTCCCTGCATGCTGAGAAACACATTCTGAAGGGCCATTTTGAAGCAGTACAGCACAAAAAAAAAAGCATTCCTCCTTCAGAGAGCACAGAATACTAATTTAGGGCTGGCAAGTCCTGGGGAAAAAAAGGCTCCTCATGGTCCCCTTTCATGAGAATGTTTTTTCCCCTGCCCTTTTTGAATTTAATAATGTGTCAAATTAGGGTTAAAGTGCTCTGTTTCCTCAGCTCTGCTCTGACTTTGATGCTGTACAAAAGCTCCCCAATTCTGCTTTTCTCTGGCACTGCTCAGCCATAAGAAATTCCCAAATTCCCTCTGCAAAGGAATTACTGAGCAAAGGAAAGCAGCGAAGGGAGCGTGTAAACAAGGCAGGCATCAGATCCACCCCAGCATCCTGCTCTGCTGGGAACACTGGCACCAGTTTGGCATCACTGGGTTTGGGTCTGCCTGGCCAACACATCCCAGCTGGCCACAGACTGCCTTGGAAAGCCTTTTTTGTCACCTGCTCTTGAATGGATTTTTTAGATTTTTAGATTTTTAGATTTTTGGATTTTATATCTGGGATATGAAACACCTGAGCACTGTTTGGGTGAGGCACATCCCTGCTTTAGGTTAGAATCCTGAGTAGATTGCTCGTGTTCAGAATTCCTTTAGAACAAGATGGATTTGGAAAAAAAAAAAAACAACAAACAAACGACAAATAAACAACAAAAAAAACAAATTTCCTGCACTGCTCCTCAAGCTTTACACAGTTGAAGTTTCTCTCTATCCTTGTGGGACAGGCCAGGGTCCTTTTGAAAGTACCTGATGTGCCCAGTACCACTGCACCTGGGGCCAATAAAAACCCCCTTGGTGCAGAGCTCAGTCCTGCCCTTCCCCACAGAAATCCCCCCATTTTGCCCCAAACCCGTGCCTACCTTGCCTTGCCAATACAGACACCAGGAAAGTCCAGACTCAGGTACAAATTGGCAGTAATTTCTGAGCCTGGCTGGATTTTATCTTGTAATGATGGCTCATTACACCAAATTATGCTCTTAATGACATCTGTGAATCAGTTTATTCTTTCCAAAGAGTTAATTATGAAGACATTCTTGATTTAAGTAGGAAAGTGCATCTACAGATGTCATCCAAAAGCTGGGTTATAGGATTATGTATTAATCTTTTAGATCCCTGAGAACACGTGGAAATTAGCATTCAGGTTTTCTCTTGGAGCTCGTCCCTACCACACACAGGACAATCCAAATGTGTGAAATGCCTTGGAAAGGCTTCAGAAATGCTGTGTCTGTGAGGTGATTTGGCCATGAGCCATGTACTGATTCACTGAATAGAACAGATCCTCTGCACTCCTCCAGAAATCTCCAGATATTTACAGGAACAGTTTCCTTTTCTTACCTGTGATCAAATAGTGCTTTACAGCAGGGCTGGCTGATACCTGCCACATCCAAACCTCTCACACAGACAGTAAAACTGATGGACTCTGAGAAGCAGGGACTTAAATCCCTTTTTATGAGAGCAATGACTCTAAAGAGCTGTCATTGCCACAGTTGGTGTGACCTAGAGCTGAAGGTATATTCAAAAATCAAACAAACTAAACAAAGCTTTTGGAGGGAGATCAAATGTGAACTGGTGCTTGGTTCATGTGCTGTGCATTTTCCAGATATGGGATAAATAAAAGTTTGAATGGGGAATGATCAATAAGAGAGTAAATTGCAGGTACCAAACTAACTCAATAAATCCGAGGCTTTTGGTTCCATAATTATAACTCTGATGTTATAATCTTCTATCCTGCACAAGCAATGTCAGGAAACACAGACAACAATCTGGTATTCATTATATTGATCTGAATTCATGCACAAAGTATTTCAGATCCTGTAGGTTTTTGGAGATGTGTTGTACACTGAGATTAATGACCCTGAATATTACAGGGCTCTTTGCAAGCATGCACTGCACACATGGCTGGGGAAAAGTTATCTCACATTTTTCATCTTTTCTTCTCTGGGGGAATTCCATTTTCACACCTGTGAGGTCAAGCCTGGAAATGCTTCCCAGTTCTCAATGGTCTCATACTGGAACACGTAGCTCTAATGTGCACCAAGACTTCTCTGATCCTATCAGAGAGCCACTTGTCAGACTGAAATGGGACCAGAAGGTCTTGTTCTGAAATTCAGCAGAGCCTCTCCCTGGCCCTTGGCATGACTCCCATGTTTATATTCATGACCAAATGTACATGAATGATAAATGTCTTTACATAATTAATATCCACATATATAATCTGCAAGGAATCACAGAGAGCAGAATTGTATCATCCCAGTGTTTAAAGCAGGCTTTTGAAATTATATGTTGTGCATGAAGATATCCTGAGCTGAAAGCAAGGCTCAGCCTGGTGTGTCAGGCTGTGGCCTCAGCTTTGTCCTGCTCCCAAGGACAATTACAGGGGAGTCTGTGGTAGGAATTGTTTGGGTTAAGAAGGTTCTTTTCTTAAAATCAGAGCCCAGCTCTGACTTAGTTTCAGCAACTGCAGCAGAAATTCCCTTAACCCAGCAGAGTGTGGAGCACAGTTCAGTCCTGTTCTCTCTCTTCTGTCTTGCATCTCTCAGTGTTACCTCAGATCCTTCGGGACCTTTTGAAAAATACAGAAAAAACCCTCATTCTCTCTTCCAGCCTTTTATTTAGTAATTTTCTCTTCTTCTTCTCCCAATGCCTCCTCGATCTCATTTTCTCTTTTCCTTCCTCATTTCATCTAGACTCTGTTTCATGTTGAATAAAGCACATCCCCCGTAACAGGCAATTTAATTTAAAAAGAGATAGCACCTATTTCATTTTTCCTTTTTGTAGCAGTCTCCTTCAAGTAGGCAAAGGTTCTCTGCACTGTGTTCTGTAATTAACTTGTCTTTGAGTCAACCCATATGCTCAACTAATGCAAATTATTTTCTAGCTAAGATCATTTATTGGTTGAAAGAAAATTAATATTTTAAAGTAACATGAAAAAGTAACTCAGCTGGTTTAGTGATTCTGAAAATTTGGTGAAAAAAAGGGAAAATTTCCAATGGATGTCCATATTCAGGGAAGCTTTGATTGGATCTGAATGGGATTGTGTTCTGCATCCTGCAGCTTTATATAAGCCACATTATATTTCATCTACCAAAATATTCCCTACTGCAGTGGAAAGGATCTTGGGCCTTTCAAAATGTGTTGGAAAAGAATCTGGGGGAGAGATGGGAGAAGTGGCTTTTATCCAGCTCTGACTACTTAGTCACTGGCTGGAAGGACACCAATGGCAGAACCAGGAGGATTTAAGGAAACTTTTCCAAAACAAGGATCATTTTAGTGTTTCCTGCCTCGTGCTTGAACCAGGCTAAATGTGGGAGCATCAACTGCAGCAGTAGAGCAGAAACACTGCAGAGGGGATTTGTGAGAGAAGGGGGGAGGGAAAGTTTAGGATGCTCAGGATGCTGGTGTGAGCCTGCTCCAGCCCCCATCCCAAAGGAGGGTGGGATGGCCTCTCCATCATTCTGAGACAATGAATATCCTCTCCTTGGAGCCTCAGGCCAGAAATTCAAGCCACACCAAAGCTGCTCCGTATGTTCTCACACAAAGTTCACGTTTCAGCTTTCAAGTGGGTTTGTTCCAGAAGAGAATACAGGGATTTGCTGTTGACTTCAGCCTGACCGAGGTTCCACTTGTAAACTGCCTTAAAATCTCTGGCACTTGGCTGCAGTTCATTTCTCTCACAAATCCCTGAGGTCATGATTCAACAAAACAATAAATCCAGCTTAAGGGCTCCTTGTGCCAGCTCAGAAGTCATGACACAGAATAACATCGCACACAGCACTGCTCCACAGCGAGCAAACTTGCCTATTTGAATGTATTAAAAAGTAATGAGAAGTTTATGTTGGAGCAGAAGTCTCTGTCCTAATGAGGCATCTCCTGCAGCTCCTGCTCCAGCATTTTTACTCTGTCAGAAGTGGCCTGTCCTCCTCCAGTCAGGGAAAGTGAGAGTGAGTGCTGTGACCTGCACTCTGCATTTCACCATAAGCACGGTCCAGAGCCGATGTCTGATCCACATCCAGAGGGGATTTCTGGCAGAGCAGCAGAGCAGAGCTCTGCTATTATTGATCCCAAAACCAGGGCCTTGCCCAGCAGCCTGGGAAGAAGTTTGGAAAAAGCAGGAGAGCTTTCACAGAGGCACTCAGAGAACATCAGGGCACTCATTTCTCCTGCTCTTCCCATCAGAGAAGTCAGCAAAGCTGCGAGGGCAGAGAATTCTTCCTGAAGCACAGAAAGAGTCCAGTGAGATATCCCCAAATGGGAAAGCAGCTATGAAACATTCCAGCTGTGGTAGAACAAGGAGCTGTTCCTCCCCAGCCCACCCTGTGAATATTCCCTCAGCTGGGCCCTGCCAAACATGCCCTGGTGGTAAATGCCCGAAGTCAGGCCTGAAATAATTTAAATTCTTTGTCCCAGCAAGGAGAAGCTCAGCAATTCCTGGAGATTCATTGCTAGAAGTCCCAGACTGAGCTCCTTTTGGGAAATATGATTGATCCCTGATAGCAAGTTTGCTTGAGTTTTCTGGATTTTTTTTTTTTTGTGGCATTAAGCCATCATACATTTGCCTTAACTATTTCACCACTTTGTGTGCTGTGTTCTTAAGTCATTAATTTTATTATCCATGGGCACTTTGACTGACACAGGTGAACATTTCACACCAACTGGGCACATTCTTTGCTGGTCCCTGAGCCATGCTGCTAAATCCTCCCAGCTAGAGAAACAACAACTCAAACATCTGAGGTCACATTCACAACAGCCAGAACAATCCCGCAGTCTCTTCCAGAAAACAAGGAATTGCAATAAACAAGGGAGAGGCTTCCCAGAAAGTCATTTCCCAGTGAGCTCAGTCCATCCTGAGCTGCAGAGAACTGAAGCAGTTTGTGGCAGCTCTGCCAACCATCCCCGATGGAGAATGAGCAGGGGGCTCTGCAAATCTGGAGGCTTTGAGTGATGTTTTTAGGGCCAGAGTCCATTCTGGGCTCTGCTGTTATTTGCCTACAGCTGTTCTGGCTTTGTAGCTGTTAAGTTTAATCTGTGCTGAAAGGGAAAAAATGGAAATGAATTCGTTAGTGATAGTGCTCGTTGTTTTCTTGCACAGTTTGTGTGCAGAGCACACAGCACAGTGCAGCCCCAAGGCTTCACCCACTGCAGGAGAGCTCCAGAGAGGAGCTTTCCCATGCCATAACACTGACCCCCTGGAGCACACTGGCTGTTTTGTTCTGCTCAAGCCAAGGTCAGCAGGCAGATAATCCTAAAACCTTTCCAAAAGCAAACAGAATTAAACTCTGTAACAAAACACAGTAGTTCAATTTCTTAGAGTCAATCAAAATCGCAGAACTCCTGGAGTGGAAGGATTCCTGGCAATGAAGCAAAATCAGAGAGGCAGGAAAATAAAAAAATAAAAAGAAGAGAGAATGACACTTCAATATGTAGAATAATCACAACCAATATTTATTTATTTTTTAAGTGAGACAAATGGAAAGGAAATATTACAGAAACATTGGGATGGTCAAGATCCCATTGCAGCCTGCAGCTTCCTCCTGGGGGCAAGGGCAGACACCGATCTCTTCTCTCTGGACTTGTGGCAGGACCCAGGGCTGGAGCTGGGCCAGGGCAGGTTTAGGGTGGAGATCAGGGAAGGTTCATCCCCCAGAGGTGCTGGCACTGCCCAGGCTCCCCAGGGAATGGTCCCAGCCCTGAGGCTGACAGAGCTCCAGGAGGGTTTGGGCAGTGCTCCCAGGGATGCCCAGGGCAGGATTTTGGGGGGTCTGAGTGGGGACAGGGGCTGGACTGGCTGACTCTTGTGGCTCCCTTCTAACTCAGGATATTCTTTGAATCTCTGAAAACTGCATCCAAGCTGATTGTACTTCCTTTGGAAGCCAGGTCCTCTAGGATACCCATATTAACACCAAATTTTGGGGTCTTGAATGAGTCTGTGATCAGTAGTGAAAACAGTAGCCAGGAGTAGGTATTTTAGAAATTGCCATGGAGTTATTGTCATGACAAATCAGCAATGCCTAGTGGGTGACACACCTTCATATTAGTACCTCTAATTCATCCAAAATGTCCTTTTTCCGTTCTTGCAGCGTGCTAGAAAAAGCTGTCACGTCTTGGATGGGATTCTAATTACTAGCAGAATACTCAGTTGTTGACAGATTCGGCTTCCTGTTGGAAATAAATGTAAACTAGAATAGGAAAGCTGACCTGATCCAGCTGAGGTCTCTTTGAGGTGAAAAATAGAACAATCACCGGATGCAGGTAGATAAAATTTTTCCTATGGCACAAAAGATTCTGTGGGACGTGCTGATTTTGCAGAACTAAAACCTTTCCCAGGGGTACATCAATTCAGTTTAGCAGGGAAGAAAAAGAGATAACTTGAATAGTTTAGATTTTTTTTATAACACTTGTTATTCATTAACAATAAAAGAAATGTCAGCGGTAAGGAAAAATTTCTTATACATATGCAAACAGTGTATCAAAATCAACACAAAATGGTTTGGTTCTTTAAAAAAGTATTTGGCTTTATTGTAAGCTTCACAATTTTTGTGTTTTTGTTTTTATTTTCTCTAAACAATGAGTATTTTCTGAAGTTTTGCCTGTGTTTAAAAACTTTCATGGTTTGAAATACAGGCAAAATAGACTAGCCAATATACAGTAAATAAAGAATATATATCCTATTGTCCTTTTATCTTGTGGGTGTAAGGGGCAGAGCGAGCAGGGTGATGAATAAACTGCAAAGACTTCCAGTTCCTGTTTTCTGCTGCTTTGGGCTGTTGGACAGCGCACGAGACCTTGAGCATTTCTCACTTTGTTGATTTTCCTGCCCCTGAAGGGACACGAAAGGCTGAGGGTTTCCTGCCTGACGCAGATTGCTGGGGAGAGAGGGGCAGCAGAATCACCCTGGTTCCACAGGCACACCCCTGCTCAGGGCACTCACAGGCCAGAAATAAACACCTGCTGAGGGCAGGACTCAAAATGCTTCTTTCTGGCTTTTAAGAAAATAAATTCTGAAGGCTGGAGAGAACCTGCCCAAAATCAACATGACAAATCAATTAATAGCTCAATTACCCAAGTGCCTTACATGAACAAGGACAGTTCTCCCTGGTACAGAATAAAAGGAAAGCCCCTACCAGAATGGGATTATGGGATTTCATATATTATTACTATTATTATTATTAGTAGTAGTAGTAGTAGTATTAGTATTAGTATTAGTATTAGTATTAGTATTAGTATTAGTATTAGCATTTAATGTATTCAAAATTATATTATATATATAATATATAATATATAATATATAATATATAATATATAATATATAATATATAATATATAATATATAATATATAATATATAATATATAATATATAATATATAATATATAATATATAATATATAATATATAATATATAATATATAATATATAATATATATTATACATTATATATTATATATTATATGCTATATGTTATATGTTATATGTTAATGTTATATGTTATAAATTTTATGTTATGTATTATATATTACATATTACATATTATATGTTATATGTTATATGTTATATATTATATATTATATATTAAATATTATATATTGTATATTGTATATTGTATATTATATATTTATTATATATTATAACAACTTTAGATACACTTATATATTACTAATTATAATTCTAATATACTATAATTATACTGTAATAATATAATTATAATTAAAATACATATAATTTATAATTAATAGATAGTATATTATACAATAATATATAGTAATATAATAAGAATATATAATGTATATAATATAAAGAATATAAATATAATAAATTTAATATATAAATAATATAACTATTTAAGTATTATAAATACTATAAATATTATAAATATTGTAAATAATATAAATAATATAAATAATATAAATAATCTTCTGCTCAAGAGAGAGGTATATTTAGACACACGAGAAGGCACCAAGAGAGGATTTTCTGTTAGAGTGGAGCAGGCAAAGCAGGTTCCTCTGTTCCTTACCCTGTCATTGCCTCTGAGAGGAGCAGGAAGGCAAAGAGAGGAGCCGTAGCACGGGCTCCAGCTCTTGTTCAGGTCCTTTAGCAGCCAGATGAAGTTGACACCACCCTGAGACAGGTCAGAGTAGGTAGGAGGACACTGCAGGGTCAGTGGGAACGGTGTGGAACAGAATAATGTAATTCAGGGGTGTCCAGCTGAGGCTCAGTGATTGCCATAATCACATTTATCACACACCTCTGCACTGCTGTGTCCTGCACCAGGGAGAAGGGGACTGGAATCACCCAAAAGGGGCTTTCCACACTGAAATTCTCTTGTTCTGCTTCCTTTGAAGAGGACCGTAGGTACAGCATTATTTCCACCTTTGTGGAAATTTTATCTTAAAAAGAGTCTTATTAAATAGTGTCCTGCTGGGATTGACTTACAGAGAGGGGTTATCTGAGCACTCCAGAGGGCTCTGAAAATAGAAGAGGGAAAAAGCTTCAATGAGGAAGAAAATACACGTCTGCTTATGAACGTTAATGTGAAACATCCCAGTGTGTTGGAGACACAGATTTGTGGCCATTGAACTCATTTTCTCACTAAAAATATTCTAGTCAACTCCACATATTCTCCTCTCCTCACTTGTTTTTCCAAAAGCCTTCTAAAGATTTTGTCTTTGAAACCAACTTTCTTTTCATCTCCTGCTTTATCATCTTTGCTTTTGGGCTCAGTTTTTCTTTCTTAGTTTCATTTTTTTGTGAGGCTGCCTCACATGTAACCACTGCTGTGTCTGCCACTGAAAACACACACTGGTTGTGGAGGAATCTCCAAGTACAAACTGTTGAGAACTTTTATTTTCATTTTATTTCATGTTCAACAGCTTGGGGATCCCTTACTGATCCCTGACCATATCAGTGTCCAAAGAGATTGTACAAGCACTGCATCAGAGATAAGTTCAATGCTAATTTAGAGGCTCTGGTGTCCTCTGGATTCAGCTGCCACTCCCCACTAACCCATGTGTGAGCCAAAGGGAATAAAAGCTGGACAGGAAGGTGATCCAGCCCATGCCATCATTTGTCCTCTGCTACACTGGGATGTCCAGGTGTAGAGGAACTCTGTGTGTCCTTCCCTTTATCACTGGGGAGCCAGCAAACAGAGAAAATACTGATTTATTTAAAAAGCCTTTCCCAGGCAGAGATTGGCAACTGAAGAAAACAAAACCCATGATCACTTCTGCATCCTTCAGTTAACCTCAAGAACAGATTCCTCATGTGGGATGCTGTTCAGGGAGCTGCACCAAAGAGGAGATTTCACTACAGAGCAATCCCACCAGTGGGGCTGGCCCTTGGTCAGTGTTAAGCCTGAAGTTAGCATAAAACTGAAGAAAAGAGGGGTAAAAATGCAACCACACTGCAGTGATGAAGCTGCCAATGCCAGAGCAGTGGAATACATCCCTTTTAGGGATGGTTTCTTCCTTTTTAGGGATGGTTTCTTCCCTTTCAGGGATCATTTCTTCCTGAGCTCACCAATTCAGACATCCTGGCCTGGTGACCTTGCAGAGAAACACCATTTCCATTTAATAGATCCCCAGGATGTTCCCCAAGCTCCAGCCACCCCTTCTGCAGCACTCAGTGCTTGAAAAGCAGCTCAGGACCCCTGGCCTGTGCTCCAGATGAACCAGAGCTTGTTTTTAACCAGCACAGCAGCACTGCACATGGCTCTGTGATGCTCTGTGCTTCTCATTAGTGATGGTGAAACCAAATGCACCTTCTGGTGTGAGGCGAGGTGGAGGAAAGACAATGTTATTTCTGAATCAAATTCTTATTTTTGCCTTTTTATAATTAATCAAGAACACAGTCTCACTGGAGGCTGAAAAGCTTTGGCTGCAGTTTGCATGGACATACTGTATGTGTCTGCCTGTCCAAATATTTCACCCTTACATTTACAGCAGTATCTGGGCCTATAAAAATGATGGCAAAAAGCCTATTGATTTCATCTGAACAGGAGCCAGAAGAAGCTGATTTTACCTGGACAGTGTTCTCTCACAGATGTGGCTCAGTAAGAACTCATGTTGTTGAATTCAACATAAAGCTATGAACGCACAATAAAAAAAAAAAAAAAATCACAGTTCTGAGTCTTTTATTTTCCTCTCTGCTTAATCAACAGGAACAGAGAGAAGATAACCTGTAATAAAAGATTTTTACCATTTCTCCTGCACTTCTTTGTTGAGATGAAACCACCTTTCACTCTGCAGGAGGGAGAGGGTAACACAGCACCCTATCACTATTAATGAGACATTTCCTTTGGTGATGCTTTCACCACACCACTTTTGTAACTCTTGAAACACAATCTGGACTGGAAAGCCTGGTGGAGTAGAAAGGTTGTTGTTCTGTAGGAAAGGAGAGTGAGGTACAATTTCAGCCCTGGGGTACCAGAGCTTATCTCAGGTGATACCAGCAGAGGAGATGTTGCTGTAATTTCCTCGAATGAAGTAATTGGCAGAGGCACATTAATTAATCACTGCAATAACAACCTGCAGTGTGTGCAGCCACAGGGAAGCTGTGAGTGTGAGAGGAGACAGACAAGAGCTCTCCAGTTCTGTCCTGGAAAATCCCAGAGGTCCCTGGGAGATTCTGGGTACTCCCACATCCCTCAGGAGGAGAATTTTCAGGGTTCCATGGAGGTTTAACCCAAATCCATCTCGTGCCCCAGTCAACCTCGTACATCAGGCTGAATGGGAACTCTCCTCAGAGTTCAGAGAGCTCTGAACATAAACTGGGGATGTCTTTTCCTCCTTTCCCTTAAAGAGAGTGGAAGGGCAGATCTGCCTGCGGATTCAAATCCAGAAATTTGGGCCTATCTGTGAATTCAATGCTTAGAACACGAAAAGTGCTCTGTTTAATGAGAAAGTGGACTCTGTTTCTAATCAGCTCCCAAACCCCTGATTCCATCTAGACCACATTTCCCTCACAAAGAACCTTTCAAAATCAAAGAATTTCAAAAATCGCTGCTATGAGTGGTCTGAGAATCTGCATAGTAAAGAAGTCCCCAAATGATCTGTCCTCATTGCAGACTTGTTTGTGAGCTTGAATTTCTTCCTCCAGCAATGGGTCAATTTTCACACACATACAAAAAGATCTTTTGTTTTCCCAAGTATGTGTGAATTTTGTGGAATTCTTTTAGGATACAGAAAAGCATATCTTTATTTTTAACGTCTAACGTAACAGAGCCAGTTGTTTTGAAAACATCCTCGCCTCTAACGTGTTCTTCATTAGGAGAATGTACTCCCAAACTGAAATCAGTACCAGTTTTCAGTAAACCATCCAGCATGTTCTTGCCTTGACACCTGTTGGCGCAAATAATGTAGTGAAATGTGAATTTGGAGGAATTATTTGTGTATATTTGAGAGGAGTTGTAACTGGGTAGTAATTCTGGCAACCTGCTCGTGCAGGCAGAGCTGCACCTAGTTCAAAGACTGAACCCAGCCAAAGGGAGCACTGTGATTATTGCTGGGTCACTCTTGCAGGTCAGATTTACAAGCTGCAACCAAATAAAAGAAAGAAGTGTCAGACTGGCACAGAAATGTCACCAGGAGCAGCCCTGGGAGCAGTTAAGCCTAGGAAGGAAGTTTGCAGTGAAAGATGTTCTGTTGTTTGCTGGGATTTACATTTCCAGTGAAGATAAACCCCAGGAGGATTTTGGCCTGTGTGAGGTGTTTGCAAGCTGCTGAAAGCAGAATGGGGAACTTGCTCCACTAAGCAGATTTTAAACTCACCAAAAAATATCTTTGGAAGAGGACTCTGAGAGGTGTGCACTGATATCAGGGATGGTTGCATTACCTGGGCAATAATTAATTGGCAGTTGCCCTAATTGGATTCTTCTGAGCTCAGTTTGACCTTTATTCACTATCATTTTGCCCAGGATTTGCCGTGCAGAGTGACCAGTGAGCAGCTCCTCCCCTGGCCTGGTGTGCTGCCCCAGGGATGGGTAAGTAACTCTTATTCTTTCTGCAAACAGAGATCGACTGCTGGGAGCAGTTAAAGCCTTGAATGGAAAAGTCAGAAAATTGAGCAAACATTTCGCTGCTTTTATTTCATTTTTTGAGCACGGTGCCCTCCTGCCTTGAGTGAAAGCTCCTGTCTGGAGCAGGAGTGTGACAAGAGCTCTGCAGACTCTGGAGTGGCTGCTCTGCTTTGTGTGCCTCTGCTAAGTGAAGGATTTGTTGTTTCTTGCTGTTTCTCCTGTTCAGAGACTCTCAGACTCTGTTCATGTGCTGAGGGAACACTCTGTGATGTGCAGGCAGGTTCTGAGCTGTTTGTCTCGTGCCAGGAGGGCAGAGCTGGGGGGCACTGACCAGTCCCATACCTTGTTTTAATCTGTCACTGCTCTTTCCCAGCACATCTGGAAGACTCTTTTCTACATTTCAGTCAATATGCACTAAAATAAAACTTTATTGGTTTCTTGCCTGGTTTACATTTAAGGGGATGAGCTTGTGCTGGTTTATTTTAATACAATATCAGCTCTAAAATGCTTTTTCCACTGGAAGACTCCAGCTTTTCTGGCTGTGCTGAAAGTAGCATTTGTTGTAAACCATAAACTCTACTTCAGACAACTTAATCTATTCAAAATGGGGCTGAAAAGGAAAAAGAGCACTACAGCAAACAAAGGCTTGTGTGTCCTTATTTAAGGATCCCATGGCTCTGAGAGATGAGTTTTGCCTTTGGAGCTCTCTAACACTTAAAGACATTTTTATTCCAGCTGTTTGCCCAGTCTGGAGCAGAGCTGGCTCACTTTTGCCTTGCCACTGAAAATGCATCTGAGCTCTATGAAAATGCACTTTGAATTTTGAATTTGTATTATTGTACCTGAGACAGGGAAGACACTTAAAGTTCATAAGGGAGCTGAGATCAAATCTAATCATCTGTGCACTGCAGACAATTGCATTTCCCATTTGTTAAATCCAATTGTTGGTGTTTCATTCAAGCATCTACTGAAGAGACTTCCTGCTTTGCCTTGTAGTGAAAAGGAGAATCAGTCAATTGTTTTATTTCTTCCAGAGGTTAATCACCTTCCCTTATAAAATGTTTGTGTCTGTTTTGTTGTTTCAGTTAATCTGTCTTCAGCCTTTTGCCACTGGTTCTTGGTCTGTCCTGCTGTGCTCAGCAGACACCAGTTCAGCCTCCAGTAAAATTCATCTTCTCTCCTTACCCCCAGCCTGGGTCCCAGTTACAGCCTGGTGTCCCACCCCAGCAGGTTTTAATCGGATAAAATTGTGAGTTGGATCTCCTCTACATCCCAGGTCAGTGATTCTCAGACCATTCCACCCCATTCACTGCAATTAAACCAGCAGCAAAAAGTGCTCAATTTGTGACTGACTCCTCCGTGCACCCGTGTAATAATCCTCAGATAAACTGATCATGAGATTGTACTGCTTAAAGCCAGTGTTTATCTTTCCAAGCACTTAAGGCATTAAGTGTCAGTATGAGAGGAAAATGAAATGTTGGCAGAGAGTTTTCAGAAACAAACATCAACTGGAATATTAAGAGGCTTGATGCAAGGAGCAGATTTATGGTTTCATCTGACAGGTTTGAGCTCTTAAATAAGGGAGATAAGGATAATAAATGTTGTGGCATATCTGATTTACAGTTCTGGTGTGAGATAAGCTGACTGCTCTATACAATCACCATTGAGAATCCCTATCAAATCACTATCCACATTAAACCAGTGAGAACCCAGAAGGGGGATTCTCCAGAAACTTTGTGTTTTAGAAGGAAGACACAGCCAGATGCAGGATGCTTCCTGGCAAACAGCTTAAAAGAGAAGGAAAGTGCTGGTTTAGGATTTAAAAACTATTTTTTTCATTTAGCCCAAAAAGTTTTTCATCAACCCTGTCATTCCAACTGAGCTAAAAGTGTTAGGGGGAAAAAAGGTGAATCATTCTCAAGCAGAACGTGGTGTCTGGTGACAGGCAGCTCATGGATGTGGAAAACAGCTGCTTGTCTGGTAGTGCAGGGAATATTGACACACAGAGATATGGGCACTGGAACTCTCCCACTGCAAAACAGACAAGAGTCACTTGGCATCTAGAAAAGAGAACAGTGCTTCTCTTACTCTTACAAGGTATTTCTAATAGCCCACAGAATAATTTGTGACTTTTTAATAGGACTCTATTTTATGACCAAGTGTTATGGTTATTTTTTTAAAAAATACCAGGAATTTTTGCATAAAACTTTAGGGATTTTTGCAGGTTTCTTGCTCTCAAGAATTGCAAAAGCTTTCAGTTTTGTCTTGGTTTGGAACTGAGCAAAACTGAAACATTGTCATTTTAAGTTAAACACACTTCTGGTGCTCTTCCTTATGGTAACACACCCTTCACTGCTACATTCAAGGAGAGAGCTGGAAATTCACACTTGGCATGTTTTAAATCTTGCCTGAGCCCCGTATTCTGCAGTCAGACTTCATCTGACTTCCCTCACGTGGAACTTTTCCAGGAATCCCTGTGAGGAGGCAGCGTTTGCACCTCTGCTCCGGGCTGATCTCGCCACAGCCCCTTGGCTGCCAGCCTCGCCCTGCTCAGCACACCCCTGAGACCTCTCTGGTTCCTGCTTTTGGCAAAACGCTTCTTCCCACGAAAACCTCGGGATTAACTTCAGTGGGACAAGATTCAACTCTTATTACTTTTAAATCATGTCACCAATATACTTGCTGGAGCCTTGCCCCGGTGTAATAAAACCGAGTTTAAATTGCTGAAGGGCTCAGCTGCTGCCTCCAACAGCTGCATGGCTGTAATTTGCCAATAGGATGTATTACATCCTGATTACAGTTTCTTTTGAGTGATAGGCCAAAATTACAAGGCAGAAATGTGGCTAATCATGATAAAGGAGATAAGTCCATTCATCTCCTGCCCGTATTTCATATTTGCACAGCAGATGCTGTTTGTTCCCTTCAGCTGCCTTTCCACGGAAATTTGCTCTCATTCTGAAGAAGTCTTAAGGTTAATGAAAATCTTTATTGGACATTTTGATGGTGGAGAGAGAGAGAAAGGTGAAATATCTTGGAAGGTTTCTCTTTGTTTCCCAGCCCAGATAAACTTACACAAATCACCCAGCCCTTGAAAGTCAAGCAAAGTGAGCTTCTCCAGTCCAGAAATATGAACATCTGGGAAAGATGAAGAAAACAGGGATGAAGGCCTGAGTGGGCTGTGAATGTCATTTATTGCCCTCATTCCCACCAAGCCATACACAGGCTGCAATTAAACCTCCTCTGGTGGTTTGGCTCCCCGGGCCATAAAGCCAAGTCTGAGATCACAGAATCCCAAACTGGACTGAGGTTGAAAAAGACCTTAAAGCTCATCCAGTTCCTCCCCTCCCATGGGCAGGGACACCTCCCACTGTCCCTGGGTGCTCCAGGCCCCATCCAGCCTGGCCCTGGGCACTGCAGGGATCCAGGGGCAGCCACAGCTGAGAGCTGCAATAACACACTGCACACTTATGGACCAGAGAGCACCCGAAAGTGTGTGATTTGGGGCAGAGGAGATCTCATTTCATAGCTCTGTAAGAGATCCCCTTCCACAGGCCCTTGGCTCCAGGCTGGGGAAATCTGTGGGAGATCCCCCAGTCCCTGCTTCCAGCTCCCCCTGCTCTGTTGGAGATGCAGTGCCAGATGAGTGCCCAGATTTGGGCAAAGAAATGAGCCTGGAGCTGAGCTTACAGCGCCTGTCCTGCCTGGAGCTGAGCTTACAGCGCCTGTCCTGCCTGGAGCTGAGCTTAGAGCCCCGGCCCTGCCTGGAGCTGAGTTTACAGCGCCTGTCCTGCCTGGAGCTGAGCTTACAGCCCCTGTCCTGCCTGGAGCTGAGCTTACAGCCCCTGTCCTGCCTGGAGCTGAGTTTACAGCCCCTGTCCTGCCTGGAGCTGAGCTTACAGCGCCTGTCCTGCCTGGAGCTGAGCTTACAGCCCCTGTCCTGCCTGGAGCTGACCTTACAGCCCATACCCTGCTTGGAGCTGAGCTTACAGCCCCTGTCCTGCCTGGAGCTGAGCTTACAGCCCCTGTCCTGCCTGGAGCTGAGCTTACAGCCCATATCCTGCCTGGAGCTGAGCTTACAGCCCATACCCTGTCTGGAGCTGAGCTTACACCTTGAAACAATGTCCCTATTTGTGCCGTGTGGTAGAGTGCTAAACTGAGCTGAACTGAGACAAATTCTAATTTATGTTGTGCTCTTGTGATATGCCAAGCGTGAGATCCCAAACCACCACAAATAACTGATCTCAAGCTTTTGCTCTTTGAGTCCCAGCCTCTCTGCTGCTCCATTTTTGCCAATTGTTTCTCTCATTATTAATTGTAAGCACAGAAGGAGAATGCCTGCAAACACTGTGGGGTAAGGACTTTCCCAGCCAAGCAGGAGCAGACCCCAGAGATGAGTTTTAGGCTGCAGAACAGATTGTGAGTTACCCCAGGCTTATGCAGCCCCTGGGCCAGCTGAGCTTCTCCTACCAGCAGTGAAAAGGCTTGACATATCACCAGTAAAGCCATTCTCCTGAGGGAAATGAAAACCATTCCCAATACTGAAGTATAATCAACAAAGCCGTTTAATGGCTAATTCAGGTTACTCTTCAGGAATGAGAAGTACAGAGAGAACTAAACATTTAATTCTGGAAACACTTCTTGTCCCAAACTCTCCCAGGCATCACCCCCTGGGATGTGCATTCATCAGCTCGGGCTGGGTGTGTTTCCAGGACATTCTTTGTGACCAAGATAATCTTCTGTTTGACTGAGACTCTGACAAGCAGGGACTTGATTAACTTGGCTGTTGCAGTGCTGGCAGAGGGACAGGACTGCACAAACAAGAACTCCCTGGTGGGTTTTCAGCACTGACCCAGCGAGGCCAGAGGCAGAGCAGCAGCAATGCTCCCGTGCATCTCCTCCCAGCCTTTCCCCACGAAGTTCCTCATGCCATCAGCAGGGTGGTATCCCTACATAGCCTGCCCTAAAAGATTAAATTGAGGCTGGAAAAAACCCAACCCCACTGATTCTCTGTTATTACTCTCATTCATTAGTCTACATTATTTTTTTTTCCCCCATAAGGATTTATCCTCATAGCACAAATCAGTAATTCCTACTAATTTTTCTCATGCGTTGCTCATGCAATGCTGCACTAGTGCCTGCAAACCTGATATTCCTGTGGTCAGCATGAGAATCCACGTGCCAGTACACCACAGAGGTTATTCAAAGAGGGAATATGGGGTTTTTCACCTTCTAAGAACTGGGTTAAGGATAACAAAGCAACCAGAACCAGGGTGATGCCTCCACTTCCTCCATCCCTGGACCCAGCGCTCCATTTGTCTTGCTGAGATGCCTTTGAAGGCTGAGAAGGCTGATTTGCCTCTGCTGAGCTCCCTCTTGAGCCTCCACCACAGCTGGTGCCGGTGAATTTCTTGTGATGGTGCTGCCAGGCTTCAAAACCAGGCTGAGATTTGCGCCACAGGGTGTCAAATTAAAGTTTATCACTGAGCCAGTAAGGCAAAGCCTCAGAGCATCACAGGCTCTCTGCAAAGCTCCTTCCCATTAGCTTTGCCTGTCCCTGCTGTCACTCCTGTAAAAAACAACTATTTCCCTTCTTTCAGGGCAAGGTTTAGGAAGTCCTGTCCAGAATTGTAATGCCCCGTGTAACCCTGTGCAGGAAGCTGCAAAACTTGTCTGAAAGCGTTGTTCTTGTTCCCAAATCTGTTCCTGACCTCTCTACACTTATTTTCCCTGCCTGTCGAATTCTCTTTGACCTAATTACAATTCCCACTTGGTATTTTGGCGCTGGAAATGGAGATGTAGAGCTGCTGAACAGAAAGTGTGTCAGGTGCACTGTGCTCACCTCTGCCTCTCGGAGCAGAGATGAGCAGACAAGGGCTGCAGGCACTGGGATCATTTTACATCTAAGCCAGTGTTTAATTCTCCTGACAGCCCCAAGATTGCAGGAGCTCAAAGCTTCACACCAAGGATTAAGAAACCTCCTAAATATGGGCTTGTTGCAGGGAAGGTAAATGAACAACAGAGTTGTTGAGTACTGTTCTTGAAAAACATTTATTTCTGTAATGGATTTATAGCGCTGACTGCCAAGCCCCAGAGTCTCTCCCAACATGTAATTCTGGGGACAGTCACCTTTGATGGAGAAACAAAAGCCATACAAAGAAGCCCCCACAAACAGTTTGGTGCCCAGGTTCTCTCTGGGCCTCTGCTGATGAATATTTAACCCCAGCTGGGATGGAGCTGCCCTGCTCCATCCCTTGGTCCCAGCTGGAGAATGTTCACTGCCAAAGACCCCAAAGAACTGAAGATGTTGTGTTTAACTGCAAAATAACCTGGGGGGACACGGGCAGGGCAGGATTCAGCAGCTGCTATTTTTTTCAGACATCATTGAAAAAGGAAATCTATGCATTTCAGTTTCACCTCCTGAGCCCCAGCATTAGGAAAGTCAAATACAAACCCAGAGACCCACATACACAAAACAGTGACCAAGTGTCCAGACATTTCTAAGCCCCTCAGTTTACTGTGCTGTGATACCTCCAAAAAGCAACAAAACCCACTTTAGGATTGTGGTGGATCTTATTTTTAAGAGGGAGGGACAGAGATGCAGCACAGAGCATAGCAACTGTCAAGTGACGTTTAAGGCAAATTTATTCCCATTTATCAGGAGTCAAAGAAATTTTTTTTTGTTTGTTGGCTTGTTGTCTAAGCTGTTAGATAACATCTCAGCTGGACATTTCTGCTTAGATGATTTAATCAAAGATTGAGGGAAGTCATCTCAAGCTGAGCCTAGAACAGCAAATAATGTTATTCCCAAGAATATCAGTCAGGACAGATTTTTCAAAAATTAAAATAATCGATGTTCAGAGCTCCCCCAAAACTTTCTTCCCTCAGAGACCAGGTTGAGCCCAAGTAAAACACACAGACATGAAGAAGGACACAGTGGCAAGCCTCTACAAACACAGGGCTGAATAGGACCAAAGCAGAGCCAAACCTAAATTCCACAGGTGCGAGAACACGGACAGAGTTATGAGTAAAAAAAGGGGGGAAAAAAAGAAAAACAGAGCCCCAGAGAGGAATGTTTCATGAGAGAGAGAATGAAAATAAAAGTCCACTGTATGCAAAAAAGGGAGTTCTTAGGTGCAGCCACAGAAAGCTGGGGAGTTCAGTTGCCTCATCTCTCAGGTGTGTTAGTTTGTTGTGCCTTTGCCCTCCCTTTGAGATCCAGGTGATGGTGCCAGGAGGTTCCTGCCTTTACTCAGTCTGTGCATCATAATTAGCCCCCCCTGCTTTCTTCAGCTCATTCTTGATGTAATCCTCATCCAGCTCTTTGTGGTCACTGATCACAAATTCTTTGGCAAAGTTCTGCAAGAAAGAAAGAGACAGTTAAAAAAAGGGGGATATTTTCTACATAGCTGAATGAAGATGGGTTATCCAACTCCCCTGGGTGTCTGGATATGCTGATCTCCTGTGGCTGGGATGAGACAGAGGGCGAGTGAAGCAAAACCCAACACTTAACCTGGAAAAATGTTATGTATTTACTCCCAGAGCCACTGGCTGCAGGACCCAATGCAGGTGCAGAGGCTCTTCCTGGAGATGCACAGGCCAGGTTAGGTCAAGCTCCCTAAGCAGTATGTGAACTAAAACACCCCAAATTATTGACCTACTGACCGCCACTGACCCTCAGCATAATCTTGGGCAAGTCACTAATCCTCTCTGTGCTCTTTTTAGGGCCCCTTCTCCTAAAACCAGAGCAGCACAGTGTCACACCTGCCGGCTGCGAGGAGAGTGCCTCTCTGGGACACTGAGAGCACAGGGCTGCTGCCAGGAGCACACACAGTGCATTTAGTGCCTCCTCCCCTCATCTCCAGCTGTGGCCAAAGCCAGGACACTGCCCCAGACACTGCTGCTGCTGCCCACAGGCTCTGCCCCCGCTTTGTGACCTCTGAGGACACGCTGCTGAATGTGCTCAGGGCAGCTCTCTGCCTGCTGGAGAGCTCTCTGCAGCTCCTGGGAGCTGGGCAAGCCCTGGGCAGTGTGCTGGGATGTGAGGCTGTGAACACACAAAACCCTTCTGCCAGCAGAATGGGATCCCAGGGTGTCTTTAGGGCTCTTTTCAGAGCAGTAGCACCTCAGGGATTTTTTCCCTTGTGGGGGCTGTCCTTCCTGCCTCCCAGCAGGGCTGGCTCAGCATCCATGTGTGTGCACAGCCATTTCACAAACACGCTGCTTGCTTTAGCATTTTCCTCCCCTTCCTAACCACAGCTGAGAACACTGCAGGAGTCTCCCTTCCCCCAAACCCACAGAGCTTTAGCCAGCATGACAAGCACAAGCATCCATTGCTCTCCACCAAAAACATGAATTAAAATCCCAGCAGCTTTGCTTTGGTGTCTGGGGAAATCTGCGATGCCCGAGCCCCTGAGCAGAGAGTTCCCCAAAAGGTGATGGGGGATGGAGGCACCGCTCTGGGAGAGCTGCAGGCACCTTGTGTGGGTCCCCTGGCACTGGGACAGCCCTGGCACAAGGGGAAGGGGGGCTCTCATTGGCTTCAGACTCTCAGCCACGGCACAGCTCTTTATCTGGCAGCGTCTCAAGGGTCTCTGTTTGGAGCCGGGTACAGGAGGGGGTGGAGGAGGATGCAGAGTGAAAGAGCCTCAGCACCTCTTTCATGTGCTGGGAGAAATGGAATGGAGAGGAAAAGAGCTCCTCCTCCCCCTGCTGTGGCTGCACAGCTCCAGGAGCCTGGTGTGCCCTGCTCTGGCTGATGGGCAGCTGCACAAAGCGCAGGGAATAACGAGCCTGACCCGCTGCTCGGCCTTCTGGCCGTGAGGACAGCACAGGCACCCAGCCACACCTTGGCAGAGTCCAGGGAAAATGGGAAATACTTCACTGCTTTTTAGAGAAAAACAAATCCTTTTTTTTTTTTTTTTTTTTTCTACTGAGATGGGAATAAAGAGGCAAACTGCCCAAACCATCAGATTTAGTCATGCTCACGAGTGTCCTACTTCCAGGTCTCCAGGGTGAGATCGCTGAAAAGCTCAGCTCTTGCTAAAACCAGCTCCAGGATTTTCAGCTGTTTGATGCTCACTGAGGTTTTGAGCTGAGCCCTTTCAATTCCTTTTCTCTGGTACCAGGTTTAACAAATTTGCCTCACCTTGGGAAGCAGATTATCCAGGACTACCTGATTTCAGGGTGAGTCTTTGCCCTGCTTTCGTGAGAACTGAGGCAGGTCCATAAATCCATTTCTGAGAGGGATTCCATGAAAAATGTATTTTATAAATGCAGGGAGGGCTTTCTTCAATGCCCACTCCGCAGAATCCAGCTGATTCTGAAATTAAAACTGCAAGTGCACTCGTGCCCAAACAGAGGAGAATTAATTACATGTGCCACAAAGTAAATATAATTACTCAGCCTTCTCAACTAGACACTTATCCAGATGACTCCTGGGTGATGATCCGTGGGCATCAGCCACGATTTCACATCAGCACCACCAAGACACCTTGCAAGGAATGAACAGTATCCCCCTAGCAGTGGCCAGATGGGTTCTGCTCCCAGCCACTCTTAAATATCCTCTTAGCTGACTGGGCCACCTCTTGTGCCAGATTTGTACCCTCAGAGTGCAATCTGGGTCACTGCTATTAATAACTGTGTTTTATTCTGTTCTCTCAGGGTGCTCCTCAGTTCCTGACAGCGGCTCTTACCCAGCACGGTGTCTCCTCAAGCCTGGCCCCAAGGAGGGAAGATGCTTTTGGTGAGTTTTGTGCCTGGAATTTCTGATTTTAACATCCTGCTTGACCTTCTCCAGCCACAGCCTCCCTCATCACTCTGAATTTACTGTCTGAGCTCTCTGGGGCTGAGCTTTTGTTCAGGGTGCAAATCCTGAGGCACAGTGCATAACTCTGGGCCCTTGATTTGCTGACATGTGTCTTCATCTTACATCCTCCACTTCCTTTTCCCTTCTCCTCCCTACAACCCCAGGCTTTCTACAACCACAGCAAGCCCTGCCAGTGAATTCTAGCCTTTGTCTTCACCCCAGTCACCAGCAGCCTCCAGATAACAAAAACAATGATGCCATTTATCTTTATCACTCTCACAGCACAACAGTGAGCACAGTCTCTTTGCTTTGCCTCTCAGATCAGTGAACAGGACACAGAAATGCTGAGGTTCACTCGTGGCTCTCCAGTGCACCTCTCTGGCACCAGCTCCTCTTTGTGCCCAAGCAGAAAAGGGTCACAAATTTGGAATTCCATCCCCCCTTGTCAACCATGCAGGAGCAAAGAAGGAGCCTGCATCCCGCCCTGGGAAGCATGAAATCTGTGCAGAAAGCTCGATCCTTCTCTTCCAGACAGCTAAAAGAGGGGAAAAAAAGGGTGGAATAGATTTTCTTCCTCTTCCAAGCCCTGAATGTTTAGCATATGGGCCATAAAATTTCCCTAAATTGCCCAAGGGAAAATCTGTGTGGTGCAGATATTGTACCAAACTAGGTCTGCAGAGGCCCTTATAAATCCCAGCCAGGGAAGCCTGAAGCCAGGAGTAAAATCGTTGTGTAGTTTACAGACACTTGGGTTCTCAGCAGCTACAGATGGTGCCAGGTAGCTGAGCAGCTTCTTGCCATTTTTTATTTTATTTTGACTGGGCCTTGGAGCAGCTTCTGCTGATGTTCAGAACCCTCAGTTCTACTGTGCTTAATGTCAGCACTCCCATGGTGCCCCCATCCTCAGTGCAGATGCAGAACAGAGGAGATGACATCTCCCAGGTTTCTTTTCCAGCGTGGTCTGAGTCCCAGGCCTACAGCAAACCTGCTCCTGCTCTCAGCTGTCAGACTCCAAGCTCAGCAAAAACCCTCTCTTCAAACCTACTCCCTGCCAATTTTACATGGACCAGTTCCAGACACTGAGAGAAGCCAGTCCAAACCTCTGGCAAACACTTGTCTCAGCGCTGGGAGCTGCATTTCAGCTGCTCTGCAAATTCTCCCTGTCTGGGCTCCATCCCACTGGAAGAGTCACAAGTCTGTGTGTCAGACACAGGGCGATGAGGAGCTGCTGATTCTGACCCTCTTCTCTAGACTGGGAGTTCTTGTGAATCCAAATCCATTTGGTATGGTCATTAGAGTAAACCAGAACAGGAAAAACAGTCAAAAAGCTGAATTTAGTTTGCCTTCCCAGCAGGATCTCACTCACCCTCATGAGTAACTCTCAAAGCCACCGTGACATAGCTGCTCCCTGTGAGTTTGATTTCCTGACTGCCTCTAACAAAGCTATTAAACCTT
Source organism: Cyanistes caeruleus (assembly GCF_971803275.1). Taxonomy (NCBI): domain Eukaryota; kingdom Metazoa; phylum Chordata; class Aves; order Passeriformes; family Paridae; genus Cyanistes; species Cyanistes caeruleus. Next base: position 18,700,048 of record NC_141712.1, read on the forward strand.
CTGGTTTAATTTAGCTATTTAACCTTCTGGTCAGGACTCTGTACTGATAAAACCAAAGCACATACAGGGAATTTTGTGTGATCAGGGACCCCATCAGTGGGTGCTCCCTCCTGGAACCCATCATCAGTGCAGTGAGGAATCCAGAGGAAAAGGGAAAGGTGAGCAAAAAGAATATCTGGGTGTGAGCTGCAAAGCAGGAACTCAGTAGAGCTGTTGACATCATGACAGCCAGATGAATTCCTCACCAAAAATAATGATGAATAAAATGCCTCGAATATTTGCTCACAGAAACAGAGCTGTTTTACCCTGAATATGAATTAGGGAAATAACAGAGCACATGACTTTGTGGGGGAAGGAGTGCTGATGAAAACAGAAAAGAGTCAAAATCCATGGAAAATCAGACAAACTGGCAAAGGCTGGGCAGTCCCTTTGCTGGGAGAGTCCTGCAGGATATGAGTTCAGTCCTGTCAGGAAAAAGACCCCTGCCTAAGGAAGAGTTAAAATCTCCTGGTAGGAAATGCAGCCACGAAGGGCACGGAGTTCACAGAGAGGAAGGAACACTCAGAGGAAAACCATCTCCTGTTTCCAGTTCCTTGGTGTTTACATCAAAACCATCCCATTTCAGCACTCCCTGTGCCTGGGCTCATCCTGTGGGCTCTGGTGACCAAAGTGCCGTGGGGTGGCTCTGTGTACACATCTGCCAGGTCACCCTGGGCACAAGGTGACACACGGCTCCTGCTGCTGCCAAACAGATGCAGCCCAGCAGAAGTCACTGTTCCATAAATTCCCACTTGTTTAGATTTTTCTAGGGGTAGGTTTAGGCTCCACCCCAGAAATGATCTCCCAAACATCTTAACCAACCGCCAGCAATGGGAAATATTGTGCCTCTTCTTCCCCCATTAGATCTGTCCTTGGCATGGAGAGAAGCCCAGTGGATAAAAGATGGAATTGTGCATCCCCCCACTCCCTGTCTCCATTTGCACAGCAGTCTCACACAGCAGGCCTTAGCCAGACCCTTAAGAAGACACAGATAAATACTTGTTCCCCATCCTGGCCTTACTTCTAATCTGCTCCCAGCTGAACTGCTTGGACCAGGCTGCAGGCTTGAGCCAAGATTTCCAGCTGAGTTAAGGAGGAAAGGATGGAAAAATAAATGGATGTGGGGAAAAAAAATTAAAAATGCTCCTGATAGTTCCTTAAATGGATTTTTGTACAATCCAAAAGAAATACAATAAACCCAAAACCCATTTTCCAACAACATTAAAGAGGTAGTAAGCATAGGTCCACATGGGGCCAGAAGACCTGGCTCTCATCTGGCAGAGATCAGAAAACTACAGCTATTTGTAGCAGATGAGATCCATCCTTGTCATTTTACAGTTATTACAGCTAAAAATCAATTGTCCTTTCTTCCTGAGAGGTTTTCTGGCAACCTCCTGCACTCGCTATCAGCACTGCTTCCCAAGCCACCTCCCCACGGATTTCACAGCACCTGCTCCCCCTTCCAAGGGAGGAACACAAAAGCCAGGGCAGCCCAGTTCCTCTCTCTGCTTCCTAATAGTTCATCCCTTTGCTCATAATCCACTCCTCACCAGTTAATGTCCCTTGTGTTTTCCTCATGGCAGGTGCTCCTGGGAGCCCATTAAGGATCCCTGAGTGGGATCCCCTTTATCCCAGGGCTGGCAGGAGGTGCCTGGGCTGGCTGGCTTTCACTTTGTCCCGCAGGAGCAGCAGCATTTCATGGTGTTTGTTCAGCTCTGAGAGCTCAGCCCCAGCTCACCAGCACAGCACAGGACATAAAGCAGGCATGCCCTCACACTTTGGTCTTAAATAAAGACCCACAGCTGCTTTGGCAGATGGAACAAGATGGTGAGAGCCCCTGAGGTTTTACTGAAGGCTCTCAGAGTGAGGAGCTGCTCTTCTGGAATCCCAGCCTGTTCCTTGTGTGGATCAGAGCTGTACAAAAAGCCTCCTTGTGCCACCCTTCCACAGGGTCCAGCTGCACAGAGCCCAGCCACACCTCCATCCTGCTCAGGGACCAAAAGCCTCCCTCCTTAGGGAGGTTTGTTTTTTTTTTTTTTATTCCAAATGATGAACCAGCACTGACTCAGATTTGTAGTTTATCATTACAGAAAAAAAACCCCAAGCATATTTATGTATAACTAAGTACAACTCACATCTCAAATAATCTCTGTAAAAAACATAAGATTGAGAATGTGCCTGAAGGTCAAGGGAGCTACTAAAAGCAATTTCACTAAGTATTTCCCTAAGAGTGAAATAGCTCTGGGATAAATTCCCTCCATTAGATTTCAGTTGGATTTTCTTGTCCTTGTTTATTTTGACAGATTATCTGCAAGGTCACAGGCATAAAAAGAAGAAAACAGTTCTGCTTTTATCTCACTCCACTCAGAGGGATTCAGTTGCATATCAAGAACAACTCAAAGTACTTGTCAAGAGAATTTCTTCTGGACAGGAGATCACCATTGCTGTGACGTTCAGAAATGCTTTGCAGGGGTTTATGGACAAAGTTGCTCAGTAAAAGTGCATCAAGCACCAGTTGTATTGGTTTTTATTTTAGTACAGACTAATTGGAATATGAAAGCTTTCAAGTAACAGCCAAGAATGGTTAATGCTCCACCAGATTATTAACTTGTACAGACTACTAATCAAAGATGAAGCAAGTGAAATTGCAAATTATATGTAACAGACCTAGGGACAGATCTGAGCACAGTGCTCAGGAATGCTATTCAGCTCAACAGGAATACATTGTCTAAACCGATTTTAAAGAAAATCTTGGGCTTAGTGACTCACATAAGAGTCATTCTTTAGTACTCTATAATTTTGTCTTCAGCTACAATTACGGTTTCAGCTGCTTCCCATGAGCAGAAACTTGCTTGCCTATCTCTCAGGTGTCATTCTGGAAGTTTCTTTGGAGAACAGACCCCTCTGAGTCATCATTCTGAAAGATAAACCAGAGTTTATCTTCTGGAAGGACAGGAATGTGTTGTCTTCTTCATTCTTCTTATCAAAATGTAATCTTCTGTATCATGTAAACTACCAAAGAGTTGAGGGGGGCTTCATTCTCACCCTTCACAGTGTCCTGCTGGGAGATTTCTTTACACAGGCAAGAGCTCAGTTATTGGGGGAGATGAATTTAATCATCAGCCTGTCCTCCAAGAGCATAAACAAAACCATTTCCAAGGCTCTGGTGAGCTCTATGTTCCATTGGAAGAGAAAATCCTGCTTTAAATACTTCTCCAGAAGAAACATCCCATGCATCACCCTTCTCTCCATCACAGCCAGGTTTCAGCTCTGGTTCTGTGCAGCCTCCCTGGAGTCACTTCTCTGCTGGCTGTTGTTTGTTCTCACTTGGACTGAGCACATTTCTCTTTCCCCTGCTACACCCAAGGCCAAACAAAGCCTGTTCACATCTAGTTAGCCATTAAGAGTTAGTTAATTGGTACGATAGGGACTTCAGACTTTGGGTGATTAACTCCACAAATTCACTGGGCAAAGACAAAAGGCCTCCAGAGAAGTTTAAACAAGGGTGTGGGTTTTCCTGTTTAATTTTACCTGCTTAATACTGCTCGTGATCATTCAGTGTGGGATTGTTTCCATATGAAGGAAGGGGATGTGAGACATCTCAGGGGTAACGAGGAGGGGAGTGCATAAATTCCCTCCTCATGAAATGGCTAAGGCAGCCTTGAGCTCAAAAGGTGCTTCTTTATGCCTGAGTGCTCCAAGGGCAGATGTTAAGCCTTCCCAGGAGGAAGGCAGGCAATAGGAAACTGTCTTCTTTTCCAAAGGATTAACTCCTAAGTTGGAGGATGAGCCAATCCTTCCCTCTCCCTCCCTCCTGCTGGTGTTTGTACAGAAACAGCGATGGGAGCTGCTGGGTAGGAGCATAAGGAAGAGGTTACCTGTACTACTTCCTTGACCAGAGTCTTGTCAGTCCCAGTTTTGGCTCTCTGCAGGCCACTGACATCCTCTCCAATCCAGGTGATGAGGGCAAACTTGACTCTCTTGCTCATGGCATCGCCGGTGGTGAATCGGACAAAGCCGAACAATCGCACATCATCTGCGGAGGCAGAAAGGGACAAAGGGATTAAAACCAGGAGCATCCCTGCCTTCCCCTTTTCCAGGGGGAGCCTATTGCTGCCAAACACCAAGGCAAGGCACTGATGCCGTGTTTCAGTGCCAGCATTTGGGAATCAGGGGGCAGTACAGGGCTCTGCTCACACACCCTGTGCTAGCAAGGTGTGCTTTGCCTGTGTTAGCCTCCCCTGGGTTCTCCGAGTTGCTGGGAGGAAACTGGCTGTGCTGGACTCCCCACATCACAGTGGAAATGGCTAAAATACAGTCAGCAGGCAGGTGAAGAGCACAGAGCTAACCCCAGTTACACATTCAGCCAAATGATTCATCTGTAGGTCTGCGGAAGAAGGGAGGAAAGTGATACCCTGGTGTCTCCTACAGAATAGCAGGATTAGGGACACATTTTATAACATTACCAGAAACTGGCCATTGTGCAAATCTGATCTTTCTCCCTCCTTCCATCCATTTCTGGCTCACTTGTAGTATGAGTTTACAAGAAGGAAGGGAGGAAAAGGAGGAAAAGAAAAATCTGCAATTACTTGCCCAGGTGTGTTTTTCTACTCCTTCCAAAGCCCTGGAGGGAAAAGTCCTGGATTTTAGAACTGTGCTGATCTTTGTTTCACAGCAGGTTTGTGCTGCATCACACCAGACTAATTCAGCCTGGCCATATGTGTGACAGCCTTGTAGACTCTTATCTCAGAGAGCTCCTTCCTCCATCTCCTGGTGACTCACAGAGCAGGGCTGGAAGCCTTCCTGATCAGGAGCACCGTCCCCCTGCATCCCCAGGCTCCAAGGGATGCTGGAGCCTCCCAGCAGGAGGGGCAGAAAGCAGAGCAGATGGACACTTGTGCAATTGTGGAATATTCCTAATCATCCTAATCAATTCTTCATCTCTCAGAGGTCGCTCGAGGCCCTTGAAGGGAGGTGACTCAAACCAGAAGAACAAACCTGCTGTCTGAGCAGACTCCTGGTAATCCTGGCACACTTGTTGTGACCAGTTCAATGTGCCTCAGAGGGATTTGCTGGGTTGATTAATTGCCAGGTGAAAACGTGGGCTCCAGGTGTAGGAATGGCTGCCAACATCCCCAGCACGCTCCACGAGCAGCCAGGACAGCCCCAAGAGCTCTGGAGACAGGGGAGAAGCTGCTCTAAATTGATCATCCCCAGAAAATAAGCCACTAGAAATCTGTGTTGAAAAAAAAAATAAAATTGGGATATTCTCCACAAGCTGATGTATCTCAGAGCTTCTTTAACACTTTGATTTGCCAAAGTGTAGACAAAGACAAATTCCCCTTGGTAAAAGAGAAAACTTTTTTAAATCTGAGGAAAAAATCTGCCTCTGCTCTCCCTGTTTTGTTCACCCTGATCTTTTTTATTTTTTGGTCACTGACTGAGTAATACTGGGCAAACTGGAAAATGGATGTAGGGAGGTGTGTGAGCCAGTACAGTGTCCAGAACAAAATCCTCTGAAGATTTCAAAGTTGAAACAAAGAGGAAGATCTTATTCAGAGGAAAAATCCAGATGGATCTTTGGAAGGAGAGAAAGAGTCATGTATCAACAATGCAGGCAAACAAAACTTCTCTCTCTCCCTGCTACTGTAAGTGTAAGAAATGCACGTGGAGACTCCTGATTCTGACAGTAAATCCTCTTCCCAAGATTGATTAGAACCATAAACGAAGCGACAGCCAGGAAATACCCAAGGTGAAGTGAGACAGTAAATCCCCTAATGTTACAATTAACAGATCCAGGAGCAAGCCTTGCTTCCCCAGCTCTGACAGCAAAGGAGGCCATGCTCTGCCCAGAATTGCTCTGTGAAAATTGCTCTGTGCTCACAGAAAATCCTCTGGGAACAGTCTGGGAAGGCCCTTTAATGTCATGGAGTGCTCCTGCACTGCAATGGTGTCTCTGCCCTTCCCACAGAGCCCTGGGTCCCACCTTGAGCCTGCAGGATTTCATCCCTGCCCCTTGTAACAAAGGCTGTCACAGAGCCATGGGATATAAATATATACATATATACACTGGGATGCAAACCTGTCATCTGGGTATATAATAATATACACAGATTATAAATATCTTTATAATAAAGATAATAGAAAAAGATAATTAATATGAAAAACATTGCTTTTTCATAGCAGCACAGAGAGGAAGTTCCAGGGATGCCCCATGCCTGGAAGTGTCCAAGGCAAGGTTGGATGGGGCTTGGAGCAACCTGGGACAGTGGAAGGTGTCCCTGCCCATGGCAGGGGGAGTGGAACAAAATGATCTTTGAGGCTCCTTCCAGCACAAACCATTCTGGGATTCTGTGAATTTCTCTGTCAGAATAATTTCAGCTTTACATGAACCCACAGCTCACTGGCAGCAGGATTTGCTTCTCAGCAGAACTTCCAGTGCTGGCCCATCCTGGTTAAAGCAGCTCTGTGACACTAAAGAGAGCCAAATCCAGCAATTCCAGCTTTTATCCATGAGATCACCTGAGCATGAACAACTCTTACTTCATCATGTTGAGTTCCAGTGAGTTTAATGAGCACCTGAGTTTGGTCTGGGGCTCTGAGTCACCTCTTGGGCAGACTTTTCCTGGGGCTGCTCCACTTGTGGGGGCTTGAAGGGGTCCCACCCCAGCTGGGTCCTGTCTCCTCCTGTCTCCCCATGGAGTTTTTATCCCTCCTGGAGGCAGAGCAGGCTCTTCAGCTGCCACAGCTCTCAGCCCAGGCTGTTTGGCACGAATGTGATGCCTCAGCTTGCTGTGCCGTGTGTGAATGGCGCTGCACACAAAGCTGAATCGCAGCCCTGAGCAATTAACATCTCTCTGTTCCTAAAAGGGCATCAGGGACGGATGGAGAGGTTTTCAGCTCAGCCTGGGTATAAGCCTCTCCAACTGCAGGTCAAAATCCCTGAGCAGAAGTGGCTGGGTTTCACAATTAGTCTGAAGCGTGTTCGGAGTGATAAGGGGATCAAAACGCAAGTTCTTTCCTACTCCCAGATTTCCTCTTTCACAGCTAATCAGTTCTGCCCTGCCAGATCAACTCCCCACGCTGGAAGTCATCAATGCCATCAGTGCCAATTCCCTGAGAAATCTCAAGGCATTACCATCCACCACCCCCTCCTCACACAAAACCCCTCCTGGTGGATTTAGGAGCTTGCTGGGAGTGAGGGGAGCAGAACAAATCAGGGAGAGGCAGAGTAGATTCCCCTGAAAGAGGAAATCCTGCCCAGGGCTGTGCAACCCCTTTCCCAGCCACTGAGACATGAATTTCAGGGCAGAGAGAAGTGAATAACTGACCTGGGGAGAATGGAAATAGCAGCTTTGAGACTGCACAAGATGCAAACAGCAGAAATTAACAATGTTAATTCAATTAATACCACGACTCCTTTCACAATGGCTGGACAAACAATGAGCAGCTCAATGAACGCCTTAACGAGCATCACTTGGTATTTCTCTCCAAACTCTTTGTTTATCACTAAGGCAGGATTTTCCAAATATACTGATTAAGCTGCCCTTGGCTGTCAACAAAGCTCGATGCCAAACTACAGAGATTTCCTTCATGGTACCCTTCCCTTTTTCTACCTCCACTCAAGTGCTTTGGTTCAGCTGCACTGAAAAATTCCCCCATTAGGTTAAAATGCAGTGAGTCATCAGTAAAAGATAATAACTGCAGGAAAGAAATACCCTGTCAAACCGTCACGGTTCCCAGGCTGAGGGCTCTGAATGGCCAAGGCAGAGATGTGCCACGATAAAATCACAGCTCCCAGCCTCACCTGCCTGCTGAATCAAGGTCACAGGCAGCAAGGCAAGTGATGGCCTGACCCGCTTTTGTCTTCTGTCCAGCATGAATTACTACAGCACATGACAGGTTCCACGAAGATTTAATTTGTTTGCTTCAACTGAATTAATTTTAGATTAATTTGTCAATTTTCCACCTCTTCACTCAGCCTCGTGATCACGTGGCTACAAGTGCAGACAGAAACGTTCCCTACCTCTTCCTACACTGTTTTTTCCTCTTAAACCCCGCATAAATCCCACAGATCTCGTGCAGGGCTGCCTTGCTCCACCCCAACGTGTTCATTAATGTGAATTAATCCCAGACGTGGCTGACCCCAGGGCCATCCCAGGGCTTTGCCGGGGCACCAAACCTTCTCCAGGTGACTCGGGGTGGCTGCTGTGAGTGCAGGGACACCAGTGCACGGGAAAATGACCCCCACAGTCATTTCACAGCCCTTCTCTGCTCCAGTGAAGCACCAGGGGGCTGCTGGTACCCCAGTGACAGTCCCAGCTTCTCTCCTGACCTGGGGGGACACTGAGGGCAGACTGGGAGCAGAAGGGGACCCAAGGCTCCCCTGAAGGGAGGAATGGTGGTGTTGGTTGGCCAGAAGGCAGGCCCCAAAACAAAGGGCAGGCAAAAGGTACAAAGCTCTTCTTCCCCTGCTCCTGTGCCCCCCACGTGAGCACAAAGGCACAGCCACAACCAGGACATTTTAATTAAACATCACAAAAACAAGGAGCTGCTGAGTTACTCCCACCAAGATCAGTGAGAATATTCCCCAAACCCACAGGCTGTCCCAGCCTGGGCTCCAGCTGGTGGCCAGGAGAGCGCTATGACCCTGCCAGGAGCACTGCTCACAGGCAGGGAGGGCACAGGGGCACGGTGACAAATTCCATAAGCCACCCGTGGCCCCAGGTCTTCCTTTAAATAGCCGGTAAGGGAAAGCAGGAGAGATGAACACTGAGGAGGAAAAACAAAAGCAGTAGGAGATTGATTTACAAGGCCCATTTTAGCAACTTAAGATGCAGCCAAATGCAGATAAGCACCTATCTCATTATATGTCCTCGTGTGTTTTTACAAATCTTTCCTACAACCGCAGGTGCCAATGTAACCTTGGTGATCTCTCAGCTCACAGCTCCTGCATTTTTAATGTGCAGCCCAGGCTTTCTGGGACAATTGGTCTAAACCCCAAAAAACTTGTATTTTTATTAGGAGCCAATTCTATTTCTATTTTCTAATACTTTATGTCAACCCCCAAATGATTTTATAGGGGATTTAATTCAGACCAAAGATTTTCTGTTCTTCCTGCTGCTGAATGCCCAGTGTGGTTTTGGGCTGATCTTTTCAGACACATGAATAACTATCCCATTTCATGCTGTCATTGCAATTATTTATCTGGACTGGGGCTTTCCAAATAAAAGGCTCATTATTTCTTTTGTCAGAGATGCATTGAAAACAGCTGTTCACATATGGCATGGGGTGGGGTGGGGGGGAAATACAGTCTTCCCACCACTCCATTGCTTAATGGCAGAATACACATTAAAAAAAGTGAAATTAAACCACAGACAGAGCCAATGTGATGCTCTGCTGCTTCATAACACAGACACTGAGGTGATGTCCAGGGCAGTCAGGTACAACAGACACACACAAAAGTTCCACAGGATGTCATTTCACTTGTAACTCATTCCACTCTTCTCAGCAACAGCATCACCAGCCCAGTTATAAGACGTTGAAATTAAAAACATTAAAAAAAAAAATAAAAATCCTAAGAGCTGTCACATCCTTCCATACAATAACCTTCAACTCTTTATCTCTTTCTGGCTCCAAATGCACCAGCTCAGCTGCTTTTTTAAAAAGTGTACTGATGGCACGTCGTGCTAACCACCAAATTAATGCTTCCTCTGGAGCCAGGCCATCTGCAGAGGCAAGAGCTGGAACTGGGAAGTAAAATGGATCAGAAGCCTTGAATTAAGTCCTTGTTTAATGCAGAGGTAATCTGTGCTGTTAAGCCCAACCAAAACAGTCCTCAGCCAGAAGACACAGGGGGTGTCTACACGGAGTGTTTAATGACCCTGACACAGGGAATGTCCTCGACTTTGGGCTCCAGACCCTCTGGGTCAGACAAGGGCCAGCACAGGCAGGACATTGGCCATGGGGCAGGACTGCAAGAGGAAGAGCCCCCAGCAGCCACCTGCCAGTCACACAAGGATGTGCCAGTGGCTTAAACCAACCTCCCTGGCTTTACTTTGGGATGGGCTGGAGGAGAGGTGCTCACACGCAGGGGGCTGGCCTTTGGAGGACAGAGAAGATGAATTCCTGGCTCTAGAGCAGGGTCTGGTCCTCCCAGGCAGTGTTTGAGCTGTCTTGAGACAAACAGACCTTGACAGCAGCAGCACGACAGTGACTGACACACAGAAGTCCAGGGTTCAGGCTGGGTTTGCAGCATCACCCCAGGACCCTGAACAAAGGGGCGCTGAAGAAACTCTTCTTCCCATGTTTCCTTCCTCTAAGAGTGGCAACTGCTGACCCCAAATGGGGATGGGAAAAGCAGGATAGTTTAGTGGCGCTGTTTGTTAAACCTTTCTGATCCTACACAAAGCTTAGTGCAGAAGGAAGAAAAAGCCCCCACAGCAGATCTGTAGGATGCAGATCTGATGTGGGACGTGTCTCTGAGAGTTCAGCACAGGAGGAATGAACCCACAGCAGGGGCAGCAGCAGCTCCTGGCTCAGGGCATGGGTCCCACTGCCCCAGCTCAGCAGCTCTGCCACGTGTGCTCCTCCAGCAGCCCCAGAGCAGGGCTGGGAGTGTGCAGAGCTGCTTTCTGCTACGGCCTCCCTCAACTGCTACTTCCTCTAAAAGAAGCAATTTCAGTTTCCCTCCTTTCCCTTTGTCCCCAGCCGCTCTGGTTCCCCGAGGAGGTTTGCAGAGTCAGTGATGGGCATGGAAAGGGTTATGGACAGGGGGGGAAAAAGCAAAAATACAGCCCTGTTACCAAGAGCCCCTTCCAGCCCCCTGACCTCTGTCCCTGCACAAGCCAGGACATCCACCACAGGCAAACATCTTCCAAACTGGTACCAAAGCTCTTCCCAGTGCCAGAGCCACAGCAATCGGCACACAGGGACCCGCCCAACGCCGGAGCAATGTGTACCACGGTGCTTTAGTAAGAATGGTTCTTAAAGAAAAGGAGGCACAGGGATGTTTGCAGCTCAGAAACAGCTGGTGAAGAAGGTGGAACAGAGTGAGCTCTGACCGTGACTCTCTGCACGCTGAGATTTGCAATCCCAGCTCCTGCTCTCGCCTCCAGCCACCAAATGATGCTCAGCTTCTACCAGAGGCAGCTGCAGCACTTTGTGGCTTTCAGGGCAGTGTTTCTCACACAACAGGAATTCAAAACAAGATAGTTTATGCTGATACCAAGGTTTTTTAAACTTTTCATCTCATTTTCTGAAGCTGTTTGCATTGGTAGCAGCTCTTCTCCCCTCCAGTGAAATGTAAAAGGAATGTAAAAGGAAGAGACCAGGAGGAAAGAGATGTAGCATCAAGAGGAAATAATGTTTAACAGCTTTTCCCATCCCTTGCTACTCTTCTATACTGACTTTGTTTCAGAAGAAGTATTCCAACCAACTCTACTGCTTTCTTCCAGATGGGAAGGAAAGCCCCAACCTCACTGCTGGCACAAGGTTTGATTCCTGACTATTCCAGCAGGCCAGGTGAAGGTTTCTGCACAGATGGAGGCTCCAAAACTTGCATCTCTTCCTTCCCCAACTGCAGCACCGAAACTCGTGGGTGGAGGAAGATCCCTTTCAGCTCTCAGCCAAGGAGCAGGCACCTCAATTTGCCTTTTTTTTAAAAGCCTCCAACAGCTGTGCTCCAGAGGTGGCTCTGGCCCTGGTCTGCCAGGGAGCAGCCCTCAGCAGCTGCATGCCAAGGGAAAGTGAAAGAAGGGAAAGGGAGCAATGGAGCAGCTCTAAGGAATTTATCTCCCCATTAAAGGGTAGCAATAGGCCACAGCCTACCCCACAAGTGCCCTGTACTTAACTCTTCCCTTACTGGGCTTATTTCTAAAATATAGGATATTTCCACTTTTTTTCTGCAAAAATGCTTCAGTATTGGGTCCAGCATGGTTTGAACACCATGTTTATAAACCCTGTTAAGCACACAGATGTGGCCACACTCCAGAATGCAGTGTGTGCCCCCACTATTTGTCATCCCCATCCTATCCAGCCCAGCTCGTGCCCACGCTCTGCCAAAGCCCCTCTGCCTGCTCAGCCACTCCAGAAAAGGATTCCTTTCACCACAGAACGGAGGAGAGGAAGTTCTTAAGTGGGTCCCATCAAAAAAAAAAACATTAAAAATCAGCTCAGACAAAAAGAAAGACATGGACAGTATAAAGGCAGGGAGAGAAAATAAATGGGGATGGTTTCCCTGCAAGCCTCAGGTGTCTGGAGACACGGGGGATGCTCAGTTATCTTGGCCAGGAGAGGAGACAGAGATCGTGGCACTCAGATCCTGAAGTCGCTGACCTCCCAAGGGAACAATTAACTGCTGCCATGAATTTCCAAAGTGCTGAGCCCCGGGATTCCCTGGATTCCAGGTAATTGCTTTTCCCTCCTGTTGCCCACTGAAGAGAGTAGAGTGGGAAGGAGCTCCTGCAGTGCAGTGATCAGCTCTTCTGACACCAACCACAACAGGACCGTTCTCAGTTCTGAGAGTTTTCCCTGCAGGTTCTCAAGAACAGCTGGAAACGAGTGGCTGCGTTGATCTCAGTGAGACCCCACTGCCAACATCAGAGCAGAGCCTAAATCATCTTCATTTCACGGCTCCTTTCCAAGGACTGAGACACTTTTCTCCTGCAGTTGATCAGACCAGTCCCACCCTCAGTTCCATTCCTGGGAGTTCTCTCCTTCCCCTCCATAAAGCACAGCCAAGCCCTGGGGACAGGCACTGCTGTTTCCCTGAGGTGTTCCTGGGAACTGCCCCACCTTCAGAGGACAGAGACTGCTCAACACAACTCCTCCACAGTTCGGACACGGAATTCTGAACATACAGGTGAATCATAGCATTTGACTGCACTTGATGCTGGCTGAGTGAGGAAGACTTTTTATAATCCAGTATTAGTAAAAAATAATATCTCACCTCACTTGGTGACATTGTTAACTAGCAGCCAAGATAGGAGGAAAACAGAGATAAAAACCAAAACCCGCTTTTGTGAAACTCATCAAAAGTCACGACCAGACCAAGTTCAACACTCCTCAATTCATTTTCATTTCCCCCAGGCTTTGTTCCTGCCCTGAACGTTCCACAGCCGGCAGCTCAACAATCGAGTGCCACCTTTGAACCTGGAGCCGCAACACTTGCGGTTGTGCAAGGCCAAATCTGCGATTGTTTGCAGGGCTGTATTGTTCCAGCCCAGCTTTGCCATGACCACCCTCCGCTCAGGTTTTGTGCTCCTAAAAAATCCCCAGCAAGCCTTCCACCTGCAGCCACTGTAGCGTTGTGATTTTCAGAAGAATTTTATAAGTTTTATAAGAAGAATTTTATAATTTTATATTTTTCTCAGCGATCTGTATGACCGCATCTTTCTAGCCACAACTCAGTCGGGTTTGCTCTGAAATTGCCTCGCCAAACAAGGCGGCCGGTGCTTATCTGGTTTATATCTGGTTTATATCTGGTTTATATCTGGTTTATATCTGGTTTATCGCGTTTTATCTGGTTTATAACCGAGCTCTAAAGATTGTGCAGAGAGGGGAGAAAGAGCCCGAAGGACTTTAAGTCTAAGGGTGAGACAAAGGACCCGCTGGACTATGGACTCGAGGGAGTTGCACTCTGTGGAGCTGGAAACGCGATCCTGAAGGACAGGGCGGGCACGGGGAAGCAGAAATCCCGATTTTCCCAAGTTTCCTCCCATCCTTTGCCCCTCGGGAAGGTGGAAAGGGGCCGAAGCATCCGAGACGGAGCTTACCTGTGCACTTCCTTTTAAAGGCTTCATAGTCTACCCCATGGTCTCCAGGGACGATTGTAGAGCCATTGTACTTAAACGTCACCCTTCGAGGAGGGAAAAGACAAGGGGAATAACAGAGTTAAAGACAAGGGGAATAACAGAGTTAAAGACAAGGGGAATAACAGAGTTAAAGACAAGGGGAATAACAGAGTTAAAGACAAGGGGAATAACAGAGTTAAAGACAAGGGGAATAACAGAGTTAAAGACAAGGGGAATAACAGAATTAAAGACAAGGGGAATAACAGAGTTAAAGACAAGGGGAATAACAGAGATAAAGACAAGGGGAATAACAGAGTTAAAGTCACCTTTCCGGATGGAGGAAAGGAAAGGGGAATAAAGTCACCCTTTGGAATGGGGGAAGGGAAGGCGAAGAATACACTGAACACTCTCAGTCTTTAGGAGGGAAGGGAGTGGATGGGGAAGAATCGATTGTAAAAAACGCCATCCTTTAGGAAGACGGGAAGAGGAGAAGGGGGCAAGGTCTGTGGAAGTCACCCTTTGGGGAGCGGGGACAGAGGACGGGGAATCCCAGCGCGCCGCTGCCCGTCCGGGGGGATGCCGGGGGCCACCTACCAGTTCACCTCGGTGGCATCGTCCCTGACGAGGTTGTACGCCTCCCTGCACGCCTCCTTGTCGATTTTGGTGGCCATGGGGGCGAAGGGGAGGGGGGCAGCGCGGAGCGGCGCGGAGCTGGGGGGGCCGCGGCCGCCGCTGCTGCCGCTGGGCACTGAGCGAGCCGAGCCGAGCCGAGCCGAGCCGAGCCGAGCCGAGCCGAGCCGAGCCGAGCCGAGCCGAGCCGAGCCCCGCGATCCGCGATCCCGCCCCCGCCGCCGCCGCCGCCAATGGCTCTGCGGGGCCCGGCCCTGCCCCTCCCGGCGCGGGGGGCCCGCGGTGATGCAATAGCCCGGGGACGGGGGCGCGGGGCCGCGGGGCTCGGCCCGGCCCGGCTCCGACCCGCCCGGGGATGCTTCTCCCGGGCGCCGCTGTGCCGGCAGCCCCCCGGTGCTGCGGCAGCCGCTGAGGGCCGGCAGGAGGAAGGAGGCGGAGGCGGCGCCCGGGATGGAGCAGCCGGCGGCGATGGCGCGGCGGGGCCGGGGGCCGGGCCGGGAGCACGGGAGGTAGCGCGGAGCGGAGCAGGTGAGCGGGGGGCGAGGGCCGGGGATGGGGCTCGGGGCTGTGCCGGGACCGGGGAGCATCACTCGCATCCCGGCCCCGGCTCGGAGGGCGGCCCCGGCCTCGAGCGGCGGCTCCGGGGTGACTTTGGGTGCTGACAGCCGCTGACGTGCGGGCGGGCGCTGGGGCCCGGCTGTGTGTCTGTCTGTCTGTCTGTCTGTCCGTCCGTCTGTCTGTCTGTCTGTGTGCGTCTCTCTGTGTGTGAGCGTGGCCGTGTGTGCGTGCGAGCGGCTCGGCCCGTTGCAATGCGGCGATCTCCCCCTGGCGGGCTCCCGGCGCTGCCCGGGGACAATCCCGCAGCTCCGGCTCCCTGCGCTCCGGGAGGTGCGGGCTGGGAGGCCCAGGCTGCCTGCGCTCCAGCCCCGCACAAACACACACGGCTCCCTGCTTTGCACAACCCGGCTGGGAATCAACAGCGCCGGGTGATGCCGTGCCCCAGGACTGGAGCTTTACAAGCCAGTCCTTGCGCATTTTAGTGGGTTTCTACCCAAAACCCGTGGGGCTGGGTTTGCAGTTTAATAAAAGCTGTTATGATAAAAAAAGTATCCCATTTTGTTTATTTTAAAGTTTGCAGGGGATGACCGATGCTTGTTTCACATCGGTGCTGTCCGTGTGAGCAGTAGCATTACAGACATCTCAAGGAACAAGGTCTCCAGAGCCAGTCCTCGCTGCCAGGGACCCTTTAGTGCCACAAAGGCCGGTCCTGCCCGCAGCTCCTTCCCGCTGCCTCCCCGGCCCTGGGTGCCGCCAGGCTCCCGGAGTGCCCAACACGGCCATTGCTGCAGTGCATCTCTGATCCGATGAGGTCATAGGGAACAGGGAAATATTTCTGAAGTCGGTACAAGTGTAGGACACTGGGTGAATCACACTCAGTATCTGTAGGCTGCTGGCTGTAGATGATAATATAATTACACATTAATATTTCTGGATTTATATTGATTTTCTTTGCTTTTAGGAAGAGTTTCATTTTTCAAAAGCCTTTATGCTGACCATTATCTGCTCATAAATGTATTTTTTGTAGTCTGCGTTTATCCACTGGCACTTGCTGCAGTTTATACCTGTAACGCTGCTGCTTGTCCTTGTCCTTGTCCCTTCAGTCCCTGATCCTCAGCTCCTGATGTTTCCTAGAGCAGAGGTGGGTGACTCCAATGTCATCCCCTTAGGAGGAGTGAACCTCATCCTTATGCAGGTCTCTGTGACCCTGTGGCTGGAGAATTAATTCTCTTTAATTAGGGACTTCATGCCTCTTTTCAGTGCCAGATCCAAACATCAGAAATGCACATATTCCTTGTGGGACCAAACCTCTTCTCTTTGCTTCTCTTTCTTGTCTTTCTCACTTTTGCATGGATTTTTGTAATTTTTTTTTTAATGCATGGAGGAATAAGTATTGTGCTCATTTTCACCAGCCTGTAATGACTTAGTGAACTCTGATTTGCTTTTCATATGGCAATTCTGAGACCTCCAGAACATGGGGCTTTTCATCCTGCCAGGAAGATGTCACTGGCCTGGCAGAAATACCTGTCCATGTTACAGGAGTCCTTGGAGAGGAGGCACAAGAGGAAGTGAGGACTTATGGACCTCCTCAAAAAAACTATCTCCAGCAGGCATGAAGTCCTGGGAGTCTGAGCTGACCTTCAGCTGTCTAGACTGTACCATGAGGTTCAGGAAGGGTCTTCAGAGTATTTGGAGGGAGCTGAGCAAACAGGATGGCTCTGCACAGCCATGGGCCCCCAGGAACATTATCTTTATCTTAAAACACACCCCTGCAAGTCCCTTGTCCCTGTGTCTCTTTGCCATCTTCCCCTCTTTTTGCTTCTTCTCCAATCTTTCTATATGCCCATCCCATTCCTGCTTCTCCATCCCTGTCTTTTCTGTGCAGGAGCAGAGAAAGGAATGGAGAGAACAATGCTCTCCTTCAGGAAGAGGCTGCCCTGAATTTTCAGGTTACAGTTGGCATTGGGGTTGTCAATTTACAGATTGCAGCTAGCACTGGGGTTGTCAATTTTCAGGTCACAGCATTGGGGTTGTCAGTTTCTAAGTCACAGTTGATATTGGGGCTGGCAGCAAAGTGGGATTTCGTTCAGACAGGTGAGGGCCTTTACCCAGGTCCTCATGGACACAAGGGCTGCAGGAGAGACCTGGTAAAGCCACTTTTCATCTCCAGACTCAATAATCAGTTGAGTGCAGATGAGTACAAGCCCATCATCCCCTGTGGTTTCCTGTTCCTGGAGCTGGCTGGGTGCTGCTGCCCCAGCACTGGAGCCCTGCCTGCAGTGTTGGGTGGCTGGGGCAGCTGGGGGTGCTGGCACCAGGCAGCCGTGGTGTCACACACTGCACATCATCCTCTGCCAGCCACAGCAGCCCTGTCACCACCTGGGACACGTGTCCAAGCTGTGCTGTCCTTGGTGAGAGCAGCTGGAGCCTGGACACACACCCAGCCTCCTGCTGTCCCGGCCAGCACCTGGAGGAGACCCAGGAGTGCTGGGTTAGCAAAGGGCTTTTTCCCTTGGAGTGCTGTGGGACGGGGGCTATTGCACTGAAACTGGACCCGGTGGGTCTGTGCAGTGCCTTTGCTTCTGATATTCCCCCTGGAGCAGGGAACCTTCAGCCTGCTGCTCTCCATGGGAGGATTCTTAATTTTAGTTTTCCTGGGCTGTAATGGATGAGGGAAAGTCCCACAGAAGCAGGGAAAGCCCCAGTGGGGAGGTGAAGTCCCGAGGTCAGGTAGTGTCATGCCAGGTAAGCAAGAGGAGATGCTGAGGGGGTTTCTGGCTGCACCTCCCGCACCCACTGCACAGTTCATCACCTCTGTACAAACCAAACACGCCGCGTTCCCTGCAGCCAATGCCCCTGGCACGGGTGCCCATGTCTGCCTGGCCTCAGGGCCTGCCAGCACCATCCCTGAGCCGGCAGGAACAGCCCCGAGGGGTCTGAGCATCCCGGGACAGGGAACAGCCCCGAGCATCCCGGGATGTCTCCGAGCATCCCGGGACAGGGAACAGCCCCGAGCATCCCGGGATGTGCTGTCCGAGCATCCCGGGACAGGGAACATCCCGGGATGTGCTCTCCGTGTATCCCAGGGCAGAAAATAGCCCGGAGCTCCCGGGATGTGTCCGAGCATCCCAGGACGGGGAACAGCCCGGAGCATCCCGGGATGTCTCCGAGCATCCCGGGACAGGGAATAGCCCCGAGCATCCCGGGACAGGGAACAGCCCCGAGCATCCCGGGTGTGCTCTCCGTGTATCCCAGGGCAGAAAACAGCCCGGAGCTCCCGGGATGTGTCCGAGCATCCCCGCCCCGGCCCGCCCCGGTGCCTCCCCCGCCGCTCCCGGCCCCGCTGCGGTTCCGCCCCGCTCGGGTCCCGCCCCGCCGGCATTTCCTGCCCCGGGCGCGGGGCGAGGGGCGGCTGCAGCCTCCAGGAATTTGTCACCGCTTTGTTTCCCTCGCTGTTTTCCGCCCGGATTTTTTCCCCGCGGTCGATGCAGCCGCCGGAGCGGGGCCGGGGCCGGTCGCTCACCGCGGCCGGGGGGCTCCGGCCGGCCCCGGGCAGCGCTCCACCGGGAGCCAGCGCCGCCTCCGGAGCTGCCGCCGCTCCCGGGGCTGAGCTGGGCTCTGCCCAACTTGTTGACACCACCGACCTGTGACAACACCGGGGAAGGGCACCGAGGAGGGAAATATAATATTTTTGAACGGGGACATTTCCAGGTGCGGATCAGCACGTGGCGGGCCGGGAATCGCGCTCCGTGCTCAGCACAAGATGCGTGCGAGCGCTCAGCAGGGGCTGGCGAGCTGCTGAACATCTCCCTGTGCCTTTGTTGCAGAAGTGCTGCGGATCGGGCGGTCATGGAGGGAACCCGGCAGAGCAGGATCTGCCGCCCGCACAAGATCAGTGAATCCTCGAAGGTTCGTACGATTTGTGTCGCCAACCAAAAAAATCCCGCTACGGAAAGGGTGGTGAGGGGTAGAGGATGTCCTTTGGGCGGTCTGGTTTGGGGGAACGGGAGTACTCTGAGCTTTTGAAAAGAGGGATGGAAATGGTGGTTTACCTGCTCAAGTATTTTTGGTAGAAGTTGCTGCCTAGTGATTAAGGGAAAAAAAGGAAAAGCAGCAGCAAATGGGCTTCTGCTCATCATGACTCATAACTAAGAAACCCACATCAATGCAGCACAGTAGTTTCTCTATACTAAAAATTCAGTTATGAAATGTGATGTGTTTGTTTTTTAAACCAATCCCTGTTGTAAAATCCAGCAAAGCTGGGATTACTCCCTAGATTCAGTCTTGGTTTTGTACAAGATGGGAGTCTTGATCCTGCCAATTGTGGTGAGCCCAGTGAACTCACAGAACCTGGGTTGCTTCCTTAGGTTTGTGGGGTTTTATTTTCTTTGTATCAAATCTGTCCGCACAAATACATTGTTTTTATTTGTGAATTCACGGAAATCCATCTCGGTCAGCTCTTTGTGCAGGTCCTCAGGACGATTTATAAGATGTTAAAAGCAGCTGTAATTATTATGCTCACTTTGTTTCATGCCAGTGCAAGCTGCTTTTGTGCTGTGGTTACAGGAACTGCAGAACAGGTACCTTGTAATACCAGAAAAAAGAGCTGGAAAAGGGAAACTTTTCAGTGCTTTCATCTGTTTTACTAAAGCTGAATGAGCCAGATCTCATTTTCTTTTGCACCATTGATGAGCAGCAGGGCTGCATTAACAGTCTGAGAGAAATTAGATCTTTGAATTCAAGAGAAGCTGAAATTCTGCTCTAACACAATTGATGAAAGATAAATAGGACTAATTTTTAAATGCATCCCTACCAATATAATCTTTCCCTCAATGCTGATCCTGTCTGCCACTTAAATGGTTTAGTCTGAATGTAATGATAATTCATCACATTAAAAATTAATTAACTTGACAGCATTGTTTTATTTGCTTGCTTAGACGGCAGCTGTCACTATCTGTTAAACTTAGAATTACTGGATAATGCAAAGGCTGTTCTACAGAATATAAATAGCTTGAGAAAGATGTTCAAGTTCAGTGTGAAATTAGTCCTGCTTTTGAAATGTGCAGCTCTCAGCTCCTGTATCTCGCTCCCTGAATGAATGAACTTGCCAAGTGGCTGAAATAATTTGCTGTGTTCCGAGTGCCTCCGGTGCAGCGTGGAATGGGTTGATTCCCGATTCCTGGAGCAGCAGCAGTTCCACATGGCAACAAGGATTTCAGGAGTGCGAGTTGCCAGGCGTATCTGAGGGCAGGATTACGCTGCTGACTCAACATCCAGCTCAGCAGAGAGGGATCTCTGGCAAATCTTATATTCCACTGTAATCTTGTTATGCATGATGGTGGTATTAGGGAATATTAGAGAGAAATGATCAGCCAGCTCCCAGGGATGAGAGGGAGGATGGGTTTGCTTCAATCCAAGGATTTGATTCAATTCTATTCCTCGTGAATCCTGGGGAGAGGGTGCTGTAAGTTATTTCTTGTCATATTCATCTGCTACCCTCAACTACCCCTGAATACAGATGCCATGAAACTGTGGTTTATCCTTTGCCATATTTATTCTTCTCTCTCTCTCTTCCACGCCTTGGTTTCTGCTTAGGCTCCTGTACAATATCAGCTTTTCCCAACCTCAAGAAAAGGCAGATAAAAAGCTTTACAGTCCTTAAACACCCTTTTTTTTTTTCCTTTTTTTTTTTATTTTCTGTTACAGATCTCTGACAGTTTTATTCCTCAGTGGAAGCCACTTTGTTGTCTATGCCATAGATCCCTTTTTAAGTTCAGAGGTGTGATGAGTATAAGGCAAATTAAAGAGTTTTGATCCAGAAACCTTTTAATTATTGAAGCCTCTTGCCTTAGACTGGTTTAACTCTGCACACTTGAATGTTCAGAGCCATTCCAACAGCAGGATTTTTGGCAGCTTGGCCCCCATTGTTTAGAAAAGAACATAAGGAAATAAAGAGAATCTGCTGGGATGTTACACTAAGAGCAGCACATTTGGTTGTTAATTTGTGTCTCAAAAAGCCTTCTTGCACATTTGATAGTTAATTTGGGTCTCAAAAAGCCCTCTTGGCTCTAAGAATCAGACCTTTTCCACCCAGGTGGGTAGAGAGGGTCCTGCTGTGGTTTAACCAAGGCAGTAATGGCTTTTCCAGACTGCTGTGGTGATGTGCTCTCTGCTTGGGCAGCCAGGGGAGCCACAGGTAATTAGGATTTCTAGGAGAAGCAACAGTTTGGTGGTGAAGGGAAGGGGGAGTGTCTGGGAGGATTGAAGAGACCTCAGGTCACCTGTGTGACCTTTTCAGGTGTCACCTCTGGGAATGCAGCCTGGGGGTTTAGGAGAGGGCAAGACTCAGACAGGCAAGACTTTCAGAGCTGCCTTAGGTAGGATACAGGGATGTGCTTCCATTCCACCCCTTCTCACTCCTCTTACAAGTTCTTGCAGGTTCTTTCTGCCTGGTTTGAATTTGGTAATTAAAGTATTTGGTATTTGCATTTACCTTAACCTGGCTTTTATTAAGAGACATCACAAGGTACCTGAGTGTGCCATCACACATTAAATTCCTCCAGAAGATGGTCCTAAAACTTCACTTGACATCCTGGACTGAGCAGCAGTGTTCAGTTCATGTTCTGCAGGACATTTGAGGGGTAACAAAACGTTTCCATCTTGGTTCATCCTAAGGCTGGTGACATGAGTCTGTGAGAAAAGAGGCACAAGCTGGTCACCTCAAAAGCTCAGCGAGACACTTCCAAAGGCAGTGCTTAGAATGTGAGGACCAGAGAGATCCCAGAAGGGCACTTAATGGATGTGTCCTGAGGGCATTTTCCCTTTTCTTTAAAAGAAAAATATCTGCTCCTATTCATTTAAACAAAACCTACCTCAGCTTCTGGAAGTGAGGAGAAGCCTTGTGGGAATCAGTTCTCCACATGTGTGGCTTTGCACATAAATAAACAGCTATTACTTCTGAGTGCAGTGTGTGTGCCTGGAATAATGTGGGAAGAAAGAGAGGGATTTTACCCTAACAAGCTTAGAAATGCAGAGTTCTGGAAAGATTTAAGAGGGGGTAGCTGTCAAGCAAGCAGTAACCCAAACAATACATGAGCTGAATGAAAATTCAGAGTACTGCTGCGTGTGTGTCTCCCACTCCAAATGCTCTGTGAGTAGTTTAGCTGGGAGAGCTCTGTAAGGAGTCATTTGGGGGACAAGGAAGAAAGGAAATGTCAGCAAATGTCTCTGAGACAATGAGTGGAAGAGTTTCAGAAAATTGTGCCTGTATAACTCATCAGGGAAGAGGTTTCAATGCAGCATTGTGGGGGAAGGAAGAGTAAATTATAAAAGAAGGGGGAGTAGGAAGCAGTAAAAGTTTCCATAGGCCTTTCAAAGTGAAGGTGAGGAGCTCAGGCTTGTACTGTGTCACTTGCCAACTATTCCATGTCAGAATTTATTATAAATGCGAATGAGAAACACCAAAAAAAGCTGTCTCTGACTTATGTATGACTGCACCTAGTGGGAGAACACATTCCACTGTGAACTGATCTCGGTGGAGGTGCCACCTGCCTGAAGCTGTTTGTGTTTTCCAGGTGTACAGGTGGGATGACCACTCCAGTCTGGTTCTGCAGAGCCTGAACGAGCAGAGGCACCGAGGCCTCTTCTGCGACATCGTGCTGGTGGTGGATGAGCAGAGAGTCCCGGCCCACCGGAACCTCCTGGCCGTGTGCAGTGACTACTTCAACTCCATGTTCACCATCGGCATGAGGGAGGCCCACCAGAAGGAGGTGGAGCTTTTCGGAGCCTCCTACATCGGCCTCAAGGCCGTGGTGGATTTCCTGTATGGCAGTGAGCTGTCTCTGGATGGAGGGAACATCGACTACGTGCTCGAGACAGCTCACCTGCTGCAGATCTGGAAGGTGGTCGACTTCTGCTGCGAGTACCTGGAGAATGAAGTCAGCGAGGAGAATTACCTGTACCTGCAGGAGCTGGCCTCCATCTACAACCTGAAGCGCCTTGACTCCTACATCGACTCCTTCATCCTGCAGAACTTCGGCACGCTGTCCTTCACCCCGGACTTCCTGCAGAACATTTCCTTGCAGAAGCTGTGCCAGTACCTGGACAGCAGTGACGTGCAGCAGGAGTGCGAGCACGACCTGCTGCAGGCCGCCCTGCAGTGGCTCACGCAGTACCCGGAGCGGGAGAACGAGGCTTACCAGGTGCTGGACAACATCCACTTCCCCTTGATCCCCAAGAGCGACCTCCTGCACCGAGTGAAGCCTGCCGTGTGCTCGCTGCTGCCCAAGGAAGCCAACTGCGAGGGTTTCATCGAGGAGGCGGTGAACTACCACAACAACGTGACGGCGCAGCCGGTGCTGCAGACCAAGCGCACGGCCCTGCGCACCTGCGAGGAGCGGCTGCTCTTCGTGGGCGGGGAGGTGTCGGAGCGCTGCCTGGAGCTCTGCGATGACACCTGCTTCCTGGACACCAGGAAGGGACAGTGGGTGGCAGAAACCCCTCTGCCAGCCCGGCGGAGTCACCACTGTGTCGCAGTCTTGGGAGGTTTCATCTTCATAGCCGGGGGCAGCTTTTCCCGGGACAATGGAGGGGATGCGGCGTCAAATCTCCTATATAGGTATGATCCCCGCTGTAACCAGTGGATAAAGGTGAGACTTGAGCTGTATTATTTCTCTGTTCAAAGTCCTTAATGTTTAGAGTGTTTTCTCCTTTTCTGGTGGAAGGACGGGGCTTGTTAGAATAGTCAACATGGCAGCACTTCCAAATGAAAAGTCAAGTTGGTTAAGTTGAAGCAGCTACTTGAGTCCTTTGTGGGAATGCTTCAATTGCACAAAGAGCAAAAAGAGTTTGGGGCAGATATTCAGCTTTATTTGGGATTTGGGCATCTCACCTGAGAAATTCCTGATCAGCATCTGCCCTCAATTCTTTAGATTACTTCTGGGAATAATTCTGGAGTGGACTCAGATGTGATTGCTTGGTTCATCTTCCTCAAGCAGTACTACATATAAACCAAAAATGGGTGTGATGTAAAATGGAAATGTCTCTGACAATTGTCAAGTGTCTCTGAGCTAAGTGTCCCTTAGAACAAGCTCTTTGCTCCCAGTCCTGCCACAAAACCCTTCATCTGTGTGGGTTGCTGTATCAGCCACTCCTTGTTCCTTTATGGACCAGTCATGGCCCCTATATGGACCAGTTATGGTTTCCATATGAACCAGCCATGATTCCTCTATGAATCAGTCATCCTGGATGGTTCACTTGTGGTTTTCAGTGATTCCAATACCTGTTCTTGCAGACTTTGGGAAGGAGTTCCTATAAACACAAATGTTTATAGAGTAACCTGTCTCTTAGGTGTTTCCTGTTTTCCCCCACTTTGAAAATGGATGCTACTGCAGAAAAACAGAAGTGTTTTATGAATGTAATGGTCAAAACTAGAATCTCTCCTTATCAAATCAAAGGGGAAGGAGCAACTGCCCCATAGTCCCTCAAGTCCTTTGCTTACCAGACACTGGAAGATGCCAGCAGGTTATTTTCTTTGCCAGGTTGCCTCCATGAGACAGCGACGAGTAGATTTCTACCTGGGAGCGATCACTGACATGCTGGTAGCTGTTGGTGGCAGGAATGAGAACGGGGCCCTGTCTTCAGTTGAGACCTACAGCCCTCAGAAGGACTCCTGGACCTACATAGCAGGACTGCCCAGGTAACTGAGCTGTTTGGAAGCTCCCCTATGTTTGAAGAGGGGTAACAGAGGGAGCTTGGGTGACTTTAGCTGATGAATGGGAGCCCTGGAAGGGAGGGGAGGGGATGTAAAACCAGTGTGGCATCAGCCATCTCAAACCACAGCAGCAGCAGGAGGCAGCATGTGCCTCCTGTCAGTGAGGTTTTCATTTTCATCCCAATGTGCATCTGGAGGATGGGAGGGAGAGCTCTGATCATTTCATTCTACAATTCTTAAAAAGCTTTTCCTGAGGCCATTTGGAGTTGAATATTTTCAGAAGCACTTTTCACATCTTGGCCAAAGGGGTTTGTCATTTCTTTGGCCTTACTTTGCCACCTTGGTGCGACGGTTTTCCTTGCAGGGTGTTTCTCTATGTTGGGCTGCTCAGGTTGGCTGTCACAGCTAAACACAATTACCTGTATTGCAAATACAGAACCCTGGCAAATGTGAGCTCTCTCTCCTTCTGTCTGACTTAAAACTTGGCTCTTCTGCTTTTGAGAGGTTTAATCCCTGCAGCTCTTGTGGTAACAGAGAGGGCATTGCTGTGTCTTGAGTCAACGTCAGAGCAGTGACTTTGTAAGGACAGCATTTCTTTGCTAGCAGTGACTCCGATTTGATATTTCACATTTGTGGGAATCACAGGGACTCTGGCTGTGTGGATGGTGTTTCTGTGATGTCTGAAACCTCAGCAGCAGTGCTGGCTGTCCCGGTGCCATCACAGAGCAGGTTCCTGCAGTTTGGTTTGAGAGTTTAGGGTTTTTCCCTGGTCCCTGAGCTGCAGAGCTGCAGAGCCAGAGGCAGCCACTGAAGGCACAGGAGACTGTTGCCCAATTCTATTTTGGGCAGGTGCTGCAATGCAAGGCTGATCCAGGCCAACAGCTGGGCTCGAGTGCTCTTCACAAGCAGGATGCTTTTTTATTTCTGCTCACACAGGCAGATCCAGCCTATGATCCAGGGGCAAAACACCACAGCCCTTCCTGGGAAGCTGTGTAGGAGAGTATCTTCAGGTCCTAAATCCTTCTGTTAACTGGGGACACCTGTGAGGTGAATCCTCTATGGATATTTTTGCTCATAAATGATCCTGGGGAAGTTCACATGGGTGAACTTAATCCACCCAGACTCTCTAAGAAGGGGCAGTTTGTCTGCATATTTCAACTGCTACCTGTGTGCTGGCTTTGGGAATTCTGCAGCTGCAGTATTTAAAGTGAACTTTAACTTGTGGGTGTTAATTTTTTATTAGATTGCCTGGCATGTCTGCCTGGACAAGGCAAAAGTCGCCCGACAGGGGACAGACCCCTCTTACACTGTGGGGAGTGGGATGAATTATTCCTGCACCCAAAGAAATGATTCTGCATCCTCTCTTCCTGTTGCTCTATCCTTGTGTCAGCTCACCCTGTGTGGTGAACGAGACAGCCTCCCACTTTTCCAGGCAGCTGCTGTTTTGCACATTGAAGAGTCTGGAGTTACATCTTAGTGGACTTGGCACCTTTGGATTTTTTGTCTTTTCAGCTCTTTTTTTTTCATTTAGTGCTGGGCAGTGATTTATTTGTGTGTTTCTGTACAGAAGGAATAAGGCAAAAAGAACTTTATGCAAGATGCAAAAGAAGGTGAGCAACCTTTCCGACACACATCCACTGCTTGAGCTGGGTGAGCAGTGCCTCTGGCAGATCTGGGGCTGCTGAAGCCCTTCCTTAAGGTACTTCAGGTTGGAGCAAATCCAGAGGAGGCACCAGGATGATCAGAGAGATGGAACACCTCTCCTAAGAGGAAAGGCTGGGAGAGTTGGGATTGTTCAATCTGGAAAAGGAAAGCTTCACTGTGACCTAAGTGTGGCACTCCAGTGCCTGAAGAGAGCACACAGGAAAAGTGGAGAGAGACTCTAAAAGAGCCTGGAGTGCCAGGATGAGGAGGAATGGCTTCCCACGGGCAGAGGGCAGGGTTAGATCAGATATTGGGAAAACATTCTTTGCTCTGAGATGGTGAAGCCCTGGTAGAGGTTGCCCAGAGAAGCTGTGGCTGCCCCATCCCTGTGAGTCTTTGATTTACTGGCAGAGGAGGAAGGATGAGAGAGGATTCTGTGATCCATTTAAGACTAAAAACATTTTAGCTACAGTTCCTGCTGCCTGCTCCAGTCTTCCCTTCAACATACTCCTCATCTGATCTCTGTTTTCCTCCTGACCACATGGTTTTGTTCCTCAAACAGATTTAAGTTCCTGTTTCCCTCAAATAACATCTCCCCCAGTCCTATTCTAGCAGCAAGACTTTCCTTGTAGAGGAAACCAGAAGCTCCAGTCCTCTGCTTCGTGATTGCCTGATCAGACAATGTATCGCGACAAAATCACCTATTTTCCTGAGTTTTTCTGTCTTCTTCCCTCTGAAGAGAACACATGCAGGTGTTTTGGTCCTCTTGGGAGCATGACCACCAGAAGCAGGCTTTTTGTTGCCATTCCTGACTGTCCCAAGCCAGCAACTGCCTGGAATCCTGTTCCCTGGAGTGACAGGCTCATGTTGAGGTCATTCGGGGGTGTGGGTTTGTGTTGTTCGACTGGAGCTGTGTGGGGTGGGACTCTCAGAGGTTGTTTGTTAAAGCTTCGATGCTGAACATGCAGAAAATGGGTTGGTTTTGGTGCTTCCCAAGGGTTAGAGCTTGGCACACGTGTGGAGATTTGCAGTGGCTGTGTCCTTGAGCACACATGCCAGCACCAAATCCCGTGTCCATGCTGCTGTTCGCAGTCTCGCTCCTCTAAGGAGGAGCTTTACAGCTCTTCTTTATCTCCTCTTACCCCGTCTCATTCCCACCCTATATGGTCAAAACAACAAGTTGTTTTCCCTAAGCACTCTCTTGGAAGGAGCTGAGCTGTTTTGACGGAGCTAAGGCTGTCTTGCTGGAGAAGCAAATAGAGTCTCAGGGCAGAGGCTTTGCGGGGAAAACTTCAGCCAAGTTGTCTAAAGGGTGGACCTGGTCCAAGCCTGCTAGAAGGGAATTCATTTTGCCTGACGCTCATTAGGGTCCTTGGCTGTGGGATACCTTTCCCTTTCTTCAGAGAGGTCCTATATTTTTGGCCCCATTTCCCAGAAACTGGGAGCAGTTTCTGTCATAGTTTCTAGCCCGGCAGGGAGCAGCGGTGGCTGACGAGCCTGGCAGAGCAGGAGGAGGGGCAGTGTGTTCTCATCCTGAACAGACCATGAAAAGGTCTGCTGCAGACAGCAGTGAAATTAATTGAGTGGCCCTAGGTAAAAGTTTGGCAGAACAACTGAAAGCTGTTGTGTGAGGAGCTGTTGGAACAGGTTGGGGAGTGATGGTATCTGCTCTGCTGGTTGGGTCATGAACGATCTCGCAGGGCTACAACAGGTGGACATCGAGATTCAGAGCAACCACAGCTCACCTGGACTTTGGTTGGAGCAGGGGATTCCCAAAGCTTTATTGAATTCTGTGGTCTTCTGCCTTGGACAGTAAATGGTAGGTTTTCTGGCATTTGAATGGTGTTACTGGGTCAGGAACTAATTTTTCAGCACTGTATCTGGGTTAAGGCATTCAAAATCAGCACCAGGCTCCAGTAGATGTTAAAATCACATCTCCTTTCTCTTAATGCCTCAGCTTTTTTCTGGCCACTCCTGCAGACAACTCTGCCAAAATGCTCAATGCTCTCTGTTGGAGGATATCTGAACCCATTTTATTGATGTGCCTGTTCTTTTGCACATTTAGAAATGCCCCTCTCTCAATCACAGGGCTTGTAGAAAGGATTTGTATTGATTGGTTTCAACTTATGCATCTATTTCATGCAGTTCCTATGAAAGTGATGCTATTTTGGACGAGCTTTCAGAAGTGAGGCAAAGTGAAACACCTCTAGTGTATTTCAGTGGGTAATTGTCCTATACTGGACAATAACAAATCAATGGTTGATTTGGTGCTTCATAACTGTTTGTTTCTGTCAAACCATTCTCTCTCTCAGCTGTTGCTGTTCCCTGGACACAGCCACTGACTGAGGCAAAAGAACCAGATCAGTGCTTTTTCTGCAGCTGCCTGTGCTGGGCTGCATGCCTGTGCTTGAGAGACAATGGCTATTGCTTGCTCACCTGTACAGAACACCAGGGTAGGAGAATATTTAACCTACTTCTCCAAGAGCCAGGCAAGTTTTTATTAACTTAGGGTCATTTTCTCTCTGGATGGTGAATGCAGTGTGGTTGCCAACAGCAGTGCAGTAACGCCGGGCTCTGGGGTGGATTCGATGTCCTCGCGTTGTCCTCTTCCTGACTCCTCCAAACTCCCTGGTACAGCACAGCCTCCAGGCAGCTTGGTTTCATGTGGGTTTAAAGTCTGCTGCAGCTTGAAATGAACTGAACTCAAGCTGTCCATCCCATCCCCAGACTGAACATTTTTAAACCCATTCCTGTATATGCAGAGAAACACAGGCTCTGACAAGCAGCCCAGGGGCCACTGGAGATGGACAGTCCTGGTTGTTGTCTGGAAGAGACCTCGAACAAGGAGCAGCATCTCTGCCCGCTTCATCTGCCGTGGTATTTCTGTCAGGGGTGAAAGCCAGGGCTCATGTGCTCAAGGTACATCGTGTCCACCAGAAGCACTGAGCGTGAATTAACTGCTTCTATCATGAGGCACACTGAGAGCTGTGGAAATTTTGAGTTGCCTTTCTGGATAAAGTCCATAACCGTACCAAAGTTCTCTCCTTTTTAATTCCTGTCTTTTCCCTGAGAGGCCAAGAAGCAGAACAGCTGTGAAGTCAACTCTGTAAGATCTCCAGGCCTGATGCTCCAGCCCCTGTTGTTGAAGAGACTGTCCTGGTCACTCAGCACTGTCAGCCCAAGCGTGCCAGGGATTTTTCTGTTTCTTGTAGCAGGAACCTATTAAAATATCTGATTCAGATGGGGATCAGAGGTTTCGGTAGGCATCTAGAATAATAACCACCTTTTAGCTCATCTCAGAAGCGTTGTGCTTTCAGGGTAAATGTGGGGTTTCTTTTCTAGTCCATCTTTTCCCTTGGCACAGAAGTGCTGGCACTCAGGTGTGTGGAAGATGTTCCGATAGCATTTGTGTGGCTCAGAGAAACCATTAGCCGGCAAAATAAAAACAGCTCAAGGTTCTCTCCATAGAGAGCTCCAGCGTGTTCAGGCACAGTTCAAAGGCTAAAGCAATGCTAACAGAGTTTTGTCTGCTGTGGAGGTTGCGTTGTCTCGAGTGCCTGACTACAAAGGATGGTGGTAGAGGCTCGTGAGTGCAGTGTGATGAGTACACTGCTCTGTGCCCTGTGGGTATTGAATCGTTCAGGCTCCTTGTGAGAACCAATTTGCTGTGCTGGTGCTGCATCTTTTGACAAGCCAATTCCCCCAGAAGAGGAAAAAAAGACGTGTAGGAACGATATGTTCAAAGCAGCTGATGCTGTTCATCACCTTGCCTGTCCGCTTCTGAGAGCTCTGAGGGGTTTGGTCAGGAACAGCCTAGTGTGAAGTTAAGAACAGCCTGGAGATTTAGGTTTGTAGTGGCTTTATTATAGATGATCAAAGGGGGTTTCTCTCTGTGCTGAGGATGCAGCATGCATGGTGTTGCTTCTACCATCTCATTTTCTCTTCACCATGATCTGTGATGGACTGGGGTCTGCTGCCTTGTCCTGGGGTGACCAGAGAAGTTCCCACCTGTAGGGCAGCAGTGGTAGAGCAGACAGGTGGTTCATGTAAAGGACACTGCCTGTGTTGGGTGTGAACCAGAGAGTGCCCGTGGGCAAGAGATGTGACCAGTGATCCTGAAGCTGTGCAAGGGCAAGGCAGCAGCAGTTTTCTTGTTGGTTTCTCTTGGTTTATCCCTACTGGTAAGTCTGAGAGATGTTATGGTTATTTTACCTTTCTGTCACAGAAACCCTTACTGAGATGTGGATTTTTTCCTTCTCTGGCCCTCTCAGACTGATGCAAGCCAATGGAGCAGGAAAATGGGAGTGAAGGTCATGCCAGTAGAGCTGGATGGGCTATTTCTGTTGTGTGACACACTCTAGAGGATGCATTAAAAAGTGATTGTCATACCTTAGCGCTCTGTAGCGACCAGCTATGGAAAGAGTGATTTAAAAGTGGTTGTCAGGCTGTGCACTCTGCAGTGCAGGCTCTGGGAAAGAGAGGAGTTACTGGGTAACCGCCAGATCAGGGATTCTTCTGCCTTTAGTTACTGTTTATTTTCTTCTTTAGCACAGTCCCTGCTGCATGCTCGTGTGTCTTGACAAAATCCATAAGGACTGTTCCTGTTTGCCTGCCCCAGGTTTACCTACGGCCACGCTGGCACAGTCTACAAGGAATTCGTGTACATTTCGGGAGGCCACGATTACCAGATCGGCCCCTACAGAAAGAACCTGCTGTGCTACGATTACCGCACGGACGTGTGGGAGGAGAAGAGGCCCATGATCACTGCCAGGGGCTGGCACAGCATGTGCACCTTGCAGGACAACATCTACTCCATCGGCGGCAGCGACGACAACATCGAGACCATGGCTCGCTTTGACATCCTCAGCGTGGAGTCCTACAGCCCCCAGTGCAACCAGTGGACCAGAGTGGCCCCTCTGCTGCAAGCCAACAGCGAGTCAGGGGTGGCAGTTTGGGAAGGCAAGATTTACATCCTCGGAGGCTACAGCTGGGAGGAAGCTGTCTTCTCCAAAACAGTCCAGGTCTACGATAAGGAGAAAAATAAGTGGTGCAAAGGAACGGACTTGCCCAAAGCTATTGCTGGAGTGTCCGCGTGCGTCTGCGCCCTAAAACCCAAAACAGAGGACAAAAAGAAAAAGATAAAAACAAAAAAACATCAAGATCGAGGAAGATGACCGCTCCTGGATAGCCACCGTTGGATGGTGGACTCCGAAGGGACCTTGTATTTAGACATTTCTATCTAACCTTTATTCTTTTTGTTTTTAAACAGGGTGGGGAGGGCATCTTCTGAAGCCTCAGAAAATGTACACTTGAATGTGGTTTTTGGATTAAACTCATGTTTAAGGTAAAAACAACAAAAGAAACCAAAAACTCCCCCTCTTGCTGTACAAAGGGTGATGTGGTCAGAGAGGTTCCGCTGCTCTCCTGAATGTTAAGGCTTAGGCTTTTCCTTCTGTGGTTCATGGCATTTCCACATACATCGTATTATATCGACGTTTTAAGGAAGTTTTTAAAAACAACTTTTATACTTTTTTATACCACATTTTGCTAACTCAGTCTCTCGTTTGCCATATATTATGTTGTTGACTATAGAAGCTGCTGCTCTGTGCTTGTGACCCCGTTGTTGGCGTCAGGAACTCCTCGTTTGATGATCTTTGTGTGGCTTGGCCAGGACGTGGTGCAGCTGTTGGAGCAGCACTGGCATTCCCAGCATTGTCAGGCAGTCAGCTGGAATTGGGACTATTGTCACAATTCCAGCTTCCCCAGAGCCCAGCTCGCCAGCCATGCTCATAAACATGCTTTATTTCAGTGACTGCTGATCTGCTGAGTGGATTTCAAGGGCTTTGGTTTAAAGTTCAGCTGTTGATCATTGCTGTTATTTTTTCCTCAGTCCTCCTCTCCCATCTCCCTTTCCGTGTATTTCAGATTTGCCTTTTCTTCCATCTGGTGTATGTGCAGGTGATATCCTGCTACCCTCATTCTTTTATCTTTTCTTTTTTTCCCCCCCAACTACTTACCTCAACAATTGGAAGAACACTAAGAAAACATTTTTGCACTTAATTTCATTTGAAACTCTGGTAAATCTAAGACCTACTACAAGCACACATGTACTTAAAGAGGTAACAATAAATTTCTGGAGTGCAAGGAGGTTGTAGGTTGTTTCTTCAATGCTAAGAAAACTAGTTAGAATTAATTTTCTAAAACTCTTTGAGGTTTTTTTGGTGTTTTTTTAATTTAAAAAAAAGCCTCAGGAGTCAGTCTTTCATTTGCATTAATGGATTTATTTTAAAGCCTTTGTATACTGCATGAGGTAATGCTTATTCTTTTTTAGCCTAAAAATGAATTTAAAACAAAACCAAAAAAAAACCAAAATGAAACATTTTGGTTATGAAAAACTCATTGACAAGTTTTTGGGGTTATTTTTTTTTTTAATATCTGAAATCCTTGCTATGTCAACTGACAACTACTTAACTTTTTGGGGACATTTTCATGTGTAAGTATAGAACAAAAATCTCAAAGGCTTGCTTTTTTTCTGTTACTGGGTTGCTTGTTACTATATCCCCTCTTTAATGTGTTTATGTATTACATAAATGTCTGAGAACAATAAATCCAGTTTAGAATATTCTATTCATCACAGTCTGATGTCTTGTGTATTGATTTCACTGAGGTTTTCCTTTTTGATAAATTGGAAAAAAATAATCCTGTAACCATTTTTCAGTGAAATTCATAATGGTGGAGGCATTTTAGTAGGAAGGTAAATTTAACAGTATGAAGTAAAATTAGAACTTATTTAGATAATTCATCTTTTCTGCATTTTTTTGCTCCAGACAGTTGGAAGAGAGAAGGGGGAATGGCTCCCCACTGCCAAAGGGCAGGGTGAGATGGGATTAGATCTAATCTAATTTCTTAGAAGAAATTCTCCCCTGTGAGGGTGCTGAGGCACAGGTGTCCAGAGAAGCTGTGGCTGCTCCTGGATCCCTGGAAGTGTCTGAGGCCAGGTTGGACCAGGTTTGGAGCAGCCTGGGAGAGTGGAAGGTGTCCCTGCCCATGGCAGAGGGAGAAACAAGATGAGTTTTAAGGTCCCTTCAAGCCAAACTATTCTGTAATTCTATGACATTCCTTTCCATTTTTTTGCAGACAAAAGATCCAATCCAGTTCATAGAACGGCTTCAAAGACAGTATTTAATGGAGTGTAGATAAACAATTTACAATTTCTTAACGTTAAACTTCATTGCATGAACAAAAGACAGCTTCAGTGCTTATCAAAGCCAGCCTTGTGGCTGATCACCCCTGGATTTGGGATGTTGTGGATCCAGATATGGCTGATCACCCCTGGATTTGGGATATTGTGGATCCAGATGTGGCTGATCACCCCTGGATTTGGGATGTTGTGGATCCAGATGTGGCTGATCACCCCTCAGGAAGTGGCAGCTGAAGGCACAGGGAGCTTGGAGATCACCCGTGCTCCCCCAGTGCTGCTTGGCTTTGGGGAATTGGTGTGCTGGACCTTTTGAAAAATGAAAGGGAGAAGCTGTGTGACACAAGTGGATTTCTGCTCTGGTTTTTGAGGTCTGAACAATCCTCTTGGTGAGGAATTAGGGTTGGTAGAGGACAGGTGTATTCTCTGGGTTTGGCCTGGCTTTTGAACCTGCACATCCCACCTTCATCCCTGAGCTCTGCGAAGTGTTTTACTCTTGCCAGGAAGCACAGCTCTTTCTTCCTGCCCCAGGGAAAAATAACTACTGCTCTACCTCATTTTTAAAAAGGCTTCCATTGCCAAGTTCTGAGGAAAGCTCGTTTTACCTGAAACAAAGCAGCTACCAAAACCCTCAGGTTTACTCTTCCCACACTTCCATGCATGTATCGTGGCATTGCCATGTCAAGGAGCTGCTGCCTGTAACCCCGACGTTAGATAACCCTGAGGAAAAATTACAGCCTGCTGTGAGATGCAATTGTTTTGAAATCTTGAGAAAGAGGATGGAAATATTTTTGTTCTCAAGTCAAAATTTTAAACTGAGAAAAATGTGCTGCTGTTTTTCTATGTAACAGATCAGACTACTTTCAGTGGTTTCTTCCAAATTCTGCTGATTTTCTGGGCGCTGTTTAGGATTCCGGATTCTTGCGTGACAGCAAAAAAAGGGGTTGTGTGTCTAGGGAATGTAAAGAAATAATTTAACATTCAGTACTCTTTCTGAAAGCAATTTAACTTGCAGAAAACAAGTCCAGATTTGAATTGTGATTCTTCCCTTGCTGGTATGTCTTAGCAAAGCTCTGACCAGTGAGACAAAAAAAAAAAAAAAAAAAAAGCTGGCATGACAGGTTTTAAATATTATTTTATTTCAGCTTCTTGAGCTATTTCAGTTCTCATGAATGTAATAATGAATGTGATGCTAATTACTCCTTCATGAACTTATGGCTTTGGGGTGTCTCGGGGATCAGGTCAGGGCAGACGGAGAGGTTCTGTCACTGCGCTGTGAGAGTCAGAGCACAGCTCAGCTCCTCACAGCTTCCTCCTCCCTCCTGGTAACTCCATGCAGGGAGGACACAACCCAGTCACGGTGCTGCGGGTGCTACACACATTTTTTGTTACCCCTGGAACTCAGAGTAGCTTTGGGAAAAAAATATTTGTTTTTCTGATGATGGATTTGGTGACAGAACATGAGGGGAAGGTGAGTTGGAGACTTGCTGGTTCTTTAGATGCTCCACAGCTGACAGAGGTGATTGAATGAGGGAAGACTTATATTTAAGATAAGGATGAATAAGTCACAATTAATTAGCCAGAAGTTCTGCATAGATAATTGAAACACTGAGTCAAGCATCCACATGATCTACTAAAGGCTTGTCCACACTTCAAATGTGTTTCTGCTTGAACTAGTCCATGCTTAAGCTTTTTATATCAGCAAATCTTTTACAAATGTCCAGCAAATTTATGAATATGGAATTTGAAGTCTGGTTTGCATTAACCCATTTTTGGAATTAAATAGCTGTTGTTTGTGTCCCGTGCTACCTGTCTAAAATCTTCCACCTGCAGAACCATTCCTGCCCTTCTGCTCTCAGGTTGCCTCTGCCCACTCCCAGTGCCTGCAGCTGGCCTGGGACATTTGGGGCTCAGAAAGTCCGAAAAATATTACCAGGGTTGATGCTGACCTACACCTGGCTGGTTCTCTACTGAAAACTTAAATATCCTATTTTTAATATGAGCCAACTGACCCTCCCTGAGATCCAGCCAGGGAAGGTGACTGCTGCTTGCAAATGTTTTATGTAGGCAAAGCCCTTATTGGACCCAGAAACTGTTGGGATAAAGGTTCTGCACCTCTGCAGAAAAATTCCTGGGAGCTCCTGAAGCCCTTGGCACCAGGAGGAAGCTCTATGAGGACAGCACTAAAACTCCTGAAGTGCTACAGTATTCCCTCTGTCCCTGAAAAAGTGTGAGGGTCCTGAGTGCTTCCACTCCTCAAAAGTCGTGTTCAGAATGCTCAGAAGCCACGTGTACACATCTCCCGGGCACTGTCATGAGCACAGATCTCATGACCTTGTGAAATCCCACGGAATCCCCAGCACTTTGCATTTCCAGCAGGATAAGAGCAATTACAGCAGCACCTGGAGCCAGATACCCTGGGAGTGGTTTATCCAGCTCCTGGGCTGCTATCAGACAATCCTTTATTTCCATAGCCATGGACCTCATTTGTTTTTGATAAATTCACATGTTGTTAGGAACATTACTCCAGGAATCTTAAGAACGTGGATAGGATAGAAAGAAAAATACGACACTGGTTATTTTTTTTAATTTGGAAAAGCAACTTGTTGATTTGGAGGGATAATTCACAGCCACTGGCATATAGGATGTAAGAAAATACAACTGATTTATTCAATGAAAGCAGTAATGAAATAACAGGCCACTAAGACCGGCAAAAATTAATAAAACAGAACCGAGGGGGAAACTTTGCAGCCGGTAAGTTTCATCAAAGCATGCTATTACAAAAAAACTCCCTTAGATTATTAGGAAAGATTATGGTAAAATGTTAGCAGACTTTATGACTGAGCTATACTAAGATGAGATAAAATTGAACGTGGTTAAAATGTTGCTGAACGAGACAGTGACATCCTTTCTCAGTTTTCACCCTCAGCTCTGGGTTTTAACAGTTTTGGTATTTGAATTTTCTGCTTTCCAGGCTGAAGACACTGTGCTCATTTGTATTTTGAAACAGTCAGTTTACTCAGGCAGCATTGTGGGCAGAAGGGAATTTTGCCTTCAACCAGATGAGCTACGTAAGGGTTTTCACTCCATTATTTACCTTGTAAATTAGACTCCCGAGGGGAGATGAGCTTTCAGACGTTTGAAATGCTGTATGCAAAAACCCTGAACATTTGTCTCCCTTTTTTGTTTCTCCCTTTTAATATTAACCAGCCATTTTCACCGCTGATTCTCTGCCTCAGGACAGCACAGCAACACTTGCGAGAGACAAAAGCGAGGGAGCGGCAGCTGGGTGTGTCAGCTGGAAGGGTAAAGGCTGATAGAGAAAATCATTTACTGTCATCAGCACACGGTAAGTGTTGCACTTCACAAAACAGGAGGGACGTGTCCTTGTCGTGGAGACGGGGAGGAATCTTCTCCCGACTTTGCATCAACAGCCAAAGACACAAAGTTCTTGTGTCGTGTCCTCCTCTTCACCTATCTCAGTGATACTAAGTTTCTCTGTCACTCGCTTTCCAGCCGAAGTGGACTTTTGCAGGACTTGGTAGTTCGTTTAAGGAAAAAAATATGGAGTAAATTAGCGATTAATTTGAGGGATTCTTGCCTGGGGGTTTCAGTATTGTTATGACTCAATCCTCTCAAAATCATGAGATTGGCTTAGTCATTCCTTTCCCTTTTTTTTTTTTTTTGTCCTAGATACAAACCCTGAACCCTTTCCTACCCTGGTTATGTGGGAGAGGTGGGAGAGCTTTGCTCTGGCATCATCTGGGCACAGCCTTACTTGTCACCTGCCAGAGTGACCCTTGGCACTTGCACTTTTACAGACAGAATTTGTACATTAGGAGGAATTTCTTCATAGAAAGGGTGATTAAACATTGGAACGGACGAGGGATCACCATCCCTGGAGGTGTCCAAGGAATGCCTGGATGTGGCACTCAGTGCTGGCTGACAAGATAGGGATTGGTAACAGGTTGGACTCGATGGTCTTGGAAGGCATTTTCCAACTTAATGAATGAATTGTGGAATTATTTGGGTTGGAAAGGATCTCTGGAGATCACCCAGTCCAACGACTTTGCCAAGATAGGGACATCTGGAGGAGGTGACACAGGAACGTGGCCAGGTGGGGTCGAAATGTCTCCCTCAGGAGAGACTCCACACCCTCCTTGGGCAGCTGTTCCAGAGCTCTGCCACCTCCAGAGAACAGAAATGCTTCCTCATGTTGAGCTGAAACTTCTCATGGTTTAGTTTATGGCCATTACTGCTTGTTCTGTTGTTGAGCACCACAGAAAAAGGTCTGGCACCATCGTGGCACAGGGTGTCCAGAGAAGCTGTGTGCCCTGGATCGCTGGAAGTGTCCAAGGCCAGGCTGGACAGGACTTGGAGCAACCTGGGATAGTGGAAGGTGTCCCTGCCCAAGGCAGGTGGTGGAACTGGATGATCTTTAAGCTCCCCTGCAACCCAACTCATTCCATGATTCTGTGATCCTTTTGGCACCCGCCCTGGCGATATTTTATACGCATTAACGAGATCGCCTCTGAGCCTTCTCTTCTCTAGAAGCTCCCTCAGCCTGTCACAGGCGAGATGGCCAACGCGGTGTTCCAGGGACGCTTTTCGGGCTCCTCGCCCGCCTTCCCGCCCGGCTCCCCTCAGGGAGGCGGAGCCGCCGCCCGCCCTTTTCCCTCGGCGCCCTCAGCTCCCGCCCCGTGCGCGCGCAGCGGGCGGGCGGGGCCGGCGCATGCGCG
Organism: Cyanistes caeruleus; assembly: GCF_971803275.1. Taxonomy (NCBI): domain Eukaryota; kingdom Metazoa; phylum Chordata; class Aves; order Passeriformes; family Paridae; genus Cyanistes; species Cyanistes caeruleus. The sequence goes on from NC_141712.1 coordinate 18,738,361, forward strand.
GTGCGGCGCGCGCCCGCCCGCCCGGCCCGGCTGGTGCGTGCGAGGGAGAAGATGGCGGCGGCGGGGGCGGCGGCGTGAGGGGCCGGGACCGCCGAGCTCCCCGGGGACGCGGGGCGCCATGGCCCTGCACGGCGCGCAGGTACCGTCCGGGCCCGCGGGCACCCCTGCGGCACCGCGCCCGGACCCCGCCGGGCTGCCGGCGGCGGGCGGGCCCCGGGGTGGGGGGGGAGCGTGGTGGCCGGGAGTAGGCCCAGGGTGATTGTGCACGTTCATTGAATGTGCTGAGGGCGGTGGGGCGGCCTCGCTGCCCGCGGGGACGGCGGATCCGGCGCTCCCGGGGCGGAATTCCCATCCCGGAGGGGTCCGGAGTGCGGGGGGTCGGCCCCACGCCGGTGTCGGTGTCACCACGCCGGGGCCCGGGGCGGGGGGTGTCGGTGCTGAGCCCCCGCCCGAGGGTGGCTCGGACAGAGCCCATCGCTCCGGCTGATCTTTTTTATTTTTTGGAGGGGGGGAGAGGCAGAAACGATTCTATAACGAGAAGGGAATAAGGAGATTTGTAAACTAATCCTCCCCCCTCCCCCCCGCCCAAACACTCGATAAACCCCGGCGCATCGGGGTGCAAAGGGCTGAGTGTTGCAAGATCGCCGTGCACGGGGATGCGTGTGCGGATTCCCTGTATCCCACTGGCTGAACCAGCCGGGAGATTTGTGCACCGAGTGGAAAAAAAACTGCAGTCGTGGTGGTTTTTCGCTGGAAGTTTACAGCTCGGTTCCTGGGCTAATCCAGTGTGTGCTTAGAGCGAATGATTGAATGGGTTCGCTTCGCTGTTTCTTTCCCTTAAGGTTTTTCTCCCAAAGGGCTTGAAAGAAGGAACGCCAAGAAAAGCGCGTGGAGCGCTGAAGTGTTTTATTTGCAAGACTTAGAGAAACTTCGTTGTTTAGCAAATAATAAAGTTTAGAAAACTGTGGTGGCGTTAAACGTAATTTAGTTAAGGATCCGTGTTTTCTGTCGTAAAAAGCACATTTCATAAAATGTAAGTCATCTCGAACAGGGTGATGCTTTATTATGAGTTCTGTGGGTTTGGGTGGTGTTTTTTCTGAATGAAGTTAAGTTTCACATCAAATGAAGTTGTGCGCTGGTGGCACTGACACTGATTTTTCCATTAAAAAAAGTTCGTAATCAGTGAAAACTATACCAACATTTCTTGTCCAGCTTGATTTATTTATGTTTGAGAGAAAAACGTGAGTGTGTTTGTTAATGTGGGTGTTTTAAAGGCAGCTGCAGAGTCGGGAGTTTGTTTCAAATTTAAGACTAATTTTTTGTATAATTTTGTGTTTTTCAAGTTTCATTTCAAAGTGAAGGAAGCTCACTTTTGGACCTTTTTTTACTCTCCCAGTGAATGATTTTTGGAATGCAGATACATCAGAAGGCACCAGTGTCCAGCTCAAGAGTTGTTTAACTCCCTGCTTTCTCCTCTCTCAGCAATGCATGTGGTCAGGTTGCTAAGTTTGGGGTTTAAAATGCAGCTTTTTTCACGACTTAGAGGAGTTAAGGACATGTTTTGGTCTGTACGTAATTAAGCTGGTGTACTTCAAAACAGAAAAAAAGTTAGGTTGATGATTTAGTATATGGTGAAGTGCTCCATAGCTGAAATTTAAACTGCTGTAAATTCATCTTTAGTAGCAACTTGAGCATAGACTATTTTAAATCATCCCCCTCTGTAGGTAAAGGTGGATTTTTAGGTCTCGTGAGGTTGCTGCTTAAGGTATAATATATTCTTTGTATTACAGTTTTTATATAATGTGGAACAAATATATTTTGGAAACATACTTGTAAGATATTGTTTAGCTAATGCTCATGTTATTAAACACAACCTAGTTTGTTTGTTTTTTTTTTTCAAATTTAACCAGTTTATTGAGATGCTGTCTGGGATTTATGTGAGTACATCTTCCAGAACAGTGCTGTGATGCTGAATTAGGGTAACAATGTTTCGAACCCTTTGGGATGGAAAGCCTGAAGATAATCTCAGGGATGCAGTTTTAGATGTAGGTGTTGCCTTTTTGTTTTAAGATGGTAGTGTTGCAGATAAGTAGTTAAAAATAAGAAAGTTTTTATTAAAGTTGTGTGTTCTGAGTACAAGATAAATAAGATTATTGAGTAATTATGTTCATGTCTTGATGCAGAAGTAGACAAAAGTGTGTTCTTCTTCCATATCTCTAACTTTAGTGTATTGTCACTGAGGCATTTTTTTGTCACACAGGAGAAAAAAAATCTTCAAGAAAATCCTGCCGCTCCTCCAGCTAAAATGCAGAGTCAGATTTCTGCCAATGTATGAATTTATGGAATAGCGGGCAGAAATATTTCATCAGTCAGTTTGCACATTGTGACAAATGAATCCCGAAACACCATCATATCGAATATTTCCAAAGGGACATTGATTTTGGGTGGCCAGCTCAGCAAGCAAAGAAGTGTGTGTTTGATGGCACAGTTCAGATATTGCTGGTGGTTTGTACCTCTATTCCATGTCACTATTTCATAATCATCTCATGAGAGGTTTAAGTGTTGCTGTCTGTCTGCTGGGCGTGTGCTGACTGTACTCACAATCTGTCCTTTTTTTAAGGTGAGGTAGAAGTAAACCTGCTGTATCACTCCATGACACTAAAGATGTTAAGCTGATCTAGTTAAAACCACTTGTCATCAAGGGCATCTAAAAATCTCTTAAAAAAAAAAAAAAGACAGCTTAAAAACTATTTCCCTGTTTGGAAAGGATAAAACTCTGTAGGACTTGTATAAACATTTGTTTTAGCCATTTTTTCTATTGTTTTTCATAGAAGGAATTAATACGGACACATCATTAGTAAATCCTGTGAAAACAAGTTAAGCAGAAGAAAGGATACCATAGCAGAATGAATCATTTATGCTTGTTTTGTTCTTTCACCATTACTGTGGTGTCAAATGAACTCGGTGCCATTTTAAATGTACCACGTTGTCCCCAAACCCAGCTGAAGTGAAAACCAGGCGAGTTTGAGCTGAGAAAAAAAGCTGAACAAGCTCCTGAGCTGCTCATCCTCACCCAGGTTGTGTCTGGCCTGGCAACCAGAAGAACTGGAACTCGGAACATGGCATGCAACCTGACTCCCTGAAATACTGCACTGCAAACTGCCTCTTTTATGGCCGCTTGGAGGGCTGCTCCCTGGCAGGGTGTAGTTTGATGTTTCCTTAAGCCAGGGCTCTTTCTAGAAGACAAAAAAAAAAAGAAAAAAAATCCAGCAGTGTGCAGGCATTTGTGCTGTGCTGCCTTTGCAGTGCCTTGCCTGATGTTTGTGGTGATTAGGAAATCGATGTCTTGAAAATAATGTCCAAAAAATGGTTGTTATGCAGTTGGATGAGTTTCTTGTGCACATATGTGTAACGCTGGAGTGTCCTCACAGGTAGAAAGAAGTGTTTGGGGATGGGGCAGTTGGATTCTGTCAGGTTTATGAAATCACTGAAAATATGGGGGGCACCCTGAACACAAAATAAAAAGGTGGCTGTGTGAAGGGCTGCCGAGGAGCGGAATTGGAGGGAGGTGTGTGAGTGCCCATCTTGCTGCAGCTGCTCGGTTGCTGTCCTGTGTTTTAAAGGGCTGAAGAAACCAGATTTGTCTCTGCCCACTTCTTTTTCATTGCTCAGAAGGGTCTGGGCTCATCTTTTGCCCATGGAGTGAGTAGTTATTGCAGGCTTCCGTGATCTTGGGAATTCAGGCTGCAGCTGAAGCTGGGAGTTTCGGTAGCCAGAAGGGATCATTTGCCTTTCTAAAATGTGAATGGTGATTCCACAGAGAGTAAAGTGGGTGAATGTGGGTTGGTTGACTTAAAAAAAGGAAGTCTGGGAAAACTGACATAGAACTTAAATTTGGAACTATATGGCAGCATGCAAATAGGCTAAAACCCACAGGTTTTGTGAATCACTGCTATTTATTCTGTGCATTCTAGACTATAGCACTGATCTGGAGACTTCTTAGAATGGATCCAGCCATTTACCTATTAATAAATCCAGTTTCTGTAGGCAGTTGCTCAGACATGCTGGTCTTTCCATTCATGTAGCAGTTAAAATACTTGTAAAGTTAAGTGGGGTTTTGTTTATAGGTAAACTGAGCAGTCTCATTTCTGTTTAGTGATCGACACACAACATGCTGTGTCGTACAAAACTGCCAAATCTGTTGTAATAGAAGTTGCTGGCCTTGGGCCATTGGATTATAGTCATTTGTCACTCTAATGCCATTTCAGCAATGTAGATGTTCATTTCCAAAGAATTAAACATGCTGGAACTGCGGTTTTTCTTTCTGATGGAAGTGTTTTATGTGTGATCATTAAACATACAACTGGGGATTAGGGAACAAAGGGTTATGCTTCATGGTGAAAAAAGTGTGTGTGTGTACATGTGTGTGTGTTTGTGTATTCAGACATTCTGTAGTACAACAGTCTAATTTTAAAATCAGGGTTCTGAACTCTATTTTTCTTTTATTAAATTGTAACATAGGTGTTTAAGACTGTGTTTTAAGTGTTTCCAATAATGGGGCTGTGTTGGTTATTTTTAAAACACTTAAAAGGGTTCTGTTTTGTCAGTGCTCATGTTAATATATTCATTACTGCTTTAATAGACTAAAACTTTGAAGTACATTAGTATTTTCATTTTGTATTTGACTCTGTAATACCTAATTTATTTCCAGATGTTCTTGATATTTTAAATATGTATAAGAACTTTTCCTCCTTGTTTAACAGCATATGATTTATTGATCTTCAGTGCATGCTGCAAGGTCTGTTTTTCTTCACCTGTAGTTAAGCAGGAAGAAGATTAAATCACAATAGCCGTAACAAAGTGTTTGTGTAAGGCTTCTTTGAATGATACACTTTGTGAAAAAAACGTATGTTCTTCAAATAAGAAAAGCTTGTTGAGATTCTGCGGTAGCCACCAATGTCAGTGCCGTAGGAAAGAAATGTGCAGGGGCACTTTGGGGAATTTTGCTGCTTGTAGTATTGTATGTGAATTCATATCATGGATGGAAGCTTTAAAAGAAGCACTGTGTATTATTTGCATTGGAATTATAGTAGGAAAGAAAGGGATATAGATGAGCTGCCATCGAGGGTAATGTTAACACAAACTGGAAAACCACTTAAGGGTTCTTAACTTTTTTTACTTTGTTAAAAAAGTAAATACCCCAAGTGAGGCTCAGCTTTGAGGTGGAAGAGAAGAATGCATGATCTGTAAGAACCTGTAAAGAAGAGCATGTCTCTAAAGGTTGTGTGAAAAGATGCATTTAAAAAAACATACAAGAAAGTAGGTTTTCTTCAAAGAATTCTGTGTATGAAAGATTTCTTATTTTGTTTGAACTCCACTGAGCAGACCAGCAGAAATAGCTGAGTTATTCCCTCAGTGCACTGGGCATATTTTTTCATACAACATTTAGAGTCTGCTGTAGTGATTCACAGATTTCCTGCCTCATTTTTCCTGTGAAGGCTTCTGGTGTGAAAATGTTTTGTCTTGTTGAAATGGGGTGACTTTGTAGGCACTATAGCAACCTGTTACCAATAGATAAGATACTGATAATCCCTTGAATTCTTGGTGCAAGCATTAGGCTGGATAGAGAGGGAAATGGAAAAAGTTCAGTTAATTTGTTTAATGGTAGGGACAGGCAATTTAATTAGTTGTATTCAAATAATGGTTTTGGACCATGTTGCTTAGGGAGGGTATTCAGTTCAAAATGAGGCTGGTACATAGTGTGGGATGGCCTTGTCATTTTAAATATGAGTATATAGGGTAAAAAGGAGAGGGAAGTCAAGCAGAAAGAAAAAGAGTCATTGTCAGCACAGGTAACAGCTGAATTGCAAAAAGAATCAAGTTCTCTTGAGTTCCAGTCTTCTTAGTCTATCCATTAAATCTTACAGGTTCTAATAATAGCTAGCTGACCAAAGAAAGTAAGAAATAGTACTCTGATGTCCTTACAACGTGGAAAACCTCACTTTCTGTTCTGCTGCTGCCTTTGGGGTACAAAACCAAAACTACAACTGTTTGAAAATGTCTGTGGATCGCTTTAGTTAATTGGTATAAAGTAGGGAAAAAGTCAAAGATAACTTATTGAGGCCATTTCCACTTATTTAGGCAGAACTCACTTTCTCCTCAGTTAAGGGCTGTGACCTAGACCATGGTCCTTAACAGGCAATTTAAGCCTCCACATTTCACACATAGTGAGAACTCCCTTACAGAACTTAACAAGAACAGAGTTTATGCAGTTATTGTGCTTTCAGAGCAGGCAAGAATGAGATACACAGAATTGTCATCTTGGCATTGCAAGCGACAGAAAATGTAAGTGCAGCAGAATCAGAAATGTGAAAGAGGAGCAGTCAGCTCTCAGAGCAGAAGAAATAAAGCTGTTGAGTTAGTTGCTGTCAACAGCTTCGTGGTGTCACTCTTGAACTTCACCATAGTCCAAACACAGCGCTGGGCTGTGGTGGTCACTGGGCTGTGGTGGTCACTCTTGTGAGTCCAGCCAGCAGATGCTGCCATGGTGTTGCTACAGCTGAGTTTCATGAATTGGAGAAGATAAAGGCAATCAATGTGTATTACACATGGCACTAATGATTGTCACATTAAGGATGATGTGATTTTCTGATTTGATGCAATCACATCCTTGAAACAGACATTTTCCCGAGTTCTCCTCAGTGTTGAGCCCTGCAGTGGTGTGGTGGGGCAGTTGTGTGCATCTTTTCCCCTTTGCTTTGCGCTGCTGGCAGTGGTGGGTACCAGGGGTCCCTCCTGCCCAGCAGCAGTGCTCCACAGGGGGCTGAGCTGCATAGCCTGTGTATTTTTGTAGTGACTTCAGAGTTGGTCAGAATTCCTCATCAGTTTTTATAGTTAGAAAAGAGATAAGCTAAGAGTAAAGGTGGTTTTTAGCCATTTGGTTTGCAAACCAATTTTTTTAAAGTGTGTGTACCCTAAGTTTATTTATTTTGTGACAGCTTGAAATAAAAACCACTTGTAATTAGTGAGCAACTGCTCTTTGGTCGGGTCTGGGTGTCCAGCACATCCAGTGTGTTTATTGAGTAGCCAGCAATACTGATAATGGCAGACATCACTAGTGTGAAACTTGAATCAGTTTGTATTTTCTGATTCAGTTCGTTTTCTGCCTTATTTGCAAAACAACAATTTTGAACAATCGCGTAACTTACTGCTTTACCCAATGTCATTATGATTTGCAAGTTCTCTTGACTTGATTTGGGACCAAAGGAGGCAATGTACAGACCCATGAGAAACATGTTCTTCCAAAAACTGCCTAAGTTGGTGTTGTTTGAAAGTGGAAAGTCTTATAGGTTCAGAGTGTGCAGAATTGTGAGGGTTGAGGGTGTGGTTTCATGGCTGTTGCACAACCGTGCCTGCATTGTGGGGCAGATGACAGTTTGATAGTACTTCTGTGGGATCTCCAAAGCCATGGATGGATGAGGGAGAGGGGAGCAGGAGGTGCTGGAGACGAGCTGGTGGAGCTGGGGGTGAGAGCAGGGACACTGCAGCCAGAGCTGCTCCTGCCTCTCTCCCTGCACTGAGAATGCTGAAGAGCCAGTGCAGAGCTGCGTGTGCTCCTGCTGGGTGTCGATATTCCTGTTCTGAGACGCCTGGATGAGCAGGCCAAGGAAGTGGTGACTCAACTCCTGCCTGCACGGAGGGTACACGAGCTAGCAGTGTATTCTGGTCTCTGGCCATTGGGGGCTTTATCAGTTTGTCAGTATATTCTGATTTAATCACTTTTTTACCTTCAGAAAGCAAAAGAATTTCAGTATCTTTGAGGCTGTAAATGTGTTGGGAAATTGTTTTGTGCATTCTGTTCATTCATATGTGCAAAAGAATGCTGACAGATCTTGTACAAGGAATGAAATAAAGTAGCAGCATTATCAATGTTAGTCTTGATATGAGTGACTTAACTTGGACACTTTTAAGACTTTTTTCTCGCAGTATACCTACTGCCATACTCATACCCAATTTTTAATGCTGTCACTTAAAAATATGAATATTTAGTATGCTTCCCATTTGGGGTTTGGTGGCAGCAGTGTATTAATTTGTGCATTTATTTTAACAGCTATGTTGCATCTAAATAAAATTGTTTTGCAGATACTTAAGCTCTAAAACTGTCTCGGGAGGCGGTGGCATATGTGTGGTGTCCCAATTTTCATTTTAACTTGCAAACCCCTTCAAAACACAAAGTTGCTGTCACGGGCTTTGCCAGATCCTCACAGGTTTCCACCTGCCACATGTTGGGCTGATAGAGGTGGATGGCTGAGAATTTCCTGGGAATCAGAACATGAGATGGTGTCCCCACGGGACACCCCACATCCATGTGTGGCACCTGGTGAAGCCCTGGAAGGGGCTGGAGTTCCTTCAGGAGAAAACACAGCAGGAACCTCTGCAGAACTATTACTCTCAAACTTCAGCTAATACAGAACTTAAAATATCGACGACTTTATCATGTAGTGGTAGATGTGTTTCATTTCTGTGATCCTCGTGGGTCATTTACCAATCATTGTGTTTCTCATATATTCTTTGGTTTATTTTTGGCCATTTCTCTATGAGATAACCCATTTTTGGCAGGTCACAACTTGCAGAGGGCTAAGTCTCATTCTTCCTTGTTCCTGGCCACTTGTATGTTCTGCTTGACACTGGTTCCTCACTTCTTTAACACGCCTTCCAGTAGTGGAAAAATAAATAAATCATTCAGATCATTTTTTCTCAGTTTGATAGTAATCACCTCACTGATCACTCAGTCTGTGGAGAAGAGATTGTGAATCCAGCAAAATGTTCTAAGCATTCAGATCTTCAAAAATTTGGGGTTGAGATTGGTGAAGTTAGGCCATCAAAAGAGGTGTATGAGTTCTGGGCAGGTGGGCTTAGATGCTTTCCAGAAGTGCTAATCTGTGTTCCTTCTCAGGATGGAGTACAGATAGCTAATTTTTGCCTCACCTAATCTTAGCCATCCTAAATCCTGCCCTGAGTAATTGCTTGTGAAAAGCATTGTGTGGGTGACTCGATTGCTGAGGTGCTGTTAGAGAGAGATTTTAGTTTTCCACAGTGTTTAGCTGCAGTAATTCAGAGGCTATACATTCTTTTCCCACTTTTCTTTATATTCCAGTGTGTTTTCCAGCTTGCCTGACAAATAGGAACAACAGTCTCCTTACTGCCCAGGCTGGAAGTGTTCTTTTGGATGGGTCTGTCTGATCCTTTGAGATATTTGTCCTCTGTGAAGATGAGAGTAGTGGAAATAAGTGAAGAAAATACCAGACATACACAAACTAGGGGGAATCTAATGAAGATTCCGGACAAGCAGTCTGAATTTTTGTGCAGCTTTGCTTTCGATTGCTGTATTTTAGAAGCATAATTTTTAGAATAATTTCCATATTTAAAATAATAGGGTGCTATCCTGAATATTGGCTGCTTTATCTGCAAGACTGGCACCTTCACCTGCGTGGAAGAGGGCACTCACTGTCATGGAGCAGCTCACAAGAGAGGGAGTGTGAGATACAAACTGCTGGAATTGGATTAAAGAGATTGCTCACAACAGTAGAAGGATTACATGACTCCAGAATTTTGGGTGATAGTTCAGCTTTTGGAAGGGTGAATGGTCTGGCAGGCACAAAACCCATTCTCAATTTCTTTTTTTCTCTTTGCTATCTCTATCAATAACTTCAGATCCTCTGTCAGCTCTTTATCTAACTCTTATTCCTCATCTTTGGCCTCACCAAGCCAATTGTAATATTTTTGAACTACTTATAATATGCCCATATTTAATCTGTTTCATTTCTTAAAACTCAGATTCTTGCACTTTTTACTCCTAGAGCTCTACTTCTGATTTTTTCTTCTTAATAACCTCATCCAAGTCTAGATCTGCTAGTTTTACTTCTTTAAACCATGGATTTGAAGGATAAAAGCAGACTGTGAGGTAAATTCAGATATAGTAAGAACAGAAGAATGGGCTTTGCTGTGGCAGGACAATGCCAAGCAGTTCTGCAGTTTTTGAGCTGGAATCCATTCCAGTAAAGCCGCTCTTTGTTCCAGCAGCCCAGAGCATCCTGCCTGGCCAGGCTAGGAATGTGCTGGCTCCTGGATACTGCAGACTTTGGGGATGGCAGGAAAGATGCATGTGCTGGTTTTTCACCTTGAGGAACTGAGAGGAGCTTGTGGAAAACAATGCTTCAGGATCATAGCTGCTGGAGTATCTGCTAAATAAAGATTCTGTAAACCACAGAAAAAGGTGGATTTATGAAGCATGCCTGGAACTTGGGTGGACACCTATGAGGTGTTCAAGGCAATTTGCTATTTAATGTGGCCCAAGCAGTGTTCTCCAGATGCAGAACTGATTTTACCATCATGTTCTTAGAACTTCATCCCACTCAAGGTGTCTGGCACTGAAGATTGCAGCCCTAATGATTTTAGTTTGGTAGAGAAAAAAAAAGGCCAACACCAAGGGTTTTCTGCTGGGAAATATTAGATAAAATTGCTAAGGGATTGGTTTGCCTGCCCCACCTGTAATAAAAGAGTAGTTAAACTGGCTGTGTTCTTGAGGAACTTCATGTTTCGACTTCTCTCTCCTCAGAGCTTATCATGCGGTGGTAAATCAGAATAATGCAAGTCTTAATTATTTTTGTTCATTACAGGGAGAGTTTCCAATTTGCACATAGGCTCAATAACTAGTTCAGTGTAAGAGGAGCCTGCAGAGCTTGAAGTAAATGTGTTTGTTGAGTTATGAGCAATCAGCCTGGAGCTGATGTTTTCAAACTTTTAGAAGGTGTGAAGAGATAGAGCCTTGGCCAGAGGTGTTTTACCAGCCACTGTGCTTGAATTCACTGAGGAAGGACCAATCTCCCCATTTGGGAAGCATTTCTTTTTCAGCTGATATTTGTGAGGACTGCCAGCTTGGAGATTATGATAGGAAAGTATTTTTGTTTGGCTTGTGTTTAGATTTAACATAGCAAGAAAACAGATAGGAAATGTTACTACTTCCCTTTATCACAGGCAGATGTTCTGTGGGTTTGTAGTGGTGGTGGAAAGGTGTCAGAAATTCCTTCTTTTGCTCTCTAAAGAGCCAAGAGTTGATGAAATCACCTCTCACAATTCAGTTTCCTCCCTCTCACTCTTGCCTGGAATGCACTTTCCAGGTATTCCTGCTGTAGTCCCCAAATGCCTTCTCTTCAATGCAGCTCTTGTTTATAACGTGTGTTCCTACCTTGGGTCCCAGGGGAAGGTGCAGGGAAGGTATTCTCTGTGCAAGAACACCTGATGGTGTGCCACAGGATGCAAATTAAAAGTTGTATATAAAATGTGGATACAGTTCTCTTGTCAGGAGCCTTACTTTATGGTCATATACAAGTGCTACAGTTGCATTGCCCTCCTTATGCTGTTATTTTTTACAAAATAAGATCATGCCTGTTTTGGTGAGCTTTTTCTCTTGTTGTTTTGTGGAACAGAAAAATATCAGCTGGGAAAAAGCTGCAATGTGAACCAGCAAAGGTTTTCTGCTGGTGCAGTCCTGGACATGGTAAGAGAAAGAGTCTTTCTGGAACAGCTCACTCAGAAATGCAGTGGTGTCTGTGTGAGATGGGTTGGGTTTTATTCTTCCACTCCCTTTTTCTCCCCCTGCTAACTACACTGACCATTTTATAGACAACTTCCTGGGGCTGGATGCCCTTTGTGGCAGCTGCCGTTTGAAATAGAGGAGTGCCAACAGGCACCTCATTATTGGGAATAGAATGAGGAGCATACATAAATAGAACTTGTTTGGGTGTAAGAAATTGGCTTGGCATTTGGCAGGATTTTCTATGGTTATTGTTCAGTTTGTTGCTTTCATTTGAAGTACGTTACATAATTGATAAAAAGAGAACAACCTGCTCTGCTTTTGTGAGTATTTGAGTTACAATATTCATGATAAACTGCTGAGATCCACATTAATTGTGCTCCCTTAATTACATCAGGCTGTAGGGGTCATTGTGTCATGAAACCTGTCCTTCCAGTAATGTGACAGTCACAACTGTTCTTCCCCACTAGCCAGAGATCTGGCTTTCATCTGACCAGAAAATGACTTTTTGAGGATGATAAATCTTTTTTTTTTTTTGTGAAGGAACAAAACCAGTCGGATTAATTCTGTGAAACCTGTAGAAAATCTGTAACTTCCTTCAGCTGTAAGAATTCTATAATAATGTCCAAAAAAAACCCTGAATTGGGGGGAGAAGAAAAGAGGGAAATTTTGGTCATGCACTATATTTTTGAGCCTTTGATAGCTTAAATGGTGGGCAGGCAGAGTTGCATTGACTCATGGGCTTAGGTGACCTACATTTACCTAGCTCTGATCTTTCTGCAGGCACTATGGAGATGTGCTAATGTTCTAGTTTTGAGCTGCAGGCTAATGATAAAGAACTGGAAGCTTCAATGAGAGTTTGCTTGTGATTTGTTGCATTTTCAGCTGTTAAAACTTTTAATATGCAGCTGCTCCAACTTCAACTGTGGCTTCATTTGCATATGTTTGTGTTTATAAAAGTTTGCTTTATTTTTTCATAGAGAGGGTATATTGACATATGCTTTGCCTAAAATACTATTTAGGCTGTGGTACAGCTGTAAATACATGGCCAGTGGTTTTCATAGCTCCTGGTTATGGGATGCTGGTTGCAAATTCAAAGTTTAAAAAAAGCCCAAACAGCAAACCTGTTTTTCAGTTTCACGGTTTTGTCTGTGCTTTTTAAGGAATTTTAGTAATAAAGTTTATTGAGATTTGTTAGTTTGTAAAACCTTGTCTCCAGTTAAGTAATCATCTGTGTAATTTCAGGTCAGAGGAAAGAACAACCCGTGGGAAGGCTTCTTTTTCCTACATTTTCCATAAAAAAGCTGATAAACCTTGAGAAATTGGGAGAGAAATAAAGGGTGAGGAAGCAATGCCTTGTTTGCTGCAGGGATGACTAATGGGAGAGTGTTTTCTCTGCTAATAAAACCCGAGTGCAGTCATATGCATGTGCCCTTTTTTCCTTGCCAGAAAACACACTTCTGTCTGAATGCTTCGTTTTCTTGCTCTACCCCAGCCTATCCCACAGCTGTAAGAGTAAGACCACTTTGTAGGAGTAACTTGGTGGGCAAGATTGTATGTGTAATATATATATATATATATATATATATATATATACACGTACAGCTTAGGGTATAGACCAACTATTTCATCATTTCAGCTCAAATGTGAACTAGTTTGACTTGTTCAACCTTCTGCTTAGACATTTAGTGGTGGCAAGGAATAATCCAGCTGTAAAAGCTGTATTCTTAACTCCTTTATGGAAAAGCAGTTGAAGTGGGAGTATTTGCAGCTCAAACTAATTTGACTGAAGATCTGAAGCTGTTGGGTGGTAGATGAAAGCCACATTAATGCTTTCTGAAAGCAAAAGTTGACACTTCATTTTCCTGGCTTTCTTGTAGCACAGGTGATCCCAGGATGATGATGCAGCAGCAGTGCTATTTCTACCTATTTTTCTAGGACAAGCAGCTGTGGAACACGTAGTCATCCTCCTTTTATTCCTCCAGGACAGTGTTCGTGCTGCTAGACAGGAACACCCGTGGAGATTTCATTACAGGCAGTGGGGTAACATTAGCATTTGGTTTTAAAAGTGGTTAGGGGGACCACAGCAAAAACCAGTCAGCATGGGGAGAGCTTGCAGGTCAGGTATTTTAACCCTTTGGGGTCTTTTTTCCCCTCCTGGGAGTTAGTTCTGTTGCTGCTGCTTTTATCTGCATAGTTAAGATGCTGCTTGGTGATCAGAGTTATTACACAAATATATAACTATTTTTACATTCATTCCTGAGTGGCAGAACACAGATCTTGGATAGATTTGATTAATTAATTTTATGTAATTTGTGTTAAAATCTAGCTGCAGATAATATCTTGAAGATGTGAAAGGGATATTATTGATGAAATTATTTGTTCCAAGTGCTGTAGAATCTCCTGGAGTGCAGCTGGATGTTACACTGCTGTAATCACATTGGAGAGATTAAGGGGAGAAACTGATTCCAGTTTGGTCGTGACTGGAAGCACCAGTGACTGACAATCAGCAGGATTTGGGATTTGCTCTAAGGAAGGTGTTTAACATGAGTATTTTTTTAAAGAGAATTAATGTTGGGAGACAGCGATTCAATACAGGGAACTTGATTCCTTGCAGCACATCAGGCTGAACATGGAAATTGGTGACAGAGGCTCAGGAGTGAGCTGGAAATACTGTTCCAGCTTTAATAGTCTCATCCACTCAATATTCCTAACTTGTATTATAGAAAAAATGTATTTTCAAAATGCTACACTTTTAAGAATATTCTCATCTGCAGAGTACTTGTGTAATAGTCTAGTCTTAAAATTTTAACTTCAAGAGGAGAGACAAGATGCAGCTCTTTTTTATCCTTTCTTCAGTCGTACAGGAAGCAGTTCAGAACTATAGTTTTAACTGGTTCTTTAATTGTTTAAGAATTTAGTTGTATGAGGTTTTTTGTAGTCACAAGACTATGACAGTATTTTGCATTCAGTGCCCAAACTTAATTGCAAAATCTTGATAAGACAAATAAATCTGAAGTACTGGAACACCCATATCACCAGCAGCTTCAAGAGAAAAGATACCATTTCAGAATCGCATAAAGTATGTTTAATTTTGCAGTTTTTTTCTTTAATTAATGTGCTGGTTGTTAGTGTCAGTATGTGAAGGGAAAGATTTTAGTTAACATCCTTTGTAAAGCTACCTCATTTTTAAGATTTATTTAAGCATTGTCAGTTTTGTTTTCATCCTTGGTCTAACACATGTGACATCTGCAAGAAGGCATTCACATTTGAAAGCTCCCAGAAGTTCAGAACTTGTGTATGTTGAAACCAATGTTTAGAAACCAGGGTGGAAAGCAGCCCTTGTGAATGTATAATTGTCTCTTTGAAGTGACTGGTTATGGAACCTCAATAGGGAAGATATGGGATGGAAAATACATAAATACTTGATTGTATAGTGTAAGCAAAGCATGTTATTATGTTGGTGTATGTTTGCTCACATTAGTTAAATCATGGTAATTTTAGTGTGTTAACACATCTCTGGTAAATGCTCAAATTGGGTTACTGTTGAGAATTGCAGAATGGAGTAGATCCATCAGTATGGTTTGGTTTTGGTGGTGTTCTCCCACCCAAAGGACAAGTTTGGTAGCCCTGAAGAGGAAGAGTAGCAGAGATAGAGCTGCCCTGTGTATCCCCTCTTTCCTAGAATTCCACAAAGGCTCATGCTTCCCACACACCCCTGCCTCCCCCCCAGAGGAGGGTGTTATTTCCCCTCTGTTTTTTTATACAGTTGCAAGTGACAGGTCATTGGGATCTTTTTGATACTGTTCTGATCCTGCTTTTAATGTGTGACAAAACCAAGCTCCCCAGGCTGAGGTGTCCTGAGGGACCCTTGAGCACACTCAGTGCAGGGCCAGCGATGGCTTTGCAGAGTTAAATCACCCGGGGAGGAGAGCAGCGTGAAGTACGTGCTCCTAAAAACGCCAGAGGATTCCTTCCCAGGAGCCAGGACAGACAGAACACTCTTAGAGAGGTTGTGGAGAGGGTTTGAGGAGAGGGAGGGCAGATGGGACTGAATTAAGCCTCTTAGGGATTAGGTATCTTTAAAAGTAAGTCTGGGGGTATCATTACGTTTGGTAATTTTCAGAACTTTCTCCCAGTGTTCTATTCAGATTTTCTTCCCCATTCAGTCTTGGTGTGACACTGGATCTCCTAAGCTTTATCTGTGCTCTCCTGTGAGTGAACACTGACACCATTGACTGCTGTTTAATGTGCTTTTCAAGCAGCTGCGTTTTTGTCTGAGGCGATAAATCAAAATCAGTTTTCGAGATCAGCAATTGAATGTTAAACAGTGTTGGAGAAATAATGATTTTTATTTTTTAATTTTGCTTTTTTTAAATTTTGTCTTATAATGAAATTTGTGTAGAGATATTAATTAAACCTCAACTTTTCACAGGTAATATTTTTTAATGTTTGGGTTTGTATGTTGCCAGACTCCCTGAGTTTTTGTTATTGGTGGGAATAGGCCTGGCTGTTGCTGCCTGGGCCAGGTGAGCTCTGTGCTCACGTGCAGTGCCCGACCTTCACTCAGGGCTGTGCAGGTGAAAGGCTGTTGCTGTCTTGGCACAGCAGTGATGGAGCAGGACAAGCAGCTTATGAGCACAGCACAATCTCTCACCTGCTCCAAGGCTGACCCTGAGCTGTCTGTCTGACTCCCACTTTTCCTTGGAGCTTGTGAAGTCCGTCTGTTATCCCTGATTGGGACCTTGAAGTGTTGTGACAAACAGGAGCAGAGATTGGGACAGCGTGGGGCAGGTTAGCTGGGCATTAAAGGCATCAGTTTGATGGAGTTGTAATGGGTGTGTTTCTTACACGCTTGAAAATACTAAAATTGGAATTGAAATCATCTGAAACACATTTGGCTGAGCTTTAACACGTGCTGATGTATCTCTGCCATGTGTTAAAATGTTATTTATAGAGTGGGGGAGAAATTAATGCTGATAGTGAGTAGCTTGGTAAGTTGTGTAAGTAATTTAATTAAATGTTTGGTGTTCCAAGCATTAGATTTTATTGTATATTTACCTGTTTGGAAAAGAAGGCAACTTTGAGAATTTTGAGGTTAGGTGGAGTAATTCTGAGGGTGCAGACAAGCTAGGGCCCCAAAAGCTCATGCTGATAATGAGGTTATTCTTGTGCTGTTTTTTATGAGATCTTAGTCTGCTCTTGCTTAAAATTTCTTATTACCTGGGCATTTAAAATGCAGGAAAACCTTTGAGATTTGAATTAATGGTGCAGGGTAAGTACTGCAGCTGTGCTAATGCTGTTTTAGAGCTAAACAAGTATTTCCTTACACAGGTGACTTGTAGAGTCCCAGGTACACTGATTCCTTAGAATGGATGCATGGATGGATGGACAGCAGGCAGGGAGTTACAGCATCTTTCAAATTGCTTAAAATACATTGGTTTTTTTCCCCCTCTGAATCCTTTTTTTGGTAGCAGTTGTTATACTTGCCAAGGGATGTGATATCACGGTTCTTTCTCACTCAAGTGCGTAGTTGTGTCTCAAAAAGGGTAGAAAATTCTGTCCAGCTTGCAGAAGTTATTTCTGGAGAGATGAGGCTGACTGGAGGCAGAGGAGGTTGGTTAAACTGGGCAGGTTTAATGTCATCAGTCCTGTGGCCTTAAGTTTATTTTGAAATGTTATTTCTCTTGGTTATCATGCAGGGATCTTTTAACTGGTGACTTAATGCTGGTGTAAAACATGGGTAAATAAAGACAAATCAGATAAAATTATGTTAATTTCAGGCTCAAATGGGATGGGTTTTTTGAGCTTTAGACTGGCTAGGATGAGATGTTGGTAAATATTCAAAGTCCTGTTTTAAATTATGCAGGAAGAGTTGCATAGACACAAATTTCTCTATATGAACACATCATTAAAACAGTTAATTTATGATCACTTTGTTCAATTTTTGTCTTGTGTTTCCTCATTGAAAAAGCTCAGAAGTACCAGGCCTGTGATACTTTGCTTAAAAATGTTGTTTAATGAAATTATTATATTACTAGATGGAAAAATTAGGGTTGGATTTATATAACTTTTAATAGACTACACTTGAGATGATTGTTTTGTTCTGTTGCATGACAGCATCAAAAATACATCCTAAAACATCATTTTAGTGATGAGTCAGCAAGTGATTTTCTTAGGTTTGTTTTTGGAATATGATAAATTCTAGTTCATATGTTGCTGAATAAAAATGCTTTGGTTATATTGAAAGTACAAACTGAGCCTGAGTCCTCTGCCAGGAACTGTGAAACCACTGGGTACAATTTAGGGATCTGTTTGGTTTGGGTGTTGGATTCTCCCTTGGTGGGCAGCAGTTGGCTGAGGGAAGAGTTTTTGAAGCATTCAATGTTTAACTGTTCTTCACCCTTTGAATCACAGATGTTCCAGTTTGTTTTGACTGTTAGAGTTGTTTGTAGTCTAAACCAGATAACACTACTAGTTTTTTTAAATCCCTGAAGGCCATTAAAATGGGCACACTCTGCCACATGTAAAAGT
The DNA here is from genome assembly GCF_971803275.1 of Cyanistes caeruleus. Taxonomy (NCBI): domain Eukaryota; kingdom Metazoa; phylum Chordata; class Aves; order Passeriformes; family Paridae; genus Cyanistes; species Cyanistes caeruleus. Next base: position 18,756,491 of record NC_141712.1, read on the forward strand.
GGTGTGTGTATAAATCACTTTTTGTGTAAGAAAACGATGGTTTGTAATTGCTGTGGAATTTGGCTTTCAGTTAAGCTTTGAAATTTATGAATGTAAATGACTGTGAGTCATGTAAACAGCAAGTTCCATTAGAATAAACCACCTAAAGCCTGGAAAAAAATCCTGTGATTGGGTTATTGTGTGTGCAGTGTGTGGCAGCAGCCTGCCCTTCAGCAGAGATGATTTCCCAGATTTTAGAAATTCTTTTTTCTGGCTCAGCTTCCACTCTGGTTTGTTGTGTCTCAATACAGCCAAGCTAAGGATTTGCCACCAGCAAGACTTCACACTGCTGAAAAAGCTTTTCTGGTGGGAGGGTGAAGGAGGCAAAGAATTGTCCAGAACGACCCTGGGAGAACACGGAGATAAATGGGAGTGGGGACTGTGATGTACTGGGCTAGGCTTTTATCCACATGCCAAGACTGGTGTTTTTCATTCCTCTTTGTCTATTTTGTCAGTTTATTCAGCTCCTTGTTTAACTTCTTTCTGTGCTGATATCACTGTCCTGAATGTTTGGGTGCTATTCAGTCCACTACACCTGGAGGTGGAAGTTTATAGAAATGTGAAATGCTGTGAAATGCCAGCAGCTCAGGCCTTTTTTTTTAATCTTTTGTTTTCTGTAAATCAAATTTCTCATTTTTGTGTAATTTTCTTGGTGGTCTTGTTAGGTACTTTTTTCCAGAGAGCATCTAGGTGCAAAATATCTGAAAAGCTACAGAAGAGAATGTTGGGGAAAGATGATTTATCTTAGGTTTGTTATGGAGAGCTTCAGGCACAGGAATAACAGAATTGATGACTTTTGTGTATTTTCCTACACCTGAGCAGTTTAATTTCTTTGTGCCCTCAGGTGCACTTAGTCTTGTGTAACTCCTCAGTTTAGCAGAATTCTGGAGAAGTAATTCTTTGGAGAAGTAATTCTTGGTTTGTTGGTTTTTTTTGGTTTTTTTTCCTTTTGTGAGGGGTGGGTTTAGAAGGCAAACCAGCCTTTGCCTGGGGCTTGTATGAACTGATGCAACTCCTCATCCCACATGATGGTTTTAAAGGATGAGGAGCAGTTTGTGATCACCTCCAGTGGGAATTTGAAGGAAAATGCTTTCCTTACAGTTTCAAGAGTTTAAAGTTCTTTGCTAAAGATATAGGAAAGAACAAAGATGGGATTTGGGATGCAAGACAGAGTTTTTGACACCCAGCACATAGGTATTTTTGAATTCAAGTATCCTAATGGATTTCAATATGAATTTATTACTTGTATTGAATATAAATAGTTCTTTAACAAAGATCCTTCTCTTTTATTTTTAGTATATTTTTGGGGAGTTCAGCCCTGATGAATTTAATCAGTTCTTTGTGACTCCACGATGCTCTGTTGAGGTAAGATCTACTACTTTAAACTTGTTTTAGAAATAACATTTGAAAGCTCCTTCTCTTTGTGTGAACTTCCCAGCAGAATTCTTGCTTGTAAGGTGGGCTTGTAAGTCTTGGGAGCCTTTTGAAGCACAGGGGTTGTTACTGTTTTTGGCCAGGTGGAGCCCTGCTGACCCTCAGAGCTGTGCTCACAGGGAAGGCTGTGTGTGAGGTCTGAGAAGTGCATCAATAATGAGCTAATTAGTGACAGGGAGAACCACAGAGTGGGAACAGTTGTCTTTGTGTGTTGTTGGAGTTCATTACATACTCACATAGTATTGTAGGCTCTTATTCTCTGTAGCTCTTGGTAGAGAATGACTTTCCTTCATAGGGAAGAGCTTTATCCCATTGTCCTCATCTCCAGACTTGAAAAATAATTTTCCTCTGGGTCAGTTTCCATGTGTTTCCTAAAGACATTTCCATTCAAACATTTCAGTCATGCTTCCATCCTGCCCTCTCAACATAAAGGAAACAAACACTCGAGCTGTAGATGGGGAAATCCTTTTGTCACAGTTTACAAACCATTGTTAATGTGACTTAGTTTCCTGTAGCTTAATTTTCCAAGGATAATTAGTGTAATAAACTGCTGAACAATGAAAGGGCATGAAGGGAATGGGGTGGGGTGGGGAGTGAGGGAAGTTCAGAAAGGAAAAAGAGCATTTTTGCTTTTAGAGGGGAGAGCTGTGTCTCTGGTCCAGGGGAAGCAGAAGAGGTCTTTAGGTAATATCTGTTAGCTGTGATGATCCTGCTGTTCTCCCACCATAAATGCAGTCATAACAGTGGGACATTGTCATCATGTGTAGTGTCACCTGAAGTGCCCCCATCAACTGTTCCAACACTTACTTTAGGGGTGGTGAAATCTCATATCTTGACTTCTGTAAAGCTGTTCTCAAAGTATGAACCTGCAGCACAAGAACCAGTGTAACTTCATTTTCTCAGTGTACCACTTACTGGTTAGCTGTCCAAATAAAGAGCTGTTGAACGATGTTCCTTAAGTTTGTCCTTGATCTGGTTCAATTCAATGTTTTAATTACCTGGATGATGAAATAAAAATGATGCTTATTAGTTTTATACTAATTGGTGTAAAAACTTGGCTGAAAAAGGCAGGGTGAAATTCAAGAAGGACAAACCAGAGATGATAATTCTGCAGAGATGTTTGACACACATCGTGTTGGGGACAGTCCCCACATGTGCTGCTGTCCCTCTGAGGTCCCTTAACCACAGACCCAAGGGAACTCTGGCAAGGGAGTAGTTAAAGCTAAAGGGAAATGTAGGTTGGATATTAGGAAAAAGATTTTTACAGAAAGAATGATAAAGTACTGGAGGTGTCTGCCTGGGGAGGTGATAGAGTCACCATCCCTGGATGTGTTTATGAAAAGACTGGATGTGCACGCAGTGCCATGGTTTAGTTGAGGTGTTAGGGCATGGGCTGGACTCAAGGATCTTGAAGGTCTCTTCCAGCCCAGTGATTGTGTGATCCTGTTGTCTAAAATGTCCCTTTTACATGTGACATTTTTTGACTTGTTATTCTGCGTCATACCTGTTGGTATGTGTTGGTACGTGAACCTGTGATGGTTCACATGACCCAGTTGTATGGAACAAGTCAGCAGTGCAAAAGTGCTCTTGATTAATTAGATATGTTGGGGACCAAGAGGCTGACTACTTTTTTAAAAATTGTTTTATTTTCTGAAGGTCTTTGCTTTAGATAAAAACAAAAGTTGCAAAGTTTATCATTAACTGTTTGCTATAGACATTTAGAGTAATTTTTTTAGCTCTAACTAAAATCATATTGAACCTATGTTCAAAGTTAATATGGAGCTTGACCCAGTGATTCTCATTTTTTACTTGAAAAGTGATATATTAAGATGTATTGAGATTCATAAATGGATTTACAGCATGTTTTCTTGTATATACTTTTGCAATGGAATTTCAGGAATTTTTCTTGCCATTTCTGGTGCACTGGTGTCTGCAATGCATTAAAAAGGCAACATGTGAGTATCTGTAGCTTTAGGGAACTGAAAACTTCAATAAAGCAATTTTTTACTTGTTACACCATTGGAGTTACTATTTAGAATAGCACTGTAAAGTGCACTGTGCACTCAGTGTTGTATCTCCCACTGCAGAACCAGTTGCACTTTCTCCAGGAGCTGCTGGAATGCAGTGTGGCAGTGCTGCCAGTTCTGCAGGCACAGGAGAAGCTCTCAGCTGCTCAGGAGCTTTAGGGGCAGGCAAAGGGAGTTAGAAATTGCCCACCTGTGGTTGCACCATAGGGTTCTGTCAACCCTGAGGCCATAAAATGATGCCAGTGTTTATAGGAGATGTATTTCCAAACCCTGTGCCGTGGGTACATTATGGTTAGGCTGATCAATGTGTTCAAGCATCCACCTTAGCTGAAACATTTCAAGGGCTAGACTGGAGAAGGCTGAAAGTCAAAAGGTTTAGGTGTGATTGGTGGCTGGGCAAAAGTTTGTTTTATCCTTTCCCAATTTGGTCTGTCTTCAGCTTCTGTCTAAAAAGAGGATATGTTCCTCATCCTAAAATGAGTTATGAAGAAAGATACTGATGCTGGGAGGTGAATTGCTTGAGAGGTTGGTGAGCCTGTAGTGTGTAACCAAGATAATCTTTATCTTTCAATACTTGTGATAATCTTCAGGGACGCTTGAAGCTGCAGTGTGGGGTTTGATAAATATAGAAGCATGAGTTCAAGGCATCCTCTCCAAAAATCAAATCTCAGTTATGATGTTTTTAAAGGATTCGGATGTTTCATATGAAACTGCTATGAAATGTTCATAGATTTGCTTTGCCTTTAAATAAGTTTCATTTCTTTTTTGTACAGCTCCCCCCATACAATGAAACAGTTTCATGTGGTATTAAATCCACAGGTAAGTTTCATGATGGTAAGAAATCAAGATATTTTTTTTATTTTATTTTTTTTTTCAAACTTCAAGGTTGTGACACTTTCCTGAGATTTACTTTAACCTCTCTTTAAATATAATTACTAGAACTTGCTCAGCACCTACACAGGCATATATTAGGCAGATGGTTTTTTTAAAACTTGAATGAATGATATCTGTGAGAGGTTTTTAAAATCCTGCACTGAACTTCAGCTAATTACAGTGGGCATCTTATTCCTCCTTCGCTGTGCTGCCACACAGTTAGAGTCCTGTGGAAACACTGTAGGATGTGGCTGTGAAAATGAGGGGGGCTGGAGAGCCGTAGCATGAGTATTTTCTAACAGTTACAGCAAGACTGCTCTGCAAGCAGTGCTCTGTTCTGTGCTCCCTTTGACTCTTGTTTCTGCCTGGCTTGGCTGTTTTTCTGGAGAATCCTGGTTTGTTTGGTTTTTTTTTTAATCTCTTGATGAAAGTGTGACTTGATGTAAAAATAAATTAGAGTTCTCCTTTTAAAGCTGTTCTGCTCAGGTCTTCTCTGCCTCAACCCATACCTCTTACAGCCTGACCTTACTTTGGAGTTGCAAGAAGTGGACAGGTAGATAGGAGCTGCCCTGGGATCCTCACTTGAAATAGTTTTAACCAAACTTCCACAGTGTTTTAAGCAGCAGGTAATTTAGTTTTTGGTTACCTTCCTGAAGCAGAGGAGAGCCAGGAAGCTGAGACTTAGACAGATGTGTATGAAAATGACTCCAGCTCTCCTTAGAAAATCATGGAAGTATCTGAACATTTCTCAAAAGAGAACCAAACTACACATTAGTGTTTAAGAACATCTGATTATTTTGCTTGGAGACTTTGGCCTTGCTTTTGAAGATAAACAAGACAGACAATCAGAAAGATGGACCACAGGTCTCATTTGAGAGCAATCAGCAGCACTTCTGACAATTTAGTTTTATTTAGTACAGGACCAGTTTTAGGACCCTGAGTAGTTCTAAATGGGGGTTAGAAAAGTTCTTTAAAAAGACCATATGGTGTGAATCGTCTGTTGGTGACAGGGGCATCCAGTCATGTATTGCTAAGTCTAACTGGATTTAAGTTTTGTTCTTTCAGACTGAGATTTTAATGTTCACGAGCCATACAGAAAGATGGTTTGTACAAATGTCTTTCAGATCATTCCTAGACCTTGAGAGAACCCCTCCCAGCCCTGAGATTAGGTAATGACAGCAAATTAGGTTTTGCTTGTAAAGTGTCTTTAACAAACTTGCACTGTACTGTGCATGCCCATTATCACTGTGATGGCTGCATAGGAAGCTGTGCAAACTAAACTGGAATGCTTGGTTATGCACAATATTTATATTTATATATGATGATACACACTTACCATGACACACCTTACCATTCCCCATAGTCTTCATTTTTTTCTGTACTTATATTCAGTGTTTAACTTTATTACAGAATCAGAATATTAATATTAATACCTATTAGGAGTAATGAAATCATGGCTTAAGCTCTAATCTGCAGAGCTCTGTTGACACTAATTAGTACTGTGCATTCACAGATTTTGGAGTTGCACATAGACTGTCCTTGGAGCATCTGTTGGTGCTTGTTTCAATATGTGTGCCATGTTGTTCATGGCACAAAGATCTGTTTCAGTCCGTTCAGAAATGGAGCTGTGAACTAGATTGAAACAAAGATGCCCTGAAGCAAAGCAAAAAGTCAAAACAAATAAGAAAAAAAAAATTACCTCTTATTTTTCTCAAATGAACTTGACACAATCTTACAGCAAATGAGCTTCTGCCAGTCATTCCATAGACCAACTGAACAGTAGCTACTGGTATTTATTATTCTAATCCTGCTGTAAGGTGCAATGATTAATTGCTCACCTGTAACTTCCTAATTTATGTGTTAAACGCTACAACATCAGTTATGCTCTGGGCAAGGTTTCAGCCTGTGATGTTCATTGTGCCATGGCTGCAAGGAATGTGTTCTGTTCTCTGCTCCCCACTAGCCCTGAGTGGGCACTTGTGGTTGTTTAGTGTACATTAAGCTGATAAATTCACCAAAACTAGAGAAAAGGCTCCTTTAGGTGATGTTTTTTTGCCAGGTTAGCTTTTGGTCACACAAGAGCTTGGAGTTGGCTGGGATGAGAGGAGCCAGGACAGGGCTACAGAGGTGACAGCTTTTACCTTGGGCTCTGATAGGCTTGACTCTCCCATGGAGGGAAACCACATTCTTTGTTTTGAAGCAATTACTATTTTTTTTTCATTTTGGAAAGTCCTGGATTCTTTGAAGTGGTAAGGACTTGAAATATGCCCAGTAATTAATTTGTATCAAGGTAGGAGGAATATTGTGTGTTACCAGTTGTTGCCTGTGCTTTGTGCTGTTGCAACAGAAGGTAGGAAGAACCAGCTCTTGGTTCATGACTGAGGAGTCACTCCATGAGCGATGAACTGATGAAGAATGGTTTTGTTGTGGATTTTTCAGTGGCTGTTTTGGAGCTGTGTGTGCACAGACAGCCTCTGGAACATGAAGTGCTGCCTGAGCTCTCCCAGCCCTTCCCTCTCCAGTGTAGATCAGGCACAGCTCCCCCCATCCCTGGCTCCAGGCTGCTGATTTTTTTAAAAAAGGAACTTCAGCCCTCTCTTCTGGGTGGTGATGGCTCATCAGTGATTGCAGAAGTGGTTGGTGAATGGCAGACAGGGTGTCAAAAATGCTGTCTCACAGGGAGAGGGGAAAAATTTAGAAATTTAAAACTCACTCTCTTCCTAAGATGATTTAGAGAAACCAGATGTGTGTGGAATTTTTACCCTTTTATTATTTTTAAAAAGTCTCCTTTAGTCTGACTGGCAGCAAGATTGAAGTTGATATGTGACGTGTCAGCTTCTCATTTAGTCAGGTTAATAGATCAAAGCAGAAAAGCAATTAACATCTTTATAATTTGTTCATTAAATCATATGTTGGTATTGCATGGGTAAGTCAGACCTCAACACACATTGAATGTTTGTTACTCTTCATTTTGATATTAAAAAATGCAGATTCTTGTTCCTTTCACGTTTTTAAATCTAAATTATTTGTAAGAAGATTTTTCTAGAAAATAATCCAGAATTGCAAAACTTTTACATTTACAGTCATAAATCAAAATATTCCCTACTAGATTGTTTTCCCATAGGATTATTTATTTAGATCTGTGAATAACTTCTTTTCTGGGAACTGTTGGTTGCTTTTTGTTGTGTTTAAAGAAAAAATTCCACCTCATTTTTAGTGAGCCTGTGATGTACTTGAAAATATGTATTTGTTGACATGCATAATGTAAGTTGCACAAAATCTTAAAAGTTTAGTGCTGTATCTACTTAATTCCTTTCGAATTAATATCTAGTGTTGTTTGGTTCTGTAGTAAGTCTTAAAAAATTTGAAATGTGTGTTTTAGCCTCCATCGTTGAGGAAACACAAAATATTAAAATGCAGTGTCTTTGAAATGGAAACATACACATCATAAAGACCTGCAGAGCTTTAAAATGTCAGCTTACCTTCAAAATTCCTGAAACTGTTTCATTCATTTTATATCTTTACTTGATAGTTACAGCAATAGTTGTAGCTGAAGTGTTCAGTGTTACCAGTTAGCACACATACATTATAACAATAAATAAATTCCAGGAAATTGCAGAACTTGGTGACTGAAAATATTTTGTGGTACTGCAGCCTGCCATGAGAATATTACTCAGTGTTTCTTTAGTTCTAGGGCAAATAAATAAATCAATAAAACAACAAAAAAACCCAAATCTTTTCGTAAGCTCCCAGTGCAATGCCTGTGTACAAGTTGAACACTGATTTATGTTGAGGAATATGTTGTATTTTGTGTCATAAAATCCTGGACTCTTACATCTCTCACACAGTAACAAATTTTTGTGATAAAATTCAAGAAGTTATAAATGAGCCTGGAGGCTCAAAAGCTTTAATTGCAGTGTTCCGTGCAATTAATAAATATATTTCTAGTTATTAAGGATTATGGTAAATGTTTGATTTTAATGAATCTCACTAGGAAAACCATACCCAGCCCCTCACAAAGCAAACCTCACATATGGGAAAGTTAAAAAGGCAAAGGCTTTAATTGTCAGTTGAACAGACTGGCTTGAAAAAAGTGTGGAATTAAGTATTACACCATATTTTACAGGCAATTATCCAGTAATTAATTTACTATAGACATTGGACTTTATTAATTTTTCTTAAGAGGTGAATTTAATAGGGGTTATGTGCATTGTGCATTGATTTGGAAATTACGTAACTCTGGTTAAGAAAACCTGAATCATGCTCTGCTATGTTCAAGAAAATGATCTTTTGAAAGTCATCATGTTTGAGAATGAGAATCTCTTTTGTTTGGGGAGCGTACTTTCTTTTCTGAGTCACTGGAAAATAGGAGAGTGGTTTTCTTGCTTTTGCAGCTTTTTGATTCAATGTGATTCTCTAACTGAGATTTGCTTTCTCTTGTCCAGGGGAAGAGTATCAGAGAATTGAATTTGGTGTTAATGAAGTTATTGAGACTCAGTCATCTGTCCTAAATAACACCGACTACAGTATTTCGAGTACTCTGAATCCTCAGGCTCCAGAATTCATTCTCAGCTGTGCACCTGCTCAGAAAACCCCAGATGATGCTCTCAGCGACACAAACTACAACTCCATTGACTGCCAGTTCAGTGACCCCAGCCTGGCTCTGGACAGCGGCTCCAACGCTGAAAACGACGGCTTGGCCGGAGGCCTCGGGCAGAGGGAGCGGAAAAAGAAGAAAAAAAGACCCCCTGGATACTACAGTTACTTGGAAGACGTCCCTGACGGCGTGGCTGCCCCGGAGGCGCTGGTGAACGGCCACGCCACGGCCGCGGGGCTCAACAGCCTGAGCACGGAGGACGCGGAGCTGGCAGGAGACCTCCCCTCCCTGGCCACGCCGAGGACTTGCAGCAGCCCCGCCAGCTCCGTGGACTTCCTGGCCGGAGCTGCGTGTGCCGAGCCCGGCGCCGCAGCCCCCGGCAGGACTGCCGGGCAGCCCGAGGTATGCCGCCTTGCTCACTCTGAACAGTTCTGCCTCCCCTCGGAGGCCGTCAGAGATAGCCCCCTAAGGACAGCTGTTGTACAGGCTTATGCTGGTACTGATACTACTGAAACTCTTGGCGTTACTAATGGACAAACACTTGAATCCTCTGGTGAGGACACAGCTGCCAATGGGGTAGAATTGCACACTGTGGAAAGCACTGACTCAGACCAAGCTAAGCCTGAGGAAGCTTCACCTACTACTGAGGCAACGGTCCCGCTTGCAGGATCAGTCCCCGTTAATCAGCCTGCAAAATCGTGGGCTAGTCTTTTTCACAATTCCAAGCCCTCTGCTTCCACATCTGTGGTCTATGTTGAGACTAAGTATACCCCTCCTGCCACATCTCCTCTGGTCCCTGAAAAACAGGTTGAAGTCAAAGAGGGACCTGTTCCAGTTTCAGAGGATCCCGTAGCCATAAAGATTGCAGGTATAGTTAATACACACGAGTGGATGTTACACTGCAAGGGTATTAACTCTGCTTGTAAACAGGAGTGTGCAGTATTGATAGAGAACATTCCTCTGGTAATGAGCTGACTGTTCAAACACTGCATGAAGGATGTCATTTGAATAAGCCAGTTTGTATCCCCCCGAGTAAACATTCCAAGCAGGCATTGCCATGTCATTATCCCAGATACGGGGAAACTATTGCTGCTTGTCAAACAACCTGTGAAACAGTCTGTTGAAATGATCTGTGGTTTCAAATAGGCTGTGTGCTGTTATATAAAGGAGAATATGTTAGGTTTGTTCAGAAAATGGTGTGTTACGTTATCCGGTATTTACAATTTTGTAGAGTATTCCATTACAAGAAGACTATAACTATATTTATACCAAAGTAGCTGAAATTCCTGGGCACTAAACAGCAGTTAAAGTATAATGGCTACATAGGTCTTGCTTCAGAAATTCCAATTCAGGAAATATCATACTGACTAGTATGCTTTTTGATGGGTCTGTCCTTCCAATTTAACCATTATAAACAGTATTGCTTTTTCTATAACCAATGCCAGCTGTTCCCAGTTCAAGAATAACCCTAAAGAGCTATCCGGAAGGGACATCAGGGCAGGGAATAAGTGATAGAAAAGCTTTGACTCTTGGTCCTGTCATATCTGTGGTCCTAATGGGAAGTGCTAGAAACTGCAGGAAGTTGGTTCAGCCAGAAATTGTGAAGTTCTCCCAGCTTGGGTGCATTTTGTGTCACTGACTCGCGAGTGTTGGAACCAAAGTAATTATTTTAAATCTCTGAAGTGGTCCATGTGTGAGAAGGCTTTGTGCAGAGTCCTGCTGTTTATGCTACAAGCTAATTTACAGGTGCAGTGTTTTGAATGTGACAGCTTCAAGTCAGATTTCTGCTCTGAACAGAAGCTGACCTTCTGTCAAGGTGGATGATGTTCAGAGTGTCCAGAGTTGTGTGCTGCCTCTCCTCCCTCATTACTCACCAATGGTTTCATTACTCAGAATTGTCTGTTGAGAGAAAAGCTGTCAGAATAATTTATATTTCAGTGTATTTTCCACTTAGGTGTCACAAACACTGTATTAAAGCAATATAAATATATATATATATAAAAAGCAGGTGATTACAGTCTGTATGAACCCATATGGAGAATGTTGTCATAAAAGCTCAAGCTATCATTTGGTAATGATTTTTGACTTAAAACTATTCTGTGACCGTCATAAAGCTAAGATTGCTTTCTATAAACAGGAAAGGTTTTTTATCTTGTCCAAGTTGTTCCAGCTGTAATTTAACTTTCTAGACTTTCACTGTTTCTGTACTATTCTTTGCCACCAGGTGGGAGCAGAGCTTTTTATTTTGTCCTCTGTAGTAAAACACAAATGTAACTTTTACCCAGTTTTCTTCTTCCTTCATTATTTGCTGTTTGGGCAGAGGAATAATCTGAGTATAGATAAAAGGAATTAGTCTGCTCATTGTAGCTGATTTAGGTAGGAGTTAATGCTTCAATTCCTGTAATTCAGATATTGCTGATTGGTGTAAAATGTTTACTTGAAGATCTGAATGCCATGTGATCAGTGCTTTGCTCTGTGGAAAAAGATGTTTTTCTTTATTTTCTTCATGTGTACTTGAGTGTTCTCTGTCCTGCTTGGAAAACAAGTACCTGAGTGCTTTATTCATCTACCCACACTCAAAAACGTGTTACAAGAATTTCAGTTCATGATTTTCAGACAGATCGTTTTCTCTCTTCTGGATATATTTAATTTCAAATCTCCTGCCTCGGTGGTCACCCTGTGTGAGGGTCTGTGTGTTTGTCAGGTGTGTTCCTCATTTTCCCTGTGGCTGAGTTGAGATCCTCCTCTTGGATCTACTGGGAATTCAGCAGCTTCAGCTCATGCCAATGGGAATGAATTTTTGACCGTATAGTATGCTGGACACAGATAAACTCTACACCTGAAGTACCTTGAGTTAACAGAGTTAAAAAAATGAACAAATCAAATTAACAAACAACCCAGGGTTGGAGTGCTGAGGTCCTTCTGCACAGTTCTTGCTGCTCAGCACACAAGAAGAGATGCACAGAGGACATCTTTGCTTTTCCAGGGACAAATTGTTGGTTTGTACTTCAGTTTCAGCAGTTGTTACAAGGGAGGTTAATGATTCACAGGCACCCTGAAGATAATTTAATGCTGCTTGATTCAACCTGCAGAGATCTGTAGTTCCTTTAGGCTCAAAGACAGAAGCTACACAAGATAAGGAGATGATCAGGACTAGAAAATAAATAGAACAGGCAAATTTCATGTTAATCTTGTTGAGAAACAAATACTGAAGAGGTAATTTTAGCAAGTGTCCCAATATATATCTGCTGTGCAGATAACTGCTCTTATGTGTTTAGAAAGTAGTAATTACGCACTGCAGCCTTATTTAGGTGCTAGGACAAACATTTTTAATAATTAATATCTAGGGGATAGTATGGTTATAAATGATACTGGTAAAAAAGAAGACTCTTCAAGGCTTTACTTGCCACATTTCACAGTTGGTCCCCTAAGATTGGAACCTGATAATTAATAATGCCTTATATAGTATCAGAATAAGCTAAGAATGTAAGTGATTGGAAAAATATTAATTCTCTCTGAGTAATCTTTTAACTGTTCCTGGTGATCTTAGGAAAAATTGCAGTGAGAGAATCTAAAACAATTTTCTGAATCATGTTCTTTTGCAGTGTTCTCACTGTGGATGATGGAGGTAACAGTGCCCATAAAATCTGTTTACAGCAGGCAGGATTTCAGATGAATCAAAGAGCAGAAACTTGAAGATATGACTAAATCTGGAATGATTTTAAATTTAGAAGGAAGGGAATCCAATAAATGCAAGTATGGAAGGCACCAGAACAGAAACCAAATGCAAGTACAGTGGTAGAAGTATTAGAGAAAAGGATCTGGAAATTCTAGGGAATTGATGAGTGTCTTTTGTACAGCTGAAGAAGACAGGTTTTTTCCCCTCAGTGTGTGTTATTACCAATTTACATGGAAAACATTGCAAATAATTAATTCTGCTGTTGCTGTTGAGGACTTAATGCAGTGGCCATCTTTGGGCATTCCTTCTGAAGGAAAATTTCATAGTGCAGCAGCAAAAATGGAAATAAGATTTAAAAACCATATGGTCAAACATGGTAAATTTAGAGTTAGTCTTTCATGATGCTGTTGGCATGGCCGTTGTAAATTCAAATTTACAAAACAAATTCACAAAGATGGTGGCAGTTCAGCAGTTCTGCTAACGCTAGTGATAAAATGAAATTAATTCAGATTGTAAGAAAAGTGTTTCAGTGTTATAGAGCAGATTTTTTTCTCATTGTAAAGATAGGTAAATGCTAGAGCAAGGAGTTGTGGAGACATGACATCCAGGGTCTGGGAGGTTTTATAAACTTCAGAAATGCAGTCTCTTGTACACTCAAACTGCATTCTTAAATATTCTTGTTTAGGGTTTAACAATGATCTCCTGGATCATTGTCCAGATCTGAGGAAAGATCAGTGACAGGGACAATATTCTCTAAATCAGGGCCTTAAACCAAGTGTTCAGTTCCTAAACTTGTAGCCACCTTTATCCCTTCAGCATGGACACCATTGCCACAGGGCTTCTCTTTCACTAAACTTTGCACTTGCTTTCATTAGGAAATCACTTTGTACAAAAAAATATAAGAGGTAATTGTAATAACAAAACCCAGTGAATGAACTTCATCAAAATGCTTTCTGTTTACCAAATGAACTATCTAAACATTTGCTCATTTCACAAATCAGTACCCTCTAAAAGAAAGGAGTTTTCTGGGTGCTGGCATGAGCCTTCCAACAGGTTTTGAAATTTTAAGATTTTCTCACGGTTGTAAGTGTATTTTTCTTCTGATACACTTGCAAAAGTTCTTCTGGTTACTGTGTGTTAGATGTAAGCTGGAAATGTGCTTCTGAATGTAATTGCAAACCCAAGTCTTTGTTAAAAAAAACAAAATTCCCAGGAATTGCACTGAAGCCTGTACACAAAGCAGCTTTGTGACCACAAGAGGATGCTAAAGGTCCTCTAAATATCTTTATTTAGTATGATGAAAAAATGGGGAAGAGTTAATGTAATAAGTTATTGATAGACAAAAAATAGAAACTTTTTCAGTTACTTTTATCCTTATTTTCAACAATTACTTATTTTAACAGAAATATTATGTGTGAACACAGTTCAAATGTTGCTGCTCTAACAATACATTCTGAAGTGCTCTAGCAGAAATTTAATAACATATTTTAGCCCTCAACAGAAACTTTTTCTGCATCTGTGCTACTTCATCTTCCATTGTTTTTGCTGTCTGTTCTTTCAGATGGCACATTCTTTATGTAATAGACAACCAAATGAAACACTTCCTTTTGTTTTTGTCAATTTTGTTTGCTTAGAACTGATGTTACCTGCAGGAGATGTTATAGATAGGGAGATAGCTTGGCATTAGAAGGATGTGGATTTTGTTTGCAGTTCTGCCTTCCTCTGCTTAGTTACAGCTTTGTACCTCTGGTTTTTTACCTATTTTATCTTTATTTTATTTTATCTTTATTTTTTATCTTTATTATTTTATCTTTAGTCCTGTAGTGAAGAGCTGAAATTCTTTTAAGTTTATAGCATATAAGAGCTTTAGAGCCCCTCACATTTATTATAAAAATAAATAACCCCACTGGTACACAATTGCTATATTCACTTGCAGTTTATATTTTGTCTTCTATACAATTTATTTTGCAAGTTTAAAGTTTATGAACTCCAATATTTTCTTTAAACATTTCTTATTTAGGTATCTAAATAACAGGTCAGGATTCCTGGAAAAGTTCCCTTTGTTGCTCTTGGTTTCATAACTGGGACAGACTAATGTGCAGTGGTTTCCAAGTTTTAAACTTGGGCCATTGCTGAAGGTTTTGAAAGAAGGAAAGAGTAGGAATTACATTATGTAAGGCTGTTACCTTGTAGGTTTTGGAAGTGTTAAATGAAACAGCCTGTTCTGAAGAGCAGAGCACATCTGTCTGTATGTTTGCACTGAGATGATTTTGTTGTAAGATAGTGGATGGTGAAACTTCTAAACTTCATCTCTCCTCAAAGCAGAAAAATGTGGGAAATACTTGATAAAACTGGTGACAAGTGATTCAGTGATGGTGTTTTATATCTGTGTATGTATCTATGTAGCAATATAAATAAAATATCTGGATTTAGGAACACAAACATCCAAATCAATAGGTCTTGTTTTGGAGTGACGGTGATCAGTTTTGTATCAGCGCCTCCTGATCCGAGTCTGGGATGTCTTCGGTGGAAGAAAAATATCCGATTTGGAATGTGAGCAGTGGTTAAATGGAGTGGAAATCATTTGCTGAAGTTTCTGGGAATCTTGTTCATTGATTTGAATTACTGTGTAATGCTCAGCAGATTTTTGTTTGATGGCCATAAGAGTTTTGTTGATGCTCAATTTACTGTTTCTCATTCTGCAGAAATACTGGAAAATGTAAGACTAATACATAAACCAGTGTCTTTGCAACCCCGAGGGCTGATCAACAAAGGAAACTGGTGCTACATCAATGCTGTATCCTTCCCTGGGAAAAAATTAATGCTCTTAAGTTGATATTTTTATATTCTATCTGTCAGAGTTTTTCTGGATTGTTCTGGTAAGTGTTTTATAAAAGTGCTTTGTTTTCCCAGATCCTGCTCCTGTGGTTAAAATGTTGAAATGTAGCAGCCAGATATCCAGGGGTATTTTGGATCATTGAACCTGGTGTGCAGGGTTCTCCTGCAATCCAGTTTGCAGTTTGTTACCTGTGTCAAAATATTTCAGAACTGTGACTTCTCCCGACTGAAGCCATTGTCATATCTAGCAGTGTTTCCCCTTGCTCTGTGCATCCATTTAAATGGTTGTTTCTCTTTTGCACTTGAGGTAACTGTTCTTACACTTTGTTTTGCAGTTTTAAGTGGATTATTTGGGTTTGTGCTGAGCAGGTTGTCACTCTCGTATCATCTGTGGAAAGCAGCATTTAATTTAAATTAATCCTACTACAATCTTACATATGGAAGATGAGCTTGCTCTTAATTAGAGTTGTATTCCCCTGCAAAAGTAACTTTTACCCTGAGGACAGAAAGCACCTTCCCTTGGTGCTATATTATGATAGTAATAAAAATAATAATAATTAAGAAAAATTGTCTCCCATGTCAGCAAGGCTGACTGCAGGTGACACTTGGGATACTTCAAGTGCTGGTACTACTAGTGAAAAATGTTAACACCAATTTCAAAGCTGATCATGGCAGATCCTAATAAAGCATTTCTAGGCCAGTGACTGTGCTTTAAATAAAGCTTTTATCGTATATAGCCAGTTCTGCACTTGTTTGGTTATATACACTGTGGTTCTTAGCTCCCATTTTTTCAATCCTGAAGTTTCACTTTGGAATTTAATACTCAGTTTTTGCACCCTGTAGGGATCAAATTAATCTCTCTCTCCAGCTGTTGAGATTGATCCCTGATGTTGTCATTTCACTTTCCCTCCAGTTTTTTAGTGCATTTCCTCTGTTCACTGCTCTCACCAAGGTGTGATGTTTGTAAGAGTATTATTCTTCCAGCATATTGGAAGTTTCTGGAGTTTTCCAGGTTGCTCCAGCTCTGTGCAGTGCAGAATGTCTCACAGCTCAGTGGGTTTTGCTTTTGTTGCAGGTGTGACTCAGCACCTTTAAGTTTCAGCTGGTTTCTTCCATTCTTCTCAGAAAATGTATTCCAGGTTATCTCCTGCCTATTTTCAAATGGTTAATTCTCTAAAGTCTTTCGTGTGAAATTTCTTTTCCTCTCCTGCTCCTGGATGAAATGTTTCCTTACCCATTAATTAAAGATTTTACCGTGTTTAAAATGTCAGTTAAATCATTGCATGTTACAAGTTGCTGAGTTTTTTAAAAATAACTTCTGTACGTTATTGGTTAACATTGTGATAAAGCTTCATCCTCTTTTCCAGTTAAATTCTTGGATTGAGCTACCTAATAAAAATACAGCTCTGTTTTTCATATGGTTTTGTATATAATAGAATATTTGGTTAATACACAGATGCCATTTTCTGCATATTTCCTTAATACCACTGCAAAGACCCTGCAAGCCTTGGTTGCTTGCCCTCCAATGTATCATTTAATGAAGTCCATTCCAATGTATTCCAAATCGCAGAGGCCGTGCACCTCCACACCAATGCTAGACAGTTTGTAAGTAGCTTGGGAAAAAAGGAATAAAACTCTGGGATCTGGCTAAACTCCGTAGAAATAGCTAACAATGGCTGTTGTTAGAAGCTGATATATATCCAGAAGTTTTTCATGTGTTTTTGGGTGGCACTTTGATAATGAACTTGGTGTTTTGCAAGTGCTTGGCTTGTCAAGGAAGGTAATTCCTGTTGCCTTGGGAGTGTCAGTTTTGTGTAGTGTTTCATGTGCAGAAATGAACTGTGAGAGGTGCAAGGACCAGCCCAACACCTGCAATGATCAGGTGGATTTTTATGTCTGAACTTTACTCAGATTTCATGCTGATGTTCTTTGATTTCATTTTGTTTTGGCAGTCAGAATGACAGTTATCTAATTTTATTATTCGTCCTTCTAAGTCTTAAATTGCTGCTCATGTCCAATTGCTTCCCTTCTGTTTCAGTGTTCGTTTAATGAATGAGTTCACTAATATGCCTGTACCTCCTAAAGCAAAGCAAGGTGAGTGGGAGCAGGGGCACAAAGCAGAAAATGGTGGGGAGAAGCCTTTAGGGTAAAGATCTGCATGGGGGGAGATGTTGCACCTTGAATTTTTTTCTTCTGTTTGGTGGACCAAGTGTACAAGTGCAATAGTTTTTTGACAGTTTTTTGTTGAAGATCCACTTAATTATGAGGATGCTTTCCAAGAACATGCCCTTTCTAAGAAATCGATACTCCCTGTATTTTCCTCCGCATCCTTCCTTACATTTCTCCAGCTGTTTATTTATCTGATTGCTCAGTTCTGTTCCTTAAATCCTGAACACACTGATTTGGAACAATTTGGGGCCATAACAGATCCCTTAAGCAGCTGGAGATTGCCTGCAGGAATATTTTCCTGGCTTCTGATTCCAGTGGGAAAACTTCAGATGTGTTTGATTTCTCCTAATATATATTTAGGCTCAGTGATGATTATGGAGTGAGGAATAGCATATTTTTTGATGCAAATAAATTGTCTTAAAGGTTTCAGTTGTTTAATCTTAATTTTAAACCAAGTCTGTTTTATTGCAAACTTGTAGAAACAAGCACATTCCTGAAACTATTCTTTATGTAACATGATAAGAAAATATCAGGAGGAGCTGGTTGTTCCAGTGATTTCCAAACAGTTCAGACATTTCTGTGGTTTCTTTCTGTAAAACAAATCTTACTGGCTTATGCAACTTATTTTACTTGTAGGTCATTTTCTTGTGTAGTTTTCAAGTGTAGTTCTGAGGTCTTGTCTTGCCATTAGGTGGAACATTCTGTCAGGCTGTTCTTGAGGTTTTTATTCTGCAGTGAGCAAAAGTGATCTGTTAGAATTGCAAATACACAAAAGGTTTAAAGACAGTACAAAAGAAATTCTTCGAGTGCAAAAGAAATGCAGAAATGCAAATAGCACTAGAAGTGTTTTTTTTTTTATTATTATAGCTGTTGATATTCTTGTTAATCTTCTTAGAACTTTTCCTGACTATCTGTAAGTTTATACGGGGAAATATGTTTTAAAACAATATTTACAGTTAAGAGTTGTGGCTTATAGCTTCTGAGCTGGAGACCCCAAAATTACAATAAAACTATTAGTAAAAAAAATTGCTAGACTCCAAAATTAGTGATGTTTGAAGAGACTGCTAAGGCATAATGTAAAAAAACCCTTTTATTTATTATTATTACTTAGATTAATTCTCTTTCATTTTGCAGCTTTAGGTGATAAAATAGTGAGAGACATCCGACCAGGAGCTGCCTTTGAACCAACCTACATTTACAGGCTCTTGACAGTTATAAAGTCAAGTCTGTCAGAAAAGGTGAGAGACTTCAAATCCTTGACTTGTGGAACTGCATTGCAGGGCAGTCCTTAAAACTCTGCAAAGCCAGACCTCAGGCTCTGCTCAAATGCCACTAAAATCAGCTCATTGAGAGTTCATGGTAATGAAACTCGATTGTCTTGGGACCTGAATTACAGGAAAATGTTAATTACAGGTTTGGCAGTTTGATATGTCACAATAATGGGAAAATTAGTGTTGGAATGGAACATCTCTTTTTATAATGAAATTAGCAACTGATTTACATTTAAGAAATGAGCAGTTGTTAATTTTTATGAGGAATTCAGCTAAGACTGATTGAATGTCCAGAAATGTCAAAATACCTGTTCAGGTTAAATTTCAATATAAAGGAAAGATAATAATTCAAACCATCCTTTGATTTGGCCTTGGCTTGACAGCCATTTTTAATAGTGGTTATAAAAGAAATGGGGGGGAAAAAATTCAACTCACATGTTAAATGGACTTTGTTTTGAGAAAGATGAAGAATTCTTGTAGCCATTGTGGAGCTGATGTGTGTGTTTACTGCTTAGCACAGATTGGGTTTAACTGGCTGAAAAAGAGTTTGTGTTATAGTAAAATTTAAACTTTATTTGACATAACTTTAGACTGAGTAGTTGCTAAATTAATAGGAAAAAGCTGAATTTGTTCAGTGTCATCAATTTTCTGTTAAAAGGAAGCCATGAAAATTCATTGAATTGACTGAAAAAATTATTTTGTTTAGGGCAGGCAAGAGGATGCTGAAGAATACTTGGGATTTATCCTCAATGGACTACATGAAGAAATGCTGACCCTCAAGAAACTTCTCTCTCCACATAATGAAAGTTAGTGGATAAATTATTTAAAAATTCTTACTGACAAAGTTGGAAGATAATTTACTTTGAAAGAATTACTATAATTTGTATGCAGAGGAAAATGTCATTTTATGTTCAAGCTTTAGCTTGAACCCCCTTTACATATAAAATCCTGCAAGCCATAGCCAAGTAAGAATTCTGTTACCTAATTTCTCTTTAGCAGGGTAAATTTTTTAGAACATAAAGGCATACCATATTTTGTTCCTTAGCTGTGTGCAGTTTATAACCTCCTGACTTTGGCACTGGCTGGAAAAATATTTGCTAAGCCTTGGGTTCCCTGTAAAATACCTATGCAGAAAAGGAGTTGTATTTAATAATGGCATAATTCTCTTTCCAGAATAACACTTGACTTTCTAATTTTCTACTCCGTAAATTTACTACTAAAAATATACCAAACTTTGCTATTTACATACAGTCATCAGTGAGCTGCCTTCTGTTAATACATGGATGTGTCACGCTGGGAGCAAACCTGGAATATGCTTGTTCTCTTTAATTAAAACTATGACACATTAAAACATTTTATCCTCAAAAAATCGCTTGTTTTGGGGTTTTTGCCTTTTGTGTTGGGTTTTTTTTGCCTTTTAAATCCTTTATCTGCCTGGATGTCTTACCTGTCAGAAACACCAATGTGTTTTTTTCCTTATGCTGTGAAGAAGTGTCGGTGTCCAACGGCCCCGAGGCTCAGAGTGTTCCCAAGGAGGAGGAGCAGGAGGAGCAGGGGGAAGGCAGCGAGGATGAGTGGGAGCAGGTGGGACCTCGCAACAAATCCTCAGTCACCCGCCAGGCTGACTTTGTCCAGACTCCCATCACTGACATCTTTGGTGGTCACATAAGGTACAGTGCTTTTTCCTACAAGTTCTTGACTTGAGGTGGCTGAATCTCTTTAAATGACCAGCCTTGTTCTGAGATCCCAACCCTGAACTGCATGTGGAGGAGTTTGGAATATTTATGCTTTGAATATTGTCTAAGAATTCCAAAACATTTTGGAGCTACCAAATTTTTATGACCTCTAAGGAGTCTCATCTCATGTTATAAATGAGGATACTGAGAGAGAACTCATTCTCACATTTACAGAGTTAAACCTTGACATTAAAACAACTAACTAAAACATAAAATTGTGAATTTTAGGTTATTCAGACCCTTTGTGCTTCCCAGAGAAAGCTGTGTTTAATAGTAAAGAAATGTTAAATGCAAAAGAAGTCTGGAAGAATGTAAATTGCTACAAGATGCTGCTGGAATGAAAAGAATGTGGGATATCACTTCTATGCAGGTCTGATATCAGACAAAGGCAGAAAGTAGAATCTGAAAGAATATTTTTTGGAAAGGAAGCCTCGTGACTTGTTTGGAGAGATGTATAATTTAAAATGAAAGCAAAGTAAACACTTACTAAAAACATACAGCTAAACAAAACTGCTAGACTTGAAGAATTATTTTTAAATTGGAGACAGACACTTAATTGCTGGTGTTTGACTCTGTGTTGCCAGATATTCAGTCTAGAAGTGTGAATAATGTGGGCTAGTGCCTTCTGCCTTGGAAATGCTCTGAAATTATTTATTCTTCTGGGTTTTGAGCCAGACAGCTGGTAAATAAAATTATATTTTCCATAGAATTTGGCAGACAGATGTTTGTAGGTATTGATGGAGTCCTGCATTAATGGTGCACGTAGCCAAAGTGGTCTTAATACCCCAGGTATATTTACCAGAATGTCATAATTGTTTAGATCTCTACATGATTCCATCAGTTTTTACATTAAGAACACTGAGATGATGCAGTTTTCTGTAGAGTTCCACAGAAAATGGTACAAAGTAATACTGGGAAAAGGCAAAAACTTGCACTGAGCAGCAGAACCACAGGATCCAATCCAACATCTGCTGGCACCACATCCACTTTATTTATTCACACCAGGGCACAGCTCACCACAGAAACAGCATCCCATGGGATGTTGGAAAGCTTCATCCTCGGGGGTGGAGATAGGAAGGACTGAATATAAAACTGCCAGTAGAATTCCACTGAATGAAAGCATCAGAAACTGGAAAAATCCAATGGGAAAAACAGTGAGGAAAAGATGATTTGAATTGGCATCTTTTGCATGGGGAAACTTCAGGCTTGGGAATTTTTAGACTGTCCTTGAGAAGCTTGAATCTATTAAATGTCTATTTAGGCATAATTACTTCAAAATCCCAACCTATAAAGTCTTTCTTAGCAACATGAGGCTTAAGTGGGAAAGTACAAAGTTTTCCTGAGAATTCTTTCAGTGCTGAGTAATTTTTCATTGAAAATGATGCATTTCCCCATGTCCAGCTGAGATGTGTAATTATTCTAGTAAGGGACATTGTTAGAGTGAAATAATTTTGCTGTTAAATCAATATCTGCATATATTGTGAAGAGCTGTTAAATTTCTGTTTTTTAAAATAAAGGTGCTGTTGTTTTTCATGCATTCTCTTCCCTTTAAAGGATATGTATTTGCCAGTATTAAGCTGCACTGGCTTTCTGTTGGTGCTTAAGGGCTTTGCCTGAGTAAAAAGGACTCTTTTGATTATCCTAAACATTAAAATTAACCTGAACATTAACATTTCCTTCCTGACCTGGAAATATTCCAACATGGGCAAATGGGTCAGAGCTGTGTTAATTATAATTCTGGTTTCAATAGATGACAACATTATAATTTATATACGTGGATAAAGTCTGGCTACAGAAAATGATGGGAAGAAAATCATCTGTCAGTGCCAATCCTCAGTGGAGCATAGTTTATATTTCCTATGGCAAGATTTAAGCAAACAATTTCAAATCACTCTGAAATTGGTCTTAGAAATGTGACTGAAAAAAATGTGTATTTTTACTGGACAATCTGGAATCAGCTGTGATTTTTACAGTAGAATACAGATAAGCACTGGCACTTTGCACTTGTGAAGAGCTGTTGGAAAACTAAACAAAAAGAGCCAAGAGGTGAATTTTTCTTAAATGCTTATCAAAATTTTCAGTCTTTTTCTTTAAACTTTAAATGCTTATCCAATAACTTTGCAGAAATAAAACAATTCAATTACAATCCCATTCAGAATACTATTAGTAGATGTTAAAATCATTTAAATTGGGGTAAATCATTAAAACTTAGTGTTTAAGCTTTGTATTTATATGTGTTGCCTTGAATTAAATATAAATTGAGTTACTGGAGTAACTCATCCTTTCTTGAAAGTTCTGTCTGGTTGAAAGTCACACTTTATTACATTTTTATTTCTTTTTTCCTGCCCAGATCTGTTGTTTACCAGCAGAGTTCCAAGGAGTCTGCCACGCTGCAGCTTTTCTTCACCCTGCAGCTGGACATCCAGTCGGACAAGATCCGCACCGTGCAGGATGCCTTGGAAAGCTTGGTGGCAAGAGAGTCTGTGCAGGGATACACCACAAAAACCAAGCAAGAGGTGTGTTCTGTTCACCCCTTATCCACAGCCACGTGCTAAACTTTTAATTTAAAAGGGTTTTCACAGAGCTCTGGCTTTTACAAGGAGTTGTTGGAACACACTTTAACAAAAGAGGTACAAACCTTTTCAGAGTGTCCTGCAGCAGTGAAATGTCAGCTCTGAAACAAAGCCAGGCCTGTAAATAGCTGGGGTTTGAGTTGGTGTAGTATTTTATTGGGGATTTTAATGGAGAATATACTAAATTACCAGGCTGAATTGTGGCAAAGATACATAATATTATGTTCAATATCATAACTTACTGATTCCTGGGGATTGCCAGATGCTGTTAGTGAAGGAGCAGCTCTACAGAGTAAATACTTTTTTATTTTTTAAATAATACATTATGGTAATAATTGCAGGAGAAAAGTACTTACAAGGAGGAGAAGCATGCCTTTGGTTTGGCAGTTTGAGAACTTGTGATAGAGGATAATAATTAAACTTCCCTCACTAAGGCCTTGCCTTGTTTCCTGTGGTGGGAGGTAGTAAAGGCATCTCTGGTGTGCAGGGATCACTCACGTGGGAATTCTGTGTGCAGTGTTGGTACCTCTGGAATTGTAGCTGTTCCCTCTGACATTCCTGTCTCTAAGTTCTCAAAATCCTCCAACTGAGAACAGGATTAGATGAAGAATGGATGGTTGATTCCCTTGAAAAACTAAAGACAAATAGCAGAAATTTGTTTACCTTGAATACACAGAATATACATTTTTCCAGTTGTTTTCCATGTAAAAGAAACATTTGCAAGCTGATTATGATTTACCACAAAGATCTTGTTTTGTTTTCCATTCCTTTTTCTTTGTTTTTTACCGCAAATGGTTTAAAGTTTTTGACTGACAAACCAGTGCTGGGTTGGAAGAAATGGTGTTCAAATTAGGTGCTGCATGATATTTCAGAGTTTGGATGGAAGTACAAGCACACACAGTGTCTTCTGGATTTTTTTTTCAAAAGAAATTCAAAAGGAAATGGTTGGTTTTGTATTAAAATTGTAGTAAAAATACTGAACACATTGCCTGTAGAACCCTGGAAAGAGAAAATACTTTTTCCCCATGAGTTTCTATTCAACACATAGGTTCTAACAGAATCAAACCATGTATTGAAAGTAATAATGCTCATGGTTGCCAATAAGGAGATTTTTCTCAATTAAAAGATAGAGAAAAACCTTAGGCAGTTCTCTTGAGAAATATTTTTATGTCTTTATTTCTAGGAAGGCAAAAAATTTTTGTTCTGTAATTCTGAGCTCGTCTCTTGGTTTCCAGGCAGAGATTTTGTGGATTGTTTGGTTATAATTATATAAAAATCACTATTTAGTAGAGAAAAGTGTGGTCATAACTCATGTTTTTCTCTTTGAAAATACTGAGTTCTCCTTTGAAACAACATTAGGGTTGAAGATCCAGTGGGCTTTAAGTCACAAGCAAGCGTTTATCATAAATTATTACTGCAATAATTACAAATCAAAAGGTTTTGCTGCTAATGTATTTAAAATGAAATACTTATTCCTTATTTGAAGGAGGAATTTTGAGGGGGTAACAAAAAATGACAGATTTCTTCCTCTGGGTTTGTGTGTCAGGTGGAGATCAGTCGAAGGCTCACCTTAGAAAAGCTGCCCCCTGTTCTTGTTTTACACCTCAAACGCTTCGTGTATGAGAAGACAGGTGGATGTCAGAAGCTGATCAAGAATATTGAGTACACTGTTGATCTGGAAATCAGTAAAGGTAAAAGATTTATGAACAGAATTTCCCTCTCTTCATAGGAAAGATAATGTTTTATTTCCTATGAGTGTCTATGTTTTAATCTTCTCCCACACAAGATTTTGTCTTCATCGTTGTCTGAAAATTTGGTCATTTGGGTGAATATTTTTGTGGGTTTTTTGTGTTGAAAGAATAAATATTGGCACTTCCTAGACAATGGGCCAAATGAGAGCTTCCTGTGGATTGATGGAGTAAGGATATAGGCTGCTGAGGGCAAATATGGGAAGTGATCCTCTTGGATCTGTGCCCGTGTCTGTAGAAAACTGTTGCCAATATTGGATATTTTTGATCACAAATTTAATTCAGAGGATGTCAGATTATTTCATTAATGAGTGGCTGGTGGAAGGAAACTGGTGTTTTATTGTGAATGCAGCCTGAAGGTAGGCAATCCATAGTGCAGAGGTTAAACAAGGATCCTTTATTTAACGAGTATCCTAGGAGATACTGACTTTAAATAGTGTGAGGTTGGAAATTGTCCAGCATCTGAAGTTTGCCAAAATAATGCCTTTTGTTTTGAGCTGACAGATGGACTATTAGCCAGCCAGTAGCTCAAACAGGAATAAATAAAATCAATGTATACTCATATCTCAGCTGAGATCTGGACCTTGTCAGGCAGTGCCCTTTTATTTTACTTAATATTTTATTTGGTAATTTTCCTTTTGGAATGTAAGCATGACTTGGAATCTAAAATTGGTTCTGTCATTGACAGCAGGAATGAAAGGGGGAAAATAGAATAGTCTGATCTACTCTGTCTTCTATTTCCCTTCATTTTTTTGGTGATATTTTTAAACCTTTCAGAAACCACAGTGTTCAGCAAACCTGCAAATTCACTCCCTTGATTACCAGCTAGTAGAACCATGACCATTCTTGTAAGGCTGTGGAAGAAATTTCAGTTAAATATTCTCCTTTGTGATAGTGTTGGTTTCTCTGAAAAATAATTGATCTTCTTGATATGGAATTTCTAACATGTGACTGTTTCTCCTTCTCCAGAGCTACTGTCTCCTGGTGTGAAAAGTAAAATTTCAAAAGGCCAAAGAACCTACCGGCTCTTTGCAGGTATTTTATCCATGTGGTCCCTGTATTGCAAATGCAGATTCTGCATGGAATTACAGAAACACTGGGTTACATCAAGTGTTTTCTTTTAAATTGCTTGTGGGTGTGAAATTCTTGTGTTTAGTGGGGTTTGTTTGGAATTGGGAGGTTTGGTGTGCTGGAGAAACACTGGTTTGGACAAGGGCTGAGAGTGCCAGGACAAGGGGAATGACTGTGCAGTGCCACAGGGCAGGGTTAGATGGGATGTTGGGAGAAACCCTTCCCTGTGAGGGAGGGGAGCTGCCTGCTGTAAGGATGGGGTGCAACACAGGGACCTAAAGCAACTCCTTGGTTTTACAGCCAAATCCCAGGGCACTGTCCCAGTTTCCTTCACTTCTTCCAAATATTGTTTGAGCCATACAAAGCCGAGATGTTCATCCCACCCAAGCCTCTGGATGTCACCCCGTGGGGATTGACTGCAGGCAGCTGGAAAATCCCATTTGCTGCTTCCCCGTGGGCAAACCAGTCCCAGTCACCACCACAACTGCCACCAGGGGAATATTTGGGATGAGGATTTGTCTCCTAGGACACATGGATACTTTCTTCCCTGGGAGTGTGGGCAGGCCCTGGCACAGGTTCCCAGAGCAGCTGTAGCTGCCCCTGGATCGCTGAAGTGTTCAAAGCCAGGTTGGATGGGACTTGGAGCTGCCTGGGATAGTGGCAGGTGTCCCATGGCAGGGAGTGGGATGGGATGAGCTTTAAGATCCCTTCCAGTTCCAAACCATTCCATGATCCTGTCTGTCCCACTTCCCCCTGCTCCCTTGGCCCAGAGCTGGGGCTGCCCAAGGGAGGGCATGGAGCAAGCCGAGCTTTAGCTGCCGTTCTCTGACCTGCACAGCCCAAACCTGGTGAAGCCCTAAACCCTGTTGGGGGGGGGGATTTCTGGGTACCATTTAACCCCTGCTGTGCCACCCCCACCCCTCCGTGTCCCCACAGTTGTGTACCACCACGGCAACAGCGCGACGGGCGGGCACTACACGACGGACGTGTTCCAGATCGGGCTGAACGGGTGGCTGCGCATCGATGACCAGGCCGTCAGGGTCATCCACCACTCACAGGTGGTCAAGGCGGCGCTGGAGCGCACAGCCTACCTGCTCTACTACCGCCAGGTGGACCTGCTGTGACCCCTGCCCCGTAGAACGCCAAGATCACTAACTTTTCCTCCTGTAAATGCTCTTCTGAGTGAAACTTTCTCTTTTTTTTTTGGTTTTTTTGGGTTTATTTTGGTTTTTCTTGGTTTTTTTTTTCCCCCTTTTTACTCATTCTTTCCTTTTTTTCTTGTTTTTTTTTGTCCCCTTGCAACTATGGGATAGAGAGATAAAGGAAGCTGCCGTTTGTGCACAACATAGTTTGTGTTGACTTTTGACTTTGCAGAATGAAGTCGCTCGGTTGGAAGCCTCGTGAATCACAAAAAAAAATATTAAAAAGAAATAAAGTTCATCCGAGTTAATGCTGAATCCTAAGATAATAAAAAGGGGATTTGAGTTTAATTCCCACTTTCTAATTGCGTAGTAGAAGAAAACCCTGCACCAGCAACAGAACTTGTAGATTTCTGTGAAAATGTTTTATCTTTACTTCAGTAAAAAAAAGAAAAAAAAAATTAAAAAAAAATAATAAAAAGCTCTCTCTGCTTCCCCAATAGTTTTTTGATAAGTGGTAAAATATGAGCCGATGTGTATGAGATGGAAATGGTCCTTTGTGCTTCAAAACATGTACAAACTGCAGAGTTGCTGGTTCCTGATAGGAAGACACATTTTAATAATTGTGCGATGAGAAACTGCTTAAGTACACATTGCAGATCAAATATTTGGAGTTAAGATGTTAGTCTATATAGATGGGTGATTGTAACTTTATTGCTATTGAGAAATTTCAAACTGCATTTATGCTTCTGTGTACATGAAATTAAGAAAATGGGCAAAATAATTAAGATTGATATTTCTTTAAGTCTGCTTTGTTTAATTTTGCTGTCTGCTCTCCTACAATGTTGAGTTCCTAATTGTACACAGTTTAGTGATACCTAGAAGTATAAAGTTGTCGCCCATCAATAAAAGTCACAAAGTTGGTTTAAGGTGTGTGTGTTTGTGTGGGTTTTGTTTTTCCTCAAGTGTGAATCCTGCCCTTGGAAGCTCCAGTGGTTTCTGTGTAGCACTGCTCAAGGTGTAGGGAGCCTTCCCCAAATGAAGTGGAGAGGATTTTCCTTTGCTTTTACAGCTTTGTGAAACTTCAGAGATGTTCCTGTTTTGCGTTCAGGTGGACCTGAGCTTGGAGGGGGGAGGGAAAGGGATGTGGCAGCCCCAGGGCTGAGCACTGAGCAGCCAGAAGGGGTGGAATTCCCTCTGTGTCCTCCTGCAAACCCTGCACTGTTGTTTCTGAACCAGATGAAGTTTTGTTTGTCTCTTGATCACCTTCCTGTTCCTTTCTCTAAAAATCTCCTATATATTATTTAATTCTTTGATGATAGTGGTGTAATGTCCTTGTCTCATCATGGGATGGTGGAAGCTCCCTGGCTTGTCCTGACTCTTCTGCTCTCTCATGTTGTGCCACACAGAGTTTGTGGCCAGAGCTCCGGCTGTAGGAAGGAGCATCCCAACCCTGTGGCTCTTTGGGATGCTCCTGCTCTGCTGAGGAAGTTTAATGATGCTCTGGAATTGTTTTGGGTGTCCAAATGTATTGTTACATTTTTGCTGCTTATGCTTTATTAGTATTTTCTGATTTACAGATGGTGACTGCACGTGATTTTGGTGACATTCCACTAATTCCAGAACAATTTTCTGTGCAAAACTCACCTGGATTTTGGCTGTTTGCAGGGAAAACCTCAGTTCCTGGAGCTGGGGCTGCTGAAGGATTGATGCTTCTGGGGCATCCCTGTGCTGGGAATTGCCCCAGAGCTCCACTGGTGAGAACTTGGGGATTGGGAGATTGTTCCAAAGCAGAAAGAAACCAGGTTTTGAACTTACTGTTCTCTGCTGTTTATTATTCACATCCTGTTTCTGAAACCTGGCTGAAGTGGTACAGCAGAAATCCTGTTTTTAATTAGTCCTGTGCCTGTGTTGGGTATTTATTTAACTCTATCTCCAGTGCATTGTGAAAAAATGTATTTCTGATAGTGCAGGTTAACCTGAATAGTCCAGAGAAAACTTCAGGTGATCAATAATTAATATATTACCTAACAGAGGTTACATATGTTATTATTTTAGGAAATCACAATGAGCATTGTCTGTTTAAAAATCAAGTGTCGAAATTGTCTCAGTATGACTTGGAATTGTCTCAGTATCACTTAAAAGTGAATTTTTGCATTTTTTACTGAGGATATTACAAATGTATTTGTCACTAAACTCCTTCTGCAGTGTATTAAAAGGGAAATAAAGGGATGTGGCAACAGTGATGTGGACACACAGCCACAATTTTTATTTTCTGTGTTAACACCTCTCATTGTTGCAAAACAAGGGGCTTGCTCTGGGTGTGATTATGTAAAAGAAAAACCCCAACACCCACGATGATACACCGTAAATCCGGTGGTTTACTGAAGTTTAAACCAGATTTTGAGAAATGGGGGTGGATTTTTTTTAATACACATTAAGACCTGAAGTTTTTGAAATAAGAAACTGGATGTGCAGCTCCAAGGGGCTGTGGGGAAAACCTTGTGCCGTGAGCCAGATGTGCAGGGGAAGGGCTGGATGGGCTGGGGGGGACGATTATTAAAGCCACAAGGTGTTTGGGGCTGGGGGAAGGTGTTTTAAGGAGGAAATTGCTGTTTTCCACAATATCCACTGGAGGTGAGTCCCTTGGGGCTGGGCTGCAGCAGAGGGCAGTGCTGGGCTGGGCCGGGCGCGGGGGGTCCAGCTCCAAGGCTGCTGCCAGGATGGATCCCGAGCTGTCAGCAGAGGGTTTATCTTTGTAAATGTGCTCTAAATCTGCTGCTTTTCACTAGGAATGAAGAGCGAGCCTTGCGTGTGCAGGGGATGCTCCCAACACGTTGGAAATCCATGCAACTGGGGGTTTATTTTGAGCTGTCTTAATGACCCAAAGGATTTTTTGGAAATAATTTATATTGGTAAATAGCCAGATGTGGTGGCTGCAAAGCTGGTGATAGCAGTTCACCTTCTGGTCTGGGGTGAAATCCCCAAAGATGGGTGCTGGGTTAGGAGTCCTGTTGCAGTCTGCAGATGTAACCAGGGAATGTGGGGAGCTGTGGGAACTTGAAGGCAAGAGGTTTTCATGGAATCCCAGACTGATTTGGGTTGGAGAGAACATTAAAACTCATCCCACCCCCTGCCACGGGCAGGGACACCTTCCACTAGGCCAGTCTGCTCCAAGCCCTGTCCAACCTGGCCTTAAAGTCCTCCAGGGACAGCAGCCACTGCTTCTCTGGACAGCCTGTGCCTCAGCACCTTCATAGAGAGGGACTGTGTAGATTTCAGTTCACTTTTGACTTGTACTTAGTGCAGTCAGTGGTGCCCCTAAATTTTCTGAAACTGCTGCAGCTTGTGTTCTGATTTCACTGTTTTACATCAGCTTTTTCCTGGTCACCGGTGAAACAGGACAGGTTTATGGGGAGGTGTTTTCTTGCTCATCATCAGTTGATGAAGCATTTGGGGAAATGTTCTTTGGTGTGAGAAGGTGAAGAAGCTGTAGATGAGCCTGGGTGGTCAGTCCAGGCTACCCCAAAACAGGAGAGCAGCAAGAAAGAACAAATAGGGGTTCACAGTGCAAGGTAATAATTGTGTTTGGGAATAAATCCATCAGTGCTTGGCTTTCCCTCCTGGGATCTGGATCCCCGTGCTGTTAATTCAGCTGCTGGAGTGCATCGTGGTCGAGAGGGACATCTCCACCCTGCTGGATGTGGCAGGGATTCCTTGGCTCCCTCAGGTAAGGACACAGCTCAGGGCTCCCACAGTTTGTGATCACAGACAAGTTCCTGCACATTCCCTGCTGCCCCTGGGTTCTCTTTCCCCTGTTCATCCCCTTGTGCTCCCTCTGCTCCAGAGCAGGAATCAAAGCAGGGAATCCCCTGCAGCTCTGTGCCTCTCTCCCTTCCCCTGCCCTGCTTTGGGGCCAGCCCTGCCTGTGTGTCGCCGGGAAATAAAGGCACATTAACTCCAGTGCAGATCAGGACTCGCTGTCTGCCTGGGCAATTAGGAGGGCATGGGGAAATCTGTGTCTCTTCCCATTCATTGGCTGGTCCATGAAAGGCCTCTCTGCTAATATATACTTATATATGCAGCCTGCTTTATGTGGCTTTTACCACATATAGAGACGTTATAATCAAGGCAGTAATAACGAGGAATGATTAAAAGTAACTTCTGATTGTTTTGGCTTTGGTGGAACATATGACCCCAAGCTGCTGACTCAAGACAAAATGAGGTGGGTAAAAATTCTTGTTCCAGGCTGTGCTCATCCCTGAGCACAACCAGGCCCTCTGTATGTCTTGTACAGTGAAACCATCCTGGTGTATATTAAAAAAAAATTAAAAAATCAAATCTTTGTAAAGCAGCCAGGTTGATGGAGCAATCAGACAGCCCAAACCATCCTACAGGGATTCATTTCCCATAGGGATATTTGCGGAGATTACAAAATACCAAATTCCTCTGAGGTCTGGAAATTATTTGTACGTCGGTATGCGAGATTTAAAATGAGTTAATTCAGCTTTATGGTAATTGGAGTGAGCAGCACCTTCTGAAGGCTGTGAGTCAGGGCTGGGGAGCTGCGTGGTGTCAGGGTGGCAGCCTGTGTGGGGGCACGAGGGTTCACTGTGTTGGGGTGAAATTCACTGTGTTTTGGGAAAATTAGGAACGGGGGGTGGGGCTGCAGCATTTTTCAGCTAATTAAATAAGCCTACAGCAAACTCACAGATCCAGAGGGAATCATAAGAGCAAGCTAAAAAAAAAAAGAAGATGCAGAGATTTTACAGTAAAGCAGCGCAGAACCTTCTGTCAGCCCAGTTCTGGGTGGTCCTTGAATTGCCTGTGTTGGTGTCAAAAGTGAGCTTTTTTTGGGAGCAAACTGCACTGAATGGCTCCTGGCAGGGCAGAAGTGCCAGGTCCAACTGCTGGACCAGGTGTTGTTGGTTCCCAAACAGAGTTTGTTTGGAGGTAAATAGAAACTCTTTGTAAATACAGCTGGGAGAGTGTGGGCTGAGCAGCCAGAGGGGCTGGTGTGGCTCTGGGACTGGTGAGGACCGGCTGCCCATCCCAGCTTGAAATGGGCTGGAAGATAAAACCCCAGTAATGACAATCTGTTCCTTCTTAAAAAGTTCTCAGGAAAATGGTGTCAGAGATGGAATCAGCCTTGGTGCTGACTCCAGAGGGTTCTTTTCTTTGCTCGGAGCAGTGCTGCTCTCCCAGCTGCCAATATTTGCTCCTCTGTTCCTGCTCTGCTGAACGAGTTTGATAAATGTCCCTCTGCTTTCTGAGCACTGCTGGATTTAAACAAACCTCTGGGAATATCTTGTAAACTCCCTCCTAGTAAACAGTAAATAAAAGTGGTTGGTGTTTTGCCTGAAGAAATAAATATTGACTGGTTAGAAGAATGGAAGGACTTTTTTTTCCCCCCCCAAGAACTTTGGAAAGAGGACAGGGGGTGGATTTGGAAAAATCACAGCTGCTTTTCTTGGCTGTGCCAGCTCCCAGGAGCTGGGTGTGGCTGGTGTCCCTCCTCAGGGGACATCCCTGGGGACAGGCAGGATGGGGATCCCACGGGAATCCCGTGGGTGCCGATGCCTGCAGCAGCACAGAGGTGCCGTGACACACTCGCGTCGTTGCTTACGGATTGTGGTTTGGGTTTTCCCTGTTTGTTTACTTCAAGAAAAAGGAAGGAACTTTTAGTTTGTCTTTTGCTCAATCGTTTCCTTTCACAGTGAGTAAAAGCACGGGGCTGGATGCCAAGCTGGAGCTGTTGGGACACCGGCAGGGAGGTGAGTCCTGCCCGCGTGTTTCAGCCCAATTTTGCGCTCCCTGTTCCTGCAGCTCCCGCTCGGAGCCTGGGGAATGTCAGCAGACTCCAGAGTGCCATTCATCTCCCAGCAAAAATCCAGCCCTGTTAAAAAAAGGGATGCCATGGGGTTTACTGGGCTGGAGCTGGGAAATCAATTCCCTGTGAGGAGCAGGAGTGGCTGAGCCGGTAGGAGACAGCTGGCTTTAGTCCCTTACAGAGAAAATTCCTTTCTGGAATTCCCGTCCCGTGTCACCGGAGCCCCTCACCGGGGGTCGCGCTCCCCCCTCGGCGGGGAGAATTCCCCGTGCCCCGGGAATCCCTGGATGCGAGTCCCAGAGCCGACAGCTGGGGACAGCGCAGAGAACACTTTTATAGGATCAGGGGCTGCCCTGCTCCTCCTTCCTCCTCCTCCTCTTCCCTCCCGCCTTGGGGAGGATGGTCCTGCCCCTCTGAGCCCCAGTGACTGCCCTTGAGCTGCTGCGGTCCCAGCCCACACCCCTCTCCTCGTGGCTTTTTTCCAGCCCCTTTTCCCCTCCCTCTTCTTTTCCTTATTGCTCCACGCCCGTTGTCACAGGGGATGATCCAGGGTTCTCCCCTCTGCCTGGAGAGCATAAATACCACTGGGGAGCTCTGTGAGGCTGCAGTTGGTCCGGGTTGCTGAGCCGAGACCTTGCACATCTCGCACCTCCTGAGGCTTATTCCATCCTTCCCCACTCCTCTCCTCGTTTAAATACTTCAGATACATTGATTTATTTTCCACAAGCAGGCTTGGAGGAGCTGCAGCTGCCTGGAGACTTGGAAGTACTCAGCAAGGTAAGTGTAAAGTTCTGTCCTGGCTTCTGAAATGTGGTTTTGGGGGTGGTGTGAGTGCAAGAAATAACTCTTTAAGAAGGCATAGTTTTAGTAACTTCTCCAAAAAGTTACCTGGATGATCTAAAATAACACAGTACTGTCTGAGCTTCCCTCATCTGTGCTCTGCAGAATTTAGTGCAAGATTAACAAGCATTAATCTGGAATGAATGGGGAGGAGTTTGCAAGTACAGGAGTGGATTTCTGTGCAAATAGAAAATATCCCAGGGATGCTGTTGCAGTGCCCAGGAGCTGATACCTGTGGGCACATTTGTGTGCTCCAGGGTGCCTGTGTTTGTGCAGCTCTGCTCTCAGCTCCTGTAGGAAAGGAATTTCAGCGTCACCACACGTGGTGTCTGTTACCAGTGGGTTTTCTGTGTGGTTTTATGCAGAAACTCACCCACCTGGGTTCTGTGGGACTGTACTGAAATGGTAGATCCAGATGTTTTGGCCCATGGCCTTGAAGATGCTGAGCCTGTGGTGTGTTCAGTGCAATGTGCCACTGTTGTCCTGTGTCTAGGAATTTGCCATCCTGCTTGTCGTTGGAAGCCAACACAATTCTGCAAAGCTTGCAGGGAAAGAGATGACTGAAAGAGTTTAGTGTATCATGTTGTGGCTTTATCCCTGGATTTCTTTGCACAGGTTAAAGTTGATCCCAGGCTAACCCAGGCTAAAAGCTCATCTCAGGCTGGCTCAGCCTAGATCCCAGGCTAACTCAGGTTAGAAGCTGATCCCAGGCTCAGTTTAGAAGCTGATCCCAGGCTCAAACTCCCCTCTGTTTTGCTGTTTTAAATGCTCTCCTGACATCCTGAGCTAACTTAGCATTTTCCTTCCTTGTCAGCTGGTAACTCCACAGGCCCTGGGATTCTTTAGCTGCAAATGTCACCCATAATAACCCAGGAGCAGGCACCCACCCGTGTGCTCCACCAGAGAGGCAAAGCTCAGTGTCCCTCAGGAGCAAGGTGACATGGGGACATGAATGCAGGATCAGCCTGCATGTGGCTTTAGCAGCGTCTCTGCCAGGCTTCAGATGTGACCAGCTCTCCTGCTTTCCGTGCAAAGCAGGCACCATCCATTAGCTGGGGAAATAGCTTTCTAAAAATAATCTTTCCCAAAGTCCAGTGCTGCACTTTAACTCCCTCAGACCCCAAAATAAGGCTTCCCCACTTCTCCCCACTCTGGGGAGGCTTTACAGCACATTCAGGAGTCCTTTTCTGCTGACTCAGTCATTTCTGATGGCTCCCAGATGTTCACCTGGCACCGGTGTCAAGGGCCTGATGTGTTTAAAGGGAGTTTGTGCTCCTCTTAAACCCTTGAAATCAACAGCAGAGGTTTCCTCAGCTGACTGTCAGCTGATAATTTTCAGTGAATAATGTCAAACCCCAGCTCAAAGGCAATGTGATTTCAGCCTCCCTGCACGAGGAGCTGCTGCTGCAGCCCCAGGACATCACCCCAGCCCTGCAGGGCCCCAGGACAGCACACATCTGGAGCTGGAGCACACATCTGGGTGTTTCTTTGCACCTGGGCATGAGGCTATTGAGGGGCAGATGGATGGGCATCTGAAATCCGTGAGAGCTTTCTGAAGCGTGAGCATCTTTGAGCTGCTTTCAATCAACCTGGCCAGAGAACTCTCTGCTCCCTGTCCCTCTCTGATCCCTTTATCCTCCCTGGGGATGCTCAGTGCTGAAGCAGAGGAAGGGACTTGCACACCCCGAGTGAAATAGAAGATAAAGCCAAAGTGGCCTAATTTTAAAGAGGTGCTGGTATCCTTTTGCTGGCAAGTGGGACCTGGGGAAGCACATCCCGAGGAATAATGCACCATCTGTTGTGAGGTTTTGGCCAGCTCTCCGAGCCAGACGCGCTGGCTTCGCCGCGGAGTTGTGAGCGGGGCAGCTCCTCTGGCTCTCAGATGCTACAGCTGATTTTTTCAATCTGCCCTTTCTGAAAGTTCAGTGTTTGCCTTAGATGGGTGGTGGATTTGGGCTCCTGTTTAGCAAAGGGCAGCCGGCCAAGCGAGGGGTGCAGCGGCCGCCTCTGAGAGCCGGCTGCTGCTGCAGGGAGCTATGTGGCTAAATGGCCACATTGTGAATGGCAGCGGCAGCGCAGCTATTTTTAAACTCTCAGGGAAGTGCCTCAAAGTAGGAATTGTTCCCTGAATTTGGGTCAGACAGTCTACAAAAGCAACTGCTCCTTTTGCCTCCCCTACCCCTCTGCAGCCGGGTTAGAAAGTCGGGCTCCTGCCTGGAGGAAGCGAGCGCCGCAAGCAGGGCTGAGGAGAGGATGAGGTTAAGGGAGGATGAGGTTAAAGGAGTGTTTGTGTCCGTGCCACCGAACGTCCTGTCTCCCAGGTGTGCCCGAGGCTGGGGACAAGGCGTGTGTGTTCTCCTTGAGCTGCAGAGCAGGAAGTGATGAGAAGCTGTTACCGAAATGGAGCGAATTATTGCACTGCATTGTTGTACCCAGGCAAAGGCCTAATGCGCTGCCTGGAGAGAGGCTGAGGGCAGCTGGTTTTCATCTGCCTCAACGTTCAGTCCAAGAGAGAAGGCTCAAACAGGGACTCTGCGTCTTTTGTGCGGTCAGCCAACAAGCTTTCGGGGGTTCTCAGTGTTCTCAGAGTTGTTTTGGGGTCCCTGCCTGTGCGAAACACCTCGTGCTTGCCACTGCTCCCCTCAGATGCTGCTGTAGAGGGTTGGGGGAACAGGGGTCTGGGGCTCTGTGCTCAAGCTTTTCCAGCTGGGAGTTAGATGGCTCTTCCCTGTTCTGGCTGGCTTCCAACTCATCTTCCGTCACAGAGTGTCCAAATCCCGTGTCACTGGATGGAACTTCTCGAATAATTCCCACTAATCTGGGGTTTGTTTCCTGCCGCTGCAGAGGAATGCTTTCAGCGTGCCTTTCAGCAGCGCTGCCAAAGCCAGATCCCCACTCGTGTTGGAGACAGGGATGGGGGAAGCTTTCCTCCAGAAGTTCCCTGAGGAGGGAGATCCTGTGCTTGCGCTGTCTGTGCAGACGCTTCTTGCCCCGGCTGGGTTGATGCTGCTCCAGGGGCTCCTGGATCCTGCTGGATGAGCTGCACAGCCCTGCAGCAGCAGCAGCACATCCCTCCTCCTGCGAATCGCTCCAAATCAAAGCGGCCAGTTCGCTCAAGGATGGCTGGATGGATGAGCTGGAGTGTCGTTCCGATTGGGAACGGCGATAAAGAACGACACAAACTCTCAAGGGAGTCACAACGCGAGAATTCTCTGGTTTATTACTTCAGGCCTGTTTTATAGACTGGTACGTGGAAAGTACAGAAAGGAAACTCTTATTGGTTAGCAAAGTGCTACATCACCATCATTGGTCAGGGGGGCTCACCACCCCCCTGACTCCCTCCTGCAAGGAGAACAAGAGGACAGACAAACAGCACTTGGCAGTTGTTTTCTGTCTCTGAGGATTGTTTTGAAATCCTCCTTTGAATTTCCCAGGCTAGCTTCTCAGGCAGGACTGAGAGGCCATGGGCCTGCAGCCTGCTCCAAAGCTAGCATCCATGCTGGAGCACGGAGGGTGCTCGGGAATGGCAGGTGGAGCAGGAGCACTGTGGAGCGAGGGACGGGGATTAAAGCTGCCCAAAGGCCGAAGGAGAGCCGCTGCCGGGAGCACCTGGTGTGGCCGGGGAGGGCGGCGGCCCCTGTCTCTCCATCACTCACAGCCCTGGCTCGGCTCCCGCAGCCGGGGAGCGCCAGCGAGAGCCGCGTCAGTGCCCGGGGATGGATGGGGCTGCTCGGCCCCGCGCTGACATTGCCCAAAAACAGCTTGACAGAGCCTCACAGCGGCTCTTGCTGCTGCCTGACCTCCTCATCCGGCTCGCCGGGGATTTTACTTTCCCTTTTATTCATAAAATCAAAGCGCTCTCGGCTTTACCAGCTGCTCTTTGGGAGGGATAGCTCCAAATGTTCCCCTGCCTGTGATGGAGCTGGGGCTGCTCGGAGCTGCTGGGCATTGCAGGGTGGCAGCTCCACCAGGGATGCAGAAGGTGTCCTCCTGCATGCCTGGGAGGTGTTCACTCCCAAATCAGCACCAGTGGAATTCCCAGATGCCAGAAGCTGAATCCCCACCTCTTGTGGTGGAAACACCTGCTTGGGTCTTTCTGTCTTTGGGGTGAGGAGTAATTTTAAGCACTTTTTAAGTGCTTAAAATTAATTTATAATTTTAAGGAGCTCTTTTTTCCAACTCAAATCTGGGCTGTGTGACTTTGTTGCTGCACCGAGAGCGCCTGTTTTGATTGCCTGTTTCTCCTCAAATTCCAGACCTGCACTGAGCCACGGGAGTCCCTGGGAAAACCCAGCATCACCTTCATCTCTGCTTCTGCTGGCAGCATGAATCCTGCCCTGCCTTGGATCATCCCTCTCGGATGTGTGCTGCTGCTGACAAAGACAGCTGAGTGCTTTATCTTGCCCAACTCGAGTCACCTGGAGAGCATCCTGAGTAAATATCAGCATGGGGAAGCTCACTCCAGGTCCAAAAGAGCCATTTTATTCTCAGACAGACAGGAGATACTGATGCTCCACAATAAATTGAGAGGTCAGGTGTATCCAGTGGCCTCTAACATGGAATACATGGTGAGTCCAGAGCCTGATACATCACTTTATTACCTCTACTTTCTTTTTTTCCCCTAACTGTATTTTAATTTTCCATTCGGTGTGAGAGGTGTAGCGAATTTCCTCTGAAGTAAGTTTTCCTCAAGAGGTTTCCTGATGCCTTTCATCCCAGAGTGAAGAATGCTTTAGATGAGTGGCCTGTTTTGGTTGGAAACTGATGGGTCATCGAATCCATCCTCTGCATAGTTTCTGACTGGTTCCATTATTCATAAAGGAGCATCTGGCCCAGCCCTGGATGCATCTCCGGTGATGGCAATTCCCCAGCCTGCCTCAGCAGGTTCTTCCATTACCTTCAAGTCATAAAAGCAGCAAATTTTCCCCAGTGTTTAACCCCTGCTCTCCCTGTGAAAGGTTTCAGGCTGCTGTGGGGACACCGCAGCCTGACATCACACTGATCACCTGAGCTTGGCAATGTGAGCCAAACCTCCACTGTGCTCCTGGGAATCTGCACAGGACCACAGGGAAACGGGGCCTGAGGAATGTGGCTTCGTCTGCAAAGAATTTTGATCACTGGAAATAGCTGGAAAGGCTTTGGGAGTTCCTGGGTGGATGGGTCAGTGCTGTTGGGTTTTGTAGTTCAGGAAACCAAAATAAAAGTTTGGTCAGTGTATTCTCCCACTTCAGAGGGAGAATTTAAAAGTTGGAGGAATGTGAAATATGCCTTTGCCATCAACAATTCACATGATTTTTTTTTTTTTCACCTGATGCCAGAGACCCTACTTTGAGCTATTTTTGCCATGCCATCAAAATATTACAGGGCCACAAAACGATGTAGGCAAATAATTACTTTTTGTGTGCCTTTTCCCAGTGTGCAAATATAATTCTGACCAAAGTTGGTCTGACTTCAACCGTGTGCTCCTGCTGACGGATCAAATGATGGATGATTTGTTAAGACCGTGTTTAAAAGGGTAAAAGAAAAGTACACTTAAATGTAATATAAAATTGTTTGCCAGCTGTGCTGAAGTGAGGGCTGCAAATGGAAAATCCTGCCTTTTGTGACTGCAGGGAGAAGGGAAGGAGAAGGGAAAGAGAAGGGAGGGCAGGGGGTGGTGAGGAAGGACAGCTGTCCCTCGGTCCCTGCACACCAGCTGGCTTTTGGTCCCGCTGCTGCCAGCAATCCTGTGCCTTTCTAAGAACCGGGGATTGTATCCCTTTCTCTGCCTCTCTCATGTTATCCTGCGGGGAAGCACTGCCAGAAGAGGCAACTTGATTGATTTCCAGAGGGTAAACACAAAGCATGAGCAAGCCCAAGTGTTTTGGTTGGCCCTGGGGCCGGCAGAGCAGCCGCTGCCCAGTGTCCACGGCCCGGCCGCTGTTTGCGCTCGCGGCGCGGTTGCACTTCTGTGTTTGCCTTTGCTCAGGGAGCTTTTCTAGTGGTTTTTATGGGTGATTGAGGGCAAATGAAAGGGCCTTATGTGCTCTGAAGAAAGGAGCTGAGTATGAGATGGTGCTGCTTGGAAGGGCTATAATCAGCCTTTCATGTGCTCGTGTTTACCCAGTATGACTTGGAAATGCCATGTACATGCTGAACGGGATTTCTCTTTAATCCTTTGTCCTGCAGAGGACATTTCTCATTTGGACTCGTTTAAGTGGATGGTCTGTCTTTAGAACCACAGATAAACTTTCCTCTTTCCCTTTGGTGCCGGAGTGGAGCATCACTGGAGATGTGCTGGGATAATTTGTGAATGAGTACGTAGAGCTTGTTCTTGCCCATCAACCTCCAAACACTCCCTTGTGAAAATCCTTTCTCCCAGCTCCATATCTGATGTATTTAAGTGGTCTAAAAGGGAAATGGGACCTAATATATTCCAGGAAAGGGACATATTTAACTGCTACTGGAGGGACTTGTTGGACGCTGTTAATAAGAAAGCAAGAGCACAGTGAGTCCTATGACTTATCTGGAGATCAAAAGAATTGTTATATGCATATGGGATAAAGGCAAAGTGGACTGAAAAATGAAGAAAGAAACAGTTTAGCTGCTGAGTCTGCGTGATTAACTGAAAACTGGCACAGATACTCGGTGCTAATGGAAATTGAGTTACCAGGGCACAACTTCCTGACAAAGTTGGGCCAGTTCAAAATTACCTTAACCCCTCTACCAGCTCCATGATCGACACTTCCAGAGTGCACTTGGACTGTTTACCAGAGGTGGATGGGTGCCAAGGCCAAAACAAACTCCTTGTTAACAGAGTAAAAAGGACATAACGGACTCAGA
Organism: Cyanistes caeruleus; assembly: GCF_971803275.1. Taxonomy (NCBI): domain Eukaryota; kingdom Metazoa; phylum Chordata; class Aves; order Passeriformes; family Paridae; genus Cyanistes; species Cyanistes caeruleus. The sequence continues at coordinate 18,797,177 of NC_141712.1, forward strand.
GGAAAAAGGACATAATAGATCCTAAGGCACGGTGACCTTTTAAGATGGCTTAGTCAGATGCTTTCAGCAGTGATGAAAGGCAGAAATCTTTCCTCTTGCGGCGGCCTCAGAGACAGCTGGATAAAGCAGAATTGTTCTCAGTGCAGATTGCTGGAAGGAAAATTGTTTTCATGTATTAAGGTATGCATCCTTCCTCTCAACTGTAGAGTGGTGGCTTTCCCTGTCAGGATGGGTTTGTGTTTCAGTGGGGGTTAGCAAAAAGCATCTCCAGACCTCTGCCAGGACATGTCAGTCCTGGAGCTTGATGCCACTTTTAAAAGGAAGCTGCCATTATTGCAGAAAGTCTGAGCTGGGGAGGAAAGTGAGTGAGTAACCTGATCACTGCAATTCAGGTGTCTGGCTTTGGGTTTGCAGACCCGTCAGGCTGAGTGAGCAGACTCCTTGTGGGATGCATTATTAAACCTGGACCTGGAGTTGTGGTATGATGGGTGTATGCCATGCATATATTTTACATATACACTGTTCACCCTGCTTTGAAAGACCATTAGAAATTTGCAGGAGCAAAAAACGAGAGTCCACATGTTAAATCACTTGGAATCACACACAACCCAAAATTTTTTCAACCTCTGCTTCTGAAGGAAGCTGAGCACAGGCTCTATGCCCCTCTGGCTTCAGGCATCTTCCTAGATACTGCTTTGAATACTGGCATAAGGAATTCTTGCAAGTATAGCTGGGAAAGTCTGAAATCTCTTTTTTCCCCCCCTCCTATGTTTATTGCTCTGAAATAATTCCAGCCTCCTGACCGCATTCGTGTCTGAGAAGCAAGAGGCAAATAACTGCTCTAATTTAGATGGGGTGGCTTTGTAATCTGATGCCTGCAGAATCGAGCTTCTCTCCTCATGCAGCAAAAAGCTGTGCAGAGATGGAGCTCCTTCCCAATTACCTGTTTAGTGTCTTTTGTCCGAGTTCATTTATTTTATCCGCAGGCACCAAAGGGAGATGTAACGCGTACGCTCGCATTAATTCCCATTTAATTGCCGGTTGCTCAGGATGTCTCTGCATTAAATCAGGAGATTTGGAACATCTCTGCCTCCAGGGCTGCAGGGAATGAATCTGGGTAGAAAGTCTGAGGAGCTTGGAGTGCAGAACATCTTGGGAGAGTTTCTGTGGCTTTTGTGCTGGATGGGAGGGCAGCTGTGGCCGGTCACCGCCGAGCCCTCAGAGTGGGAAACCACAAAAAGCTGTGTCTTGGCACGGCTGCAAGAGGCTGCCTGGGCAGAGGGCTGGGGATGTGTGGTGGGTCTGGTCCCACTTGCAAGGAGCTGGAGGGCTGAGAAGGAAAATTGGTTTTGTTCCTGTGTCAGAGTTGTGTCCACATGGGGTTTTGCAGACTGATGTGAATTTGCTGGGTCACTGCTCAGTCCAAAGCTGAGCTGGCGAGCTTGGGGCAGCTCTGGGATGCTGCTGGGATCTGGGTTGCTGAGAGTGCTCCATGATAAGCTGTTCTGGGAGGCCTGGGCTGTGAGCTCAGTGAGGTGAGGTCATGTTTGCCTCACTGAGATAGTGGAGACACACCAAGTCCCAGGAAACACTGTGTTTTCCTGTTGTCTTATCCAGGGATGCACAGTCCTTCCCCATCCCAGCTATAACTGCCCCAGACTGTGTCCAGATAGGCTCAGAATGATCACTTGATGGTTTCTAAATGTGCTTGAGAGCCTGGATGCCCTGCAGCCCTCCAGGCTCTGACAGGTCCTTTGAAATGTTTGAGATCAGAAGCTGCTTTTCTTCTGGAGAAGATGGGACTTGGAAAGAGCAGCTGGTTGTGATGGTGACTGTCCAAAGAGGACAGTCTCGTGCTGGCACGTGGATGGGCTGGATACACATTACAAGACCTCTCTTCTCTTTGGTTTTATTTGTAGGAATGTGTGGTAATATGTTAATCCCAATGAATTATCCTCTAAGGGCTGTTCTGAATAGAGCAGCTGTCAGTAATTACATCATGAATTCAGGGCACTGGCTGCTGGGCCCAGCAAGTCTGGCCTTTAGAACAAATGCTCTCCTGGGCAGCAGAGCTGCTTTCCTGTTTGCCTTTGTGTCATGTTGGAGCTCTCCTTTGGCTCACAACCGTGTGATATTCGATGAGGAGTGATCTCACCCCAGCATCCTGCCCTCAGTGGGAACAGAATCGGGATTTGTCACTTCTAACGTGATGCCTGTTTCAGTGAGAGTGGAAAAAGCTCAAAAACCCTGGGACTTTGCCACCTCCAACGTGTTTGACTGGATCCACTGGTGGCCTCTCATTTATTCTGGAAGGAGAAGGGGAGCTGAGGCTGAGAGACTCAGACCCACACTCCTTGACTAAGAGGTTGGATCAAAGATCTCCAGCTGTGTGGTGGTGGAGGTGGTGGAGCTCTGCACTCCAACAGCCCTCCACTGCTGGAGCTCCCCTTGGTGGCAAAGCCTGGAGATATCCCAACAGGATATCTGATATAAGTAGGGACAGTGGTGAAAAATCATGCTGAAATACAACAAAGCACTGAGTGGATGTAAGAACTCTTGCAGGATTCAGAAATATGTGTCATGTTGGAGATCATGGGATTTTAATTTTTAATTTTTTAAAGCAGATTAGAAAAACAACTGCCAAGAATATCTTGTGGTTTAGGGTGGGATGGTCTGGATGTGTTCTTGAGGTCTTCTCACGTGGGTTTGTGTGTTTTCTGATGACCTGAGCGAAGCATTTCCTCAGAATCATGGCATCATCTGGGGAAGATCATAGACCCATTAGTGCCCTGGCCTTCCACAGCAGGGCAACACGTTGAGAAATGTGATTTTAGCACTGAAATGTGGCAGCTTCACCAGGACAGGCCGGACATGGCAGGGGGTGATCTCTACCTCAATCTTTCTCCACTAACTGCTGTTGGATGAATCTCTGGATCTAGCGAGTTTGAGATGAAAATCTGACCCGTTCTCTTCTCTGCCCACACCCTGCAGACCTGGGATGAGGAGCTGGAACGGTCAGCACACGCCTGGGCTCAGCAGTGCATCTGGGACCACGGGCCCAGCGACCTCATCAGGTCAATTGGGCAGAACCTGGCGGTTCACTGGGGCAGGTAAGACCTGGGGTGCTCCAGGATGATTGCAAAGGGTGATTTATGGAATCACAGCTGGGAAGACTTGCTCTGATGCTTGGTAGAGCACTGGGGAGATGGGAGAAAAGCTGGGGGTCATCAATTGTGATGGCTTCAGTGGGATGGTTATCATGGTAATTCCTGCAGCCACCTTCCACTGAGACTTGCCAGGAAACCAGCACTGATTTGGGCTCCTCCATCCATCTGGATCTCGGGGTAGCACCTCTGTAACACACTTAAAGTCACTCCTTCTTGGGGAGAACAGGTACAGAAGCCTGAACCTTTGCTCCTGTTTCGGGGGTGGTTCTGGCACCATGCAGCCAAAGGCTGAAATTTCTCAGGAGCAATGTCTGGATTCAGCTCAGAATTTGTGTCTGGATTCAGTTCAGAATTTAATTATCTCTTGCTGTGTTTTCCATAAATATTTATCTGGCTCCTGATTTTTCTTTACTGAAAACACTTTGCAGGGTTTTTTTTCAATTCCTGGGACAAGTTGTTAAACTAGAGTCATTAACCCAGTTAGGAAAGCTGACATGAAGGCTTCAAAAGGGATTTTACTCTCCATCTCAAGGTGAAATTTGTTTATTGTTAAGCCCCTATTTTTAAGTTTGTTATAGGTTAAACTGCAAATACTTTGTACTTGCTCAGGAGCCCTGAGCATTTCCCCCACATTTCCTGGGTGGGAGTTCAGTTATCTTTGTTGTAAATCAGGTAGAACTTGGTGGAAAGCAAAGGAAATTTGCTGGTGTGAAATTAGCCTGATGTAAAAATTTGGCCCATTTTAATGTTTGGAAACTAGAGTGGTTAATTCATTGGAAACAAAGTCAAAAGATCGTGCTGTTCTTGGCTGTCCTACAAGTGCTGAAGATGGCCATGGGTTCCTGATGGAGGAAGATCCAATCTTGGTCCCTGAGAGGAAAGAAAAATCAGATTTATCTCAGCTTTTTCAGGAACGGGCCGTGACTTGATTGCCTCCATTTCCTCTCCTGTAAAATAGGATTCGGAAAGTATTCGCTTCATGACATCATGAGATGGATGTTTTTAAAACACTCCTAATGAATGATTTTTAATGAAGAGTTGGCTGAAAGGATAAGCTCCAGTTGGTAATGATATCATTTGGATTGCTGGCAGCTTGCTTCGTGTGAGCTGTTGAAAGCAGTGGGTTTGGGACAGTTTGCAGATCACTCTGTTTGCTCACTGTGTAAAATGTGTGTGAGTTTCTACGGGTGGTTCTGACACCACTTTTGCTCCCCAAACAGCATCAGCACTGCCTCAGACCGTGGTATCCGAGGCAGAGATTACACATGGGGTACAGGGGGGCTCGGTGCAGGGGAAAACTGCTGCCAAAAAAAGGTAGGACAGGAGTGCAGTGCACCAACTCCACACCAACTCCTGGTGGGATGAGAGAGGAAAAACCCACTCACTTTCAAAGCTCCTGAAGTATTGGCTGCAGGTTAACTTCCAGATTTAGCAAATTGCCCCGTGGTAAAATAGGTACATGATAGCTTTTGGTTTAAGATGTTTGGCAAAGCCTAACTTCTGTTTACTTTCAAAACACAAGTTTCCGCCAAACTAGAAGTTATTTTGTAGTTGAGGGGAAAAGTGAGAGGGCATTTCAGGTCAGCAGCACTTGAGGATCATGTCAAGCCTATAAATAATACAGAGCCAGGTCAGGCTGTGAATCTAGGGAAAAAAACATAGAAACACACAACAGTTTGGGTTGGAAGTGACCTCAAAGGTCTTCCAGTTCCAGCTACTCTGCCATGGGCAGGGACACCTTCCACTATCCCAGGATGCTCCAAGCTCCATCCAGCCTGGCCTTGGACACTTCCAGGGACCCAGGGGCAGCCAGAGATTCTCTGGGCACCCTGTGGCAGGGCTTCAGCACCCTCACAGGGAACAATTCCTTCCCAATATCCCATCTAACCCTTCATCTTTAATATTTTAATAAAATAAAATAATTATTTATTTACTTTTTTTTTTTTTTTTTGAATTTGAAAACTTCTGCCTGATTCCAACTGCTTCCTCGCCCTCAGGTATCGATCTCCAGCGTTCCACGTGCAGTCCTGGTACGATGAAGTGAAAGATTACACATTCCCATATCCTCACGAGTGCAACCCGTGGTGCCCAGACAGGTGCACAGGCGCCATGTGCACCCATTACACCCAGGTAAAGGACTCCAGGGGGTCTGCACCCACACTCCCCACATCCCCCCCACCTCTAGATCAGGGGAATTTGCTTCTTTTCAATAACTGCATTTCCCTCACAGATAGTCTGGGCCACCACCAACAGGATTGGCTGTGCTGTGAATGTCTGCAAGCAGATGAATGTGTGGGGAGAGATCTGGGAGAACGCTGTCTACCTGGTCTGCAACTACTCCCCCAAGTAAGGCAGAGCAGCTGGGCTCCCTCCAGCTCTCCCAAAACTGGCAGCTTGCTTAACTAGCTCAGGAGCTGGGGAAGAGATCTCAGGCAGTCTAGACTGGTGCTTGTGGCTTTAATTTTTTTCAGCACAGGGCTGAAAACTACTGAGAGCTGCCTGGAAAACTGAATGAGAGGCTGGGGCCAGGCTGGAGCTTTGAAGTTGCTGCCACGGGAAGGGAAAGGAGGAGCAGGAGATGGCCAGGATGGAGCAAGGCTTGCTCTCTGCTGTCAGAGGGTGGGAAGGGATGGGGGTGGTGGTTAATGCCAAAAAAACCCTGAAGTAACTGCAGCAGTCGAGATTTCACTAGCTCTACGGTCTGATTAAATTTCAAAATGAAAATCATATTTCTTGCCTACTACATCCAGGAGAAGTTTACTACCTGGCAATGGCACTTAATATTTTCTGGTTTAATGGCTAATAGGAGAAACATTCCCACTCCAAGCCCTTGGCAATTTTAAAGTTCAAAACAAAATGAAGTAGGGAAATCTCTCTCTGCAAACGGAGTGGCTTGGGAGCATCCGACTCCATGGGATCATAGTGCACAGTAATGAAAAGGATAAAGAAATGTGGGGCTGCAGCTGTCATGTCCCAGGCAGAGCTCTCAGGGTGGGTTCTCTAAGCCCCTCTCCCCATGTCAGGTGAGCACATTTTACTGGTGGCTTGGTGGGATTTAACAGCCTGCTCCTCCTGAGGGATAACAGCATCTCCCAGAGAGCCCCCACAGCAGGCTGGGCCATTCACACGTCATCCATTCAGAGCTGCTGGATGGAAAAATGCTCTATTTCTGCAGCTTCTGCTTAATCTTTTCTCTCTGGCATCGCTGCACATTGTCCTCATGTAGCCTTATAGGTGGAGACAGCTGAAAGAGCATAACCCAGAAGTTTATGGACAGAGCTTAACTCCGGCTCCTTCAACCTCCTCATCCCCTAAAACTTGCAGGACAGAATGCCTAAATGTGCTGTTGTTTCTGGGGAGTTTCTTCAGCAAAATTCAGTAATCCACTGATTTACTTCTGTTTACATAAGACCCTGGTGTTTATGTTGGAATGTAATATAAAAGCGATATGGCACACAATTTACGTAAACCCCTAAAAAATGTCATTTTGCAGATGAAACGAGGAGGGACACCTTTCCTACAAGGCTGCCTGTTTAGTCTTTATTTTTTTTGCTCTAGGCCAGGATGATGTTTCTTGTTTGGGAGGCTTGGAAGGGTCTTTGGGTGTCTGATGGGTGCTGTTTTCTCCTGTGCTCCCAGGGGCAACTGGATCGGAGAAGCTCCGTACAAGACCGGCCGTCCCTGCTCCGAGTGCCCGCCGAGCTACGGGGGGAGCTGCCAGAACAACCTCTGCTACAAAGGTACCTGCTGGGGGCTTGGGACACCTCTGGGGTGGGGGTGCAAGGCTGGAGCAAGCATGTGGAAGCTCCTCATTAGAACAAGCCACAGCTTCGTGCCCCCTTTTTAATTTTTAATTAGCCATCCTCAATATTCAAACGTGGGAGATCGTCAGCCACTGAAAGCCAGAATCCCTGAGCTGCTGAAAATCTGGAGCTGGGATTCGGCACGTTTTCCTGGTGAAAACAGAGAGCTTGGGTGGGGAGAAGCAGCTCTGAACTTCCATGGGTTTGGTAGGGGAGCTGCAGGGGGTTTGAGTGCTGGCAGGCTGTGGGCAGGAATGATTCCATCCTGGTGGGGTTTTTTTGGGGTAGGGAACGTTCTCCAGTGCTCAACAGAGTCACCATGGGTGGGCAGAGCTTGGCTGCCTGCCCTGCTCCTTCAGGGGACATGGATGGAGCCTTTGCATCCCTCCCCACCTTGGTTTTCAGGGATGCAAAATGAATGTAGAGATTTGTGTCCCTTGGAGGAGAGGAGGGGATCCTGAAGGGGGGGATTCCTGACCTGTGGAGTACTTTTGGAAGAGAGGTCAATAGAATGAACCATATTAGGGTGAGCCCTCCAGTGCAGCAGTGCCACCCCCAGCACCCAGGATCTCCTGGGCTCATTTCTCTCCTCCCAAGTGTTTTATTTCCCAGGGAACTGGGCTCTTTGAAAACAGGGAGATTCCCTGGAGACTTGCCCAAAGCAGAGGCTGGTTTTGCTGCCACCATGCATTTCTCATTTTTGATCTGGTGGGGTTTGAAGGAGGCACCCAGGGTGCAGGTGGGCTGCAGAAGGGAGAAGGAAGGGGATGGAATATGAGCCCATCAGCAAAACTGTGTTTTCCTCCAGAGGGAAGAGCTCAGTGGGAAACAGAGGAAGGAATATCAGCACTTTTTTTCACTAACCAGTGGGGATCCCTTCAAATCTTTATTGTGAGATGCTGTAAATGCTGCTTCATGTGCAGAGGAACAGGAGAGGAGTGTCCTGGCAGTAGCCCTGTGCTGAATCCAACGAGTATTTTTGTTTTCCCGGCTGTTTAAAAGCAGATCCTTTTCCATCTAAATCATCCCCACGAAACACGAACCTGTCTGTCTTGCCCACCAGCGTGAGCACACCGTAACTCTTTTCAATCCCCTCTTGTACCAAGGTCACCGTTATGAGGATCCCATCATTGCTGAGACAGACGAGACCAACGAGGTGGAGATTCCGCAGGTGGCGGAGCAGAAGCCAGTGCAGTTCCACCTTCCGGAAAACAAACCCAGAAAAACCATCAAGTCCAAGAAAATCACCCCAGAGTCCTACATGAGTAAGGCACAGCCTTTCTCTTTTTCAGCTCCTATGAGTTTTGAAGCGCCTCCATGGGAAAAGGTGTGGGTAGTGAGGAGGAGGCTCAGGGATAAGGAAACTGGGAGGATGTTTGGGTGGAGGAAGAGGTGATCTGTGTGAAAATTCTGCTAATTGCGCAGAAAGCTGCCAGAAGTGGTGAGCAAAACTCCCAAAGACAACTTGTAACTTCTGCACATTGACATGCAGAAGTGATGTGCTTGTTTCAGTCATTCCATAGAATCCTGGAATGGTTTGGTTTGGAAGGGACATTAAAGTTCCACCCCCTGTGTGCAGGGAACATCTTCCACCATCCCAGGCTGCTCCAAACCCCATCCAGCCTGGCCTTGGGCACTTCCAGGGATCCAGGGACAGCCAGAGCTGCTCTGGGCACCTGTGCCAGGGCCTGCCCACCCTCACAGGGAAGGATTTCTTCCCAGTATCCCATCTAAATCCACTCTCTGGCAGTGGGAGCCATTCCCTGTGTCCTGTCCCTCCATCCCTTGTCCCCAGTCCCTCTCCAGCTCTCCTGGAGCCCCTTTAGGTCCTGGAAGGGGCTCTGAGCTCTCCCTGGATCCTTCTCTTCCCCAAGTGAGCACCCCCAGCTCTCCCAGCCTGGCTCCAGCTCTCAGAGCAGCTCTGTGACATCCTCTGTCTGACTCCAGCAGTCCATATCCTCCTTATCTCCATAAAATATCAGTGTGCAATATGTAAAATAGCAATATCCAAAGTCCTCTCAATCAGTAATGAAGTTAGGAAATATCGGTTTTATTTCTCCTTTGAAAAACTCTACACCCAGCACTTATCCTTCTTCACAACTTTTCTGGGGTTTATAGATTGTTTCCTCTTTAGTTCTTGCTTGGGAATATTGAAATTATTTGTGGAGCTGCTGGTACTTCCTGACTTGTTTTCCAACCGCTGTTAATTAAAAGACACTTATTGAGAAAACAAGGTGGGGCAAGCCAGCGGGTCCTTTTCAAGTTTATCTGCCAGCATCCGGAGAGTCTGTAATTAACAGGAGAATGAGAGCTCTGACTGCAGACCTGGGGCTGTAAATCAAAGCCTTCAGCTGTCAGCTGCCTGTTCCTTGCTCATTTTCCAAAGACACCTGTCTCAGGTGAAGGGCTAAAGAGGCACCAACTGCTCCAGGCTGGATAAAATCAGATTTTATCTTGCTGCACTAAAGACCTTCAGGAAAGCTGTGTGGAGGTTGCTCATTTCTGCAGCTCAGGAGCAGGCTGAGCAATTTCCTTTGTAAAAAAAAAATGTATTTATTTGATTTTTATTTTTTTTGCCCAGCACAAGTCATTACCTGTGAAACCAAGATGAGAGACAAGTGCAGAGGCTCAACGTGCAACAGGTAGGGTTTTGTTGATATTTCTTGGAGTGCTGAGGGAAAAAGTAAATAAATATTTACTCTTATCACTAAATATTTTTAACAAATATTTAATAAATATTTCTGTTTTATTACTAATTATGACTCAGTTCTTGCAAATATAGGATAGGTTGCATTATATATTTTTTGTGACTCTCTAGGTAGATCTCTTCAGGAAAACCCCCAAAACCCAACAAAAATATCCCCAAATTTTCTCCTAATTGAAGCCTTCAGCCAAGCCTGGCAATAAGGTGATTTGGCTGATTTTATTCAGCCATGATGGCCCACAGTTTCAGGTGTCCAAAATAATTTAATAAATTTTGGCACCGAGAGATTTTTCGAGCCTTTTTTAATGCATTCCACTGCTGTCCAAGCCAGACCAATAATTCATGGCTTATCCCCTCCCAGCCAGTCAAGAACTTCTGGTTAAGGTTTCTGCAGAGAACGGGACAGTTTATCACTTGGAGAAAAACCAAATCCACAGAACCTAAATATTGGTCAGGCTCTTGAGGAGGGTGGAGCAACTGTTTTAAAAAGTAGCTATTTTGCAATCTTGTTTTTAAAACGGGAGGGCTACGTGAAATGAATGGAATGACTATTAAATGAAGTAGAGTCAAAGTCTGTTTTTCTTGAATTGTTTTTCGCCACCCTCAAAAGATATATATCTTCTCTAGGTATTTGTGCCCAGCTGGCTGCTTGTACAGTAAGGGAAAGATCTTTGGAACATTTTATTATGAAAGTGTAAGTACCTTTTAATAGCTCCTGGATGTAATTTGTGGGAGTCAGTGGTAATGACAGAAATGGGAAATGCCAGCCCTTCTGGTGTAATTTGGCTTTTCATATCCCCTGGTTGTGGTGCTGTAAAATGGTGCTAATAAAGATTATCCGTGTTTTCCTCGCCTTGGTGTTGGAAAAAGGGACAGACTCTGGGCAGGCAAAGTGGTTCCAGAGGTGATTTTATCAGGGATTGTCCTTAATGTGGACACCCGTGGAAAGTGAGGGATGAGGATCAATAGGAGCTCCTACAGAGATCCCTTTGTTCATGTGGGTAGCTGCCATCCGAACAGAAACTTTATATAAAAAAACACTGTTAAATTTTGTAATTAAATAATATTTTGGGCTGATTGGCTTGATCTTAAATTAGTAAGATAATTTATAAATAAATCATGGCACCATTTTCCCATCAACACTACTTTTGGGGTGAAGGAAGTTGGAAGATAAAAGGGTTTTTTTGGGTAAAATCAGGTGTTCTTTCCCTATTGCAACTGTTGGTGCGTGACTGCATCACCCATGATGTGTCCTTGCCCTGAAACTTCTGTGATTGCAGCCACCCAACCCCTCCAAGTGGCGTCAGCAGAAATATTTTGGGTTTGAATATTTTGTCGAGAACTGGAAATATTTCAGAGTGGTCGTTCACTTCCAACGCTGCTTTTCCTCTAAATTGTATTTAAATGTATGGTTTTGTTATTTAAAAAAAAAAAAAAAAAAAAGCAAAGCTCACCATTCAACCAGGCAGGGCTTAAAATAATAGTAATAAAAGAATCAGGCTGTGTTGGGAGAGGAAGATTTAACAACCAGATTCCAAAGGAGTGTACTCAGCTTATTTTCCACTTGGTGCTTTTGGTGGTGGTTTCATTTCTCCTCCGTTTTTCACGTAGCAGTTGGGCAGCGTTGCTCTGTGGATGAGATTTGTTTGATTTATTTCACACCCCATTTATTTATCTCCTGCCAGTCCTCCAGCATTTGTCGTGCTGCCATCCATTACGGAATCCTGGACAACAAAGGAGGGCTGGTGGACATCACGAGGAAAGGGAGGACACCTGCTTTTGTCAAGTCCACCAGGAACGGTGTGGAGTCATTCAGGTACTGCCTGCACCAAAAACTGTTGGTATTTGCTTGAAAATCAGGTGTTCAGTCATCTTTGTTGCTCTCATGTAGACACAGTGATGCTACTCTGCTTATTTTTTTTCAAATTAATTTTTTTTTTTCTGTTTCTTTGCTTGTTTTTACAGGAAAAGCAAACCTTCAAATGCATTCATGGTTTCCAAAGTCACAAGTAAGTTTTAAAAGTTGAGGGGAAAAAAGGGTATTGTTTCTGGGGTTTTACGGGGTACTGGAAAACATCATTCATTTCAGGGCTCTTTCTTGATTTTCATGGTTGTGTCAAGTGGTTCTGTGCCACAGCCAAACCCTGGAGAGGTGGTCTGGGGTGGGATAGAACCCTAGAGTGACTGACCACCAGCCTTGGGTAGAGAAATAGGTGATAATGGGCCAATTCCACAGCATCTCCTGCTGCTGGGCCATGGTGGGGTCCAGACTTCAGCTGCTGATAGCAAAGGGATTAAAGCTGATCCATCCATCTTTAAAAGCCTCAGTCAAGTGCCAGCACTTACAAAAACTGAAAAAAATAGTGGCGAATGTCCTAGTGCAGTAATGTAATAAAAAACACAATACATGTGAAATCAGTTTTTAACAATGAGTCATCACATTTCTGACAAGCATATAAATAAACACAGCTCTGCTTTTTAAACAATTCCCGCTTTCTGAATATCTTTGAAAAATCCCTCCAATGCAGAATCACCCTTTTGATTAGATCTGCCTGAGCCCCTTTCAGGGAGAATTGTAGGTGTCAGGATATTTGGGCTCCACATCTGGAGCTGTAACAAACCCAGGTGTTGTGGATCAGCTGCTTGTCTCTTTTGAGAGCTGTGACCTTTTTCAGCCCACGTTGTAGGGTGGTTGTAGGATTCCTGCTGCAGATCTGCTCAACCCCGTCCTGGAGCAGCTTCACTCCTGGTGCTCTCAGCTGGACAAGGGTCTCACCAAATGCATTGTGTGGCTCTGACTTGTGTTTTCTGCAGCAGCCTGGGCTTTTGGGTCTAATCATTTGCCTTTCCACATTTATCTTGGCAGCACAGACTCTGGATTGTTACACCACGGTAGCTGAACTGTGCCACTTCAAAAAGCCAGCGAGCCACTGCCCAAGGTAACACAAATCTCTTTGGTTTAAACCCTCTGTCCTAATGAGGGGCAGCTTAACTGAGGTGCTGAGGGCCCTGAATTTGAGGGCTGGTGGGAGAAGAGCTGACCATGCTGGTTGAACTGGAGGAGGGGGTTTGGAGTGGTGTGCTCTCTCCTGCCACCACGATTTTCTCGGCATCACTGTGGAAAATTCACTTTATGTTTTCAGATGGCTGCAGTAACATATCAGCCAGGCTGCACAATCCTGTCCCAGCACACTATCATGTGTGAGAGAGCAACTGCACACTCTTTGTTTGCTTCTGCATTTGTTGGGTTTTGGATGTGGTTTTCCTTTCCACCTTAAAACATGGAAGAAGTTTGTTCTGGAAACCGTGCAGGAATAAGTGACAGGGCAGGGGTGCACAAACACATGCAGAGATTTTTGTGCATGGAATTGATCAAAAATACAGGTACTCCCCCTTGAAAAGGGTCATAAAAGACAAATCCCTCTTCCAGTGGTCCAAATCCCTCTATTTACAGTTCTGCAGCAGCAACCAAATGTCATCTGAGGGGAGCGAGTAATCAAATTCACTGTTGCCACCTGCAGACCAGATGCAGGCAGTTGAAATCTCCCAGGAATGCAGCTCGCCTTCCTGTCCAGCCCTGATCTGGAGAATAAACCTGAATCCATTGTTTTCTAGGATTTATTGCCCAGCCCACTGCAAGGACGAGCCGTCGTACTGGGCACCGGTGTTTGGCACCAACGTTTACGCGGATGTGAGTACAAACCTTTCCCTGCATATCCTGTCCCACGGCTGGGGTCACACTGGGCTTTAGGGGAGAAATTCCAACTCTCTTGTGGTTATTCCACGTGGGGATGGGCAGGTGGGGGTGAAAGATGGGGTCAACAGGCTCGGGGAGCCCTTTTGCTCTCCAGCTCTGATTTATTCTGAAGGACTTGGATGTGTCACTCCACAAGTCCTTGAGTTGTGGCCACTGGGTTTGTGAGCCCTCTACTCTCCAGCACCGATTCCTTCCTGGAGGTTTGGTCATGTCCCTTAACCTCCCCAAGCTTTTGGGCTCTGTCTGTGAAATCATGGTTGCACTTTTTTCCTTTGTAAAGCATTTTGGGGTTTATAGATGACCACCAAAGGGCTTTTCTTCCATCTTATTGCACTATAGAGTTGACAGAAAAAGACCTGTCTCCCCTCTCCTCCTCTTTCTGGGAGATCAACAGTTTCTGAGCAGCCAGGACAGAGCTCAGAGCAGTGGAAAGAAAGTGTGTGAGCTGGTTTTATGGGTTTGTTTTTCTGAGCTCTGCTCATGGGGATGAGCAGAGACTTGATGCTAAAACTAGGCAGTGTCATTTTCTTGAAATCTCTTAATATTAAGCCTCTGAAAACTGGGTCTCAATGTTTTTCCATTTGCAGGTGCCTGGTTATTTTGGGTTTTTTCCTCTTTTTTTTTCCATTGGGGACTGTGCTGAGGAATGCCAGCTCCCTGGCTGCCCTCTAGCCTGTGGGATTGTGGCTTTTGAAAGCCTGGGGGAAGCAGGCAGCAGGTTGTGGACCCCCAGCTTTGGGTCACCCTGGAGCTTTGCAGTCTGCTGAGAAAATCCATCCTGCAGGAATCATACAGCAATTTGGAGAAGCAATTTTGAAAGCAATTTAAAAAAAAAAAACCAAAAAAACCCAAAAAAAACACCCACACAATTTTTAATTTTGCTCAAGACCAATTTTTTTGAAGGTAGAGCTGCACAAACAGGTTATCCTGGACTAGCTCACAGGCAAATCCATGGAGCAGCTGCCTCCCTGCAGTACCTGCCTCCTGCATGCTCCCACCTGCAGGAAATGGGAAATAGTTTTCTCTTTTTTACAGAGGACAAACCTCCCTCAATCACCCCCGAACAGGCTCTGTGATTACAGAGGAATTAGGTGAGGAGCAGCAGCCCAGGCTGGCACTGCACTGACGCAAAAGGATTAGTGTCCTTTAATGAACCCATTTCCTACTGTCCCTCCTGGGTATTGTTTCATAAATGGGGCCATGGGTGGTGGCTTGGGAGAAAAACAAAAAGCAGTAATAAAAAAAAAAAGTATTTGGCCACTTCCTCGAGGGTTTGGTTGACCTTTTTTCTGACTGCTGTGCTAACAGGGTGATGTGGAGGTGCCAGGAAAGCACTGAGGTTGGCTTGAGGTTGGTGGCAAAGATGGTGAAAGCAGGGACAAAGAGTTTGAGGTGGCTCTGGATGGTGCTGCAAAGGGAGAGGTGGAGATGCTGGGAATGCTCAGAATGGGAAGTCGAGAAGAGAAACAATCACACCATGCAAGGAGAATTTGGGGAAAGGCTTTTCCCAGGGAAAAAGGCCTGTGCAGGATGCTGGGAATTAACCCAAGCTCACTGCTGGGGAATGATTAAAGCAGGCAATGAGCTGGATGAGGCAAGTGCTGGTCTTCTGGGAGGGCTTTGGGAATCCAACTTCATGTCTAGTGCGGCACCTTCATGGCCCTGGGAGCGCTTGGGCTCCAACTGAGTCCTCTTAAATAAGCTATCTGAAAGAAAATGAAGCCTTCAGCCCCATTTCCAGTGTGTGCTTTGCTTTAAAAAGCAGTTCAGGGACTTGTTCGTGGGGAAATTAGTAAGACTGTGGAACAGGCATGTAGAGGAGACTTGAATTTTGGGGTAAGTGAGTAAAATGCAAGAAATATGCAATGGTAAAAGAGGACAGGCCTGGTTCTGGGATGATCATAGAACCGTGGAATGGTTTGGGTTGGAAGGGACTTCAAAGCTACCCAGTTCCATGGGCAGGGAGACTTTCCACAGACCAGGATGCTCCAAGCCCTGTCCAACCCCGCCTTGATTCTGGACCTGTGGGAACAGGTTGTAAAAGAGCTTTTGACTTCCATGAGACGCCGTCATTTGTCACCCTGCCTGGCTCCTGGTGTGGCATAATCCTGCAGGGGAAACCCACCACATCCCTGCCCAGGAGCCCTGCAGAGACAGGAGAGAGAGCAACTTCCCCACTTTTGAGATAAGGTTCTATCCACAGCTGTGCAGTGATTACTGGGTGGGTGGAGGGATGGATGGATGGATGATGGATGGATGATGGATGGATGGATGATGGATGGATGGATGATGGATGGATGGATGTTGGATGGATGGATGATGGATGGATGGATGGATGATGGATGGATGGATGATGGATGGATGGATGGATGGATGGATGATGGATAGATGATGGATGGATGGATGATGGATGGATGATGGATGGATGGATGATGGATGGATGATGGATGGATGGATGATGGATGGATGATGGATGGATGGGTGGATGGATGGATGATGGATGATGGATGATGGATGGATGATGGATGGATGATGGATGGATGATGGATGGATGGCCTGATGGCCCACACAGAGGCAGGAGTTTGTCACCAGAGCAATCTTGAGTTGGGAGTCATCTCTCAGGAAATAGGAACTTAATGATTGAACGAGTCACACTAGTGAGGAAATTCTGGGTGATTAAGCTCATAGTCAGAGAATATTGTTAATAACCCACTCTAAAGTGTGTTGTCATTTTATGGTGTGTGTCCCAGGGCTCATTTAATCAGGAATTGGTCTCAGAGCATCCATCCCAAGGGATTGCACCACAGAAAATGTTCTATTGTCCGTACTGCTGTACTCTTGAACCTTTCCTGGAAGGGAAGGCTTTATTTTTGTAATATCTCATCTTCCAAAAGCTCTGCAATCAATTCATCAAGGCACAGCCCGGCCTGGGACATGAGAGGGCTGCAATCCAACAGTGATAAGAGATTTGGAGTAAGTCTGTTGGTCAAAAGCTTTGAGTGAGCGGTGGAACAGCAAGTCCTGGAAAAAAAAAATAACAGGAATGCTTTGAAAGGAACATTGTTCAGGATGTCTCCCAGTGGAGAGTGTTGCAAATTGATCCAGGAGAGTTTTAATTTTATGAGCCAGTTTTAGATTTATAGATTTCCCACCACATATTAGGGAAAATTCACTGCATATCTTCCGAACACAGCATTCTTTGCTCCCTAGACCATATATAGAAGCAAAACACCAAACTGGCACTCAAAACTCTGAGGGCTGCCAAGAGATAGGCCATCCAAAGTGATAAATATATAGGGAACAAGGCAAAGCTGCCATATATGGCAGTGAGAGGGAAGCAGCATGGGCCGTATCGTCCGTATGAAATGGGAACAGTTGCACTTGGCACTCGTTTTGTGGTACTTGGAGTTTTAGAAGTCAGGGCATTCCTGGGGTTGGGATTTTCACCTGCTGCAATTTGCTGTATGAAGTTGGTTTTTCCTTTCTGTTCTTCCAGCTTGCTGCATGTAACCCCTGCAGAGAGCTGATGGCCAAGTTTGCCCAATCCCTCAGCCTTCTTTTGCTCCCTTTTCCTGGATGCTTTGGGGGCTTAGTCATCAGTTGTTACTGGTTTGTGTTCCTCCAGCTCTTCTGACTCTGCACATCTGGGATGTGCAACAGAGAAACTTCAGTCTTCCCAGAAGTGTAATCTCCCTCCACGTTTGGTGTTCTATGGGGTAATGCCCATCCAAAACCTACTCCAGTCAAAGGGGGCAGGCCTTCTGTCCTTCCTAGAAGGATGTGAACAGTCCCAGATAATTAGTGGTCATTTACCTTAACCCAGGAGAAGCATTTCCTTTTCATGCAGCTGTGTGAATAACCTTTGCTGAGGTGAGAAGCACAGAGTTTCACCTCAGAGGTTTCTCTTGTGCCGCCCCAGAAAAAGGGAGGAACTTCCCAGGCTGGAAAGTTGTCCTCAATTCAGACTTGGCCCTGGATAAGATGAAGAAGTGTGGGTTTAGACTGGACATTGGGAAGGAATTGTTCCCTGTGAGGGTGGGCAGGCCCTGGCACAGGTTTCCCAGAGAAGCTGTGGTTGCCCCTGGATCCCTGACAGTGTCCAAAGCCAGGCTGGATGGGAACTGGAGCAGCCCAGGACAGTGGAAGGTGTCCCTGCCATGGCAGGGGTGGGACTGGATGAACTTTAAGGTCCTTTCCAACCCAAACCATTCCATATTCCGTGATGATCTCACAGGTGCAGCTCCACCTCAGAATAATGGAAAATCTGCTTGTCCTCGGTGGTGATGGTGGATCTTCTTTCACCCAGGGATTATGACATACCTGCAAGATCTAGTCCCTAATTTGTCCAAAAGAGGGACAAAATCCTTTCATAACTCTTTCTTCATCTGTTCCCTGTTTTTCTTGGTGTTTATGGAATTGATAAGCCTTCATGTATAAGATATAGACAGTGCATAAACGAAAACAATTAAATGTTTTTCAGAGCTCCAGTATATGCAAAACCGCAGTGCACGCAGGGGTCATTTCAGATGAAAGAGGCGGCTTTGTGGACGTGATGCCTGTAGAAAAGAAGAAAACCTACGTTGGCTCCTTAAAGAACGGCGTCCAGTCAGAGAGGTGGGACTTCTTTCCTTTGTTCTTTCCTCTCCTGTTCCACAGCGGGCTCAGCTGCCTGTGGAAGTCAGCAGATATCAGCTCCAGGGGCTGGTGGCTTGGAAGGAGGTGACAGTGTCACTGTGAATTGTGACACCCAAAGAAATGGAGCGTGGTGTCCTGCTCTTCCCCCAGCCAGGAGCTGCGTTCAGGCTGCTGTGGAAGGTGGGAGATGTTGTTAAGCCTGGTTAGGTTTTGTTACAGCACAGGTCCAGATTAATGGGTTTTGCTGTGTGCTTAACACATCAGGAGATATGCACAGGCATTTTCAGTTTTCAGCCCAGGTCGTGATTTGGGTCTCATAATTTGGATTTCCATTCAGTCCTGGGGTGTGGGATTAATTTGTATTTCTTGATTCACATCCTCTATTCTCTTTGAAAAAGCATGAGTAAATTAACCTCTTGAGACATGATCAAACACTTTTTGAAGATGAATTTGCCACCCTTGTGGGTTTTTTTTTTTTTGTAGTTTCTCTTGGGCCAGCTGTGATGGTTTCAGTGACCAATTGCAAATGCGCACTTCCAAAATCCTGCACCTCCTCAGGATCACAACAATCCAGTCACAGCTCATCCAGTTGTTTTTAATTTGAGACTTCACTTTCAAACTGTTATGTATTTTTTTTCAGATGTTGATGTGATGGCACTGATTTCTCTGGGCTATCTTTGCAAGTACAGAATTTCCCACATTTAGGGGAGTTTTTGGTCACTGCTAGCTCTGTCTGCTCTCTGCAGTTTTCTTTTATAAAGACCATAAGAAATTCTATCAAGTTTGCTGGTTTTATTCTAACAATGGATATTCCAGAATGCTTTAGAGCATCTCAAGAAATAAAAACAGACTAAGACAGGAAAGCTATAGCTGTTAAATATGGGGGTTTTAATATAGATTAGCGTCAGCATTTTCCAATTTGATACATTGGATTCAGGTGAAAAACCTCCTGTTCCTTTGAATTTTTTTTCTATCTCAGTCTTGCTTTCACTTATCTTTTAGTATAAAAGACAAGTTTTTACAGGGATGGCAAACTGTGCCCTAGCTAAGAATAAATCCCATCACACTCAGGGATGTGCAACGTGAGCAGCCAGTGCTGATCTGAGAGGTGAGGGAAACCAGAGAACTCCTCACAGTGGGGATGAAGATTTGGAAAGTGTTATTTACACTCAGTTATGAGGAGCAGCTTCATGCTGTGAGATCCACCAGAGAGTGAAATAACTTTTCCAAGATTTTCCAAGGTGAACCCTTACACTTTGGGACACTGGAAATAACCTTGGGTAAAGATACACCAAACAGGTATGGGAGAAGATTGCCTTGAGGATTTGCTGGATCCTTACCCTTGTTGCAATGTTTATTTTGTGGGAATATGAAATTTTGTATTTTTCCTGTGTTTTTTCAGCACAGTGGGACTTGGGAATAGAAACACCCCCTTTCCCCATTCTCACAGCCACCCCAAGCAGCTTGGAGTCAGAGCATCTGGGGACACCTCTGCAGACTGAAAACGAATATCCATATTTATTGTCATTTAACGTGAGCTGATCTGGCCATTCCCACTGCCAGCACTAGGAGCCAAGCCAGACAGGCCCTGGGAACCTGCCAGCCTATTTGACAACTGTTTTTTAAGGAAAACATATTCCTCTTTATGCCTGAATCTCTGCACTAGGGAGCACAGTGTTCCCTGGATAAAAGCTAGGGCTGTAAGAGAGTCTGTTGTCTTTCAGCTCCTTTTGTTGGCATTTACACTACAGATCTGGGTTGAAAACATAAAAAAAAGGTGAAACCATGGATTTGTGCCACTTCTTTTTCATCCTTTATCTTTCTCCTGCTCCTGGTAGGAAAGAGACAGGAGAAATTCAGGGTTCCCCGTTTGGGTTCTGCAGTGTCTTCATTTGGTTCATTCCACGTTTGTTTTCTTTTCCTCTTTCCTTTGTCTCCAGCTTGAAGAATCCTTCAGATGGGAATGCTTTCCGAATCTTTGCTGTGAAGCAGTAAACCCCCAGGGAAGGTGCAGGTTTCTTTGGGAGAGCTCTCTGTTGATCTCCAGAGACGCCAAAGCTCCTCTGAACGGCATCAGCTCTGCCCGTACCCTCCTTGCCGATCTCCTTCAGGGAATTCCAAAAGAAAAGGGGAAAAAAAATCCTCCAAAAAAGACCCCAGGTTCTGACTCAGCTGTTGGCATCTCATCGCACCCGTGCAGCGTTGTATCTTTCCGTCTCGTGTTTTTGTTTCTCTAGGGGCATTCAGCGACCATAAACTGTTCAAAGTTTCATTTTTACCAGAGGTGTTGCTACACAGAAAGGCCGTGGCTCCATGTGCAGCAGATTCAGGGATCTCAGCCTGGGCCTGGATGGTGTTTTTAGGGTGTGAGGCTTCTCCTGGGGTGGGTGTGAGCATCAGCAGACTCGGGAGTGAGCGGCTGTCCAGGCACTGGACACTTTGAAATGAGAAACTCATTGAAAAATTGCATTGTTTGGGGAGAGGATGGGCTTTGACAGAATGCTTTTGTGTATGTTGGATGGTTTCTGTGCACAAGAGGGTAAAAAGTGGTGTTTTCCCACTGAGGTGGCACTGCTGTGTGAGGCTGCTGGGTACCTCGAATGATGGTTTTTTGGGATGTTCTTGGCAGCCAAAATTGAGGTTTCGTGGGCCTGGAGCAGGGTGTGAAATGGTGGCAGAGATCCTCACTGCAGAAAATGAGGCCACCAGATCATCCAAAGAGCAGGTTTAGTGTTTGCTGGTCAAACACTCCCAGGTATTTTGCAAATCTGGCAAACCTCTGAGCAGTCAGAGAACTGGGGCTCCTGTGCTGGCACATCTCATCCTATCCTCCACGCCATAACTCCAGTTAAATGCAGTGTATTGGTCTATACAGCAGTGCTGGTTGTTTTATAGTAGTTAAGTAGTGATAAAATTAATCTTATTTCTGCTAGGAATGGTTGCATCTGTAGGAAGCAGGTTCACTTTCCCTTTGTGAAGCTCCTGGTGGTGCGTGCAGTTCTGACACTTTAAAGATGAGGCATAAATTGGGGTAGATTAATTTTTCCTGTCCAATTTGTGAAGCCAACAGATCCCCACTGTCAGTGCAAATGCTCATTTGATACCCAGGACAGTGGGTTTTGCAAAACCCATAAGGTGTTGTAGTGAAGTTATTCCATATTTTGATATTTTTGTCTTGATGTGCACCCAAATGCATTTCAAAGCTGAGAGAAGGGCTCAGCATGAGCTGCTTTTTAAGGCAGAAGAATATTCTCTGCTGCATATTGGAAATGAATTTTTAGGATTGGTCTAAACACAAATCTGTTGGGTTTTTGACACACACACATCCAGTAACTTCATCAGTCATGAGAAGACAAAGTCAATAATGGTTCTTCAGTTCTTGTAAAAGTGCAGTCCTCCTGCTCAGTAACTGAATTGTAATATTGGAGAACAAATGGGAAAATATTTCCCTCTATTTGGCAGATGTTTCACAGCTGCTCTTATGCCCAGAACATGTTTGGCTTAATCTAGACAGATATAAGAGCCATCTCATCAAGCTCCCTCAAAACACAGACCAAAAGCATTTATATGATTAAACGCTTCTTTAATTCTGTAAACACCATGAAATCAGCAAGGAAATGACATTTAAATGACATTTATCACTCAGTTTGTCCCATCACTGGGATTTATTTCTCCGTAAAATCTGAATTTGGAAAGAAATCTTTTGTAGAACCTGAAATTTGAGCTGCTTTGAGCTGTCTCCAAAAATACTGCACGGAAAAGCTACTTTTGGGGCGGATAGAGAGAAGTGACTCTTCGTGTTGTCTTTGTTTATGTAGTATTGTCGTCCAAGGTGTACAGTATTGACTTTAGATAGGAAAATTGAACAATTTCTTTTCCTTATTAAATAAATTGGTGTTAAAAACAGCTGGAACACATCCTAGAAAAGCTGCTGGTTGGGAGCGTTGGAGATGTTGGCAGTGAGGAAAAGCTTCCCCGTTTCTGCCCTCTGTGAAGGGTGTGCTTGGTCTGGTTGGAGCCCATCCAACACCGCAGCAAGGATCTGGGACATCCTGGGCTGGGAATGGAATTGGAGAGAGTGAGGGATGCAGTCAGGCTCATGGGGACTGCGAGAGCAAATAAAACACCTTGGGGGAAACCCAGGATCCGTGAAAATTGTGGCTGGAAGGTGATGGAAAGGAACATGAGGGCTCTTGGAGTAAAACCCAGGGGATTACTGTGAGCACATAACAATCCAAACAGCTGGGGATGTACCTAGGTGACGGAAAGGGGACAGGGGAAGGGTTATTATCCCAACAGAAATATCCTAAAATGCTTAATCCAAGTTACATTTGCGTATTTTTATCTTCAGCCAACTGGTTTGGATTTTTAGAAACTGATGTTAATTTAAGTCTGTATCTGTTTATTTTTGTATTTGTTGTACAAAAGAGAAATTGTGACTTTACTACACAAATATTTTTCGAGGTCCTGGGTGCTATTAATTTAAACATACCTCCACCAGAATTAGGGGTGATCAGGTCCTCCAGGGCAGTCATGACCTATCAATGACTTGCAATTGTGTGTGCTAGCTATTCATGAATAGGTGGGACAGTACCAGTTTTTTAGCCAAATATTGACAGATTTTATTTCTGATACCAAGACACTTCTCAGCCTGCTATATTTCAGTGCAGCTTAAAGATACATCACATCTGTATCTCACCAGGCCTGCTCCTCCTCAGCCCCAGCTCAGCAGAGCCATGGGCACCTGAAGCATCCAGGTGTAGCCAAAGCTGATGCTGCCTGGTTGTTCTTTTCCAATATTTTGGGATTTGGAAGCAATGGCATGGTCATTGCAGGACATCTGGCTCAGCCAAATCTCCAGGAATCACAACCAGGGTGAATTCCAGAGCCTGTGCTGTGGGGCCTTAGCTCCACTCATTCCTTCTTTTAAAGACTTTCAGCCAACAGCTGGTTGAGGTGGCTCCAGTTGGTCACTTGTGCAGTCTAAATATTTAGGGCCAGTTCATAGAGTTGCTTTTCCTTTTTTTTTTTTTTTTTTTTTTTCTATGAAAAATGGTGTATTTTACTTCCTATGTATAAAAGTTACTTGTAAATTTTTGTGTGCCTTTGCATGTTTTCCAAGGGGCCGTGGTTGTTTATAAACTAGATTTTTTTTTTTTTCTAAATACAGAATTGTAAAATATCTTTTCCTCCCTACCCTTCCATTTTCTTTTGATTTCTGAATTATTTGTGAAATAAAACCTTCCCAGAATGAATGCTTCCCTTGTCTTTAATGCTGAGCCAGAGTTGGGTTTGTGTTTAGAAGAGTTATTTGTGTTTAGAAGAGTTATTTGGGATTAATCCTGGGGACTGGAGTGTCCCCTGGAGACTCCAAATGAGATTGGGATGTGCAAAGCCTTTTCCACAGACAAATAAACTGCCCAGTACCCAGACACTAAAATTCAATCTTTACCCCATAAAAATAAGAAGCATCCTTAGTGAAACATACTGAGAGTAAAGGAAAATCACTGCCTGTCTTTGAATTTCTGCAACATAAGGGCTGAGTTAGACTAATGGGTTGGAAATAGTGTTTAATAATTATATATATAATTATATTATTAGTAATTAATATTAAATCAATAATGTAATAATTAATATACAATTATATTAATTATGATAATTAATAGTATTATTTGCAAAATACAAGTGAGGTGAACTCCTCCCCATCTGAGCAGGCTGCTGTGAATTGTACCCTCAGTTTTTGAAAGGAAAAGTATTCAGATTTTGTAATTCCCTTTGAAATTTTCTCCAGGCTCATCCTTGCTGACAGCACCACAAATCAAACCAAGTTTTTTCCTGGTTATCCAACCCCATTTGGTTAAAGGAACAACACAGGGAAGTTCATAACTCATCCTCCAGACAATGAGCACCAGATGGGTTTTGACCAGAAATGTGGGCTGGGCTGTGGGATGGGGTCCTGATTGACCAGGCCATGAAATTTGTCTTTTTTCATCACCTATACAAGAGGATTAATGTTAAATCCAGAGATGTTTGGTTTATTTCAGGGCTGGGCTGATGCAGTTATTATACTGTTATACTATTAGAATATTATTATAATATTAGAACAGCATTTTCCTGTAAACCCCAGCCTAGGACTGATAAGATAATATCATTTTTGCCCTGCCAGTGATTTCTGTCAAAGGGAAGTTTCGTGGCTCCTGCATGCTCTGCGATTCCAAACTGCCCATTTGAATTTACTTTGTGCTTTTGTTCCCCCATTCTCACTGCTGCAAAAATACCTCCTTCACTGGAAATATTTGGGAAGATTTTCCTAAGCAGAGGGGGGAATTCAGGCTAATGGTTATTGTGAGGCTGCCCAGAGCATCCTGTTCATGGCAACAGTTGGTTGATACCCTATTTGTTGGTGCTACAAAATGCCCCTTTCTGTGATTTGGAACTGGATGATATTTAATGTCCCTTCCAACTTGATGATTCTGTGAGTTCTGTGATAAAATTCAGGTCCTGGTTGAGAGCCAAACAGCATAACACTCAAAATTTAGGGCTGAGCCTAGCCCATCCTTTGGGTTACTTTCCCACTTTTTGACACTGTCTTTGACTGTCTCCCCCTGCTCAAGCCCTGGGCTTTGTCCTGTGCTCATCCAGCAGAAATTGGTGTTATTACAAGTGCTGTGTGAGAGCAACATGACAAACAAAGCTGTGTCTTCTCCCTGTACAGCAGGTATGAAAACCAGGTGAGTGGAGGCTTAGGGTAAAACACACAGGCAGGAGAAAAAATGAATTCTTTCTTCCCCACCTGGGGTGGGGTTCAGATTCTGCTTTAGCTGTGAAGGCATAGAGATTGGAAGGTAGAAGGAAAGTGGAAGGGAAAAGAAAGAGAAACCCATGTGGAGCTGAGTGAGGGTGGCACATCTGATATTCCCACATTGCTGGGAATCCCTGGGGATCAGCAGTCAGCCAGGCTCCCTCTGCTTGCTGCTTCAGGCACAAATATCTCGTTGCTGGTTGTTTTGCCTTCTGCTGGCTGTTCCTCAGCCCGTGCTGAGCTCATCAGAGCCTATGTATAGCACGGGCATACCTTGGGGTGGGTGTCCTTCCAAAAACCCACAGTCATTTATAGGATGCAACCCACGGTGGGGCTGGCTCTCATTTACACTAAGGACCTACTTTAGGGCACTTAGGAGGCATTTATGCCGCTTTAGGGTGTGGAGAGAGCAGCGTAAAGAAGCCTCAGTGTAAACAGAAACCACCCTTCTATCTTGTTGACAGTGGTTAAAATTGGGTTAGGGAGTTAAGTCAACAGACAAGGTCTGCCTTATGCAGCTCCCTGTGCTCCTCACCCAGGGGAGGGCTGTCTGCTCAGCCACTGCACAGCCCAGCACATGGCAGGGGGATTCGGTGTCCAAAGGAATTTGAGGATATTTATAGCGGGTGAAAAGTCAGGAGGCGCAGGTGGAATGTGAGAGCTGAAAGCAGAAGGGAGCAAAATAAATCAGGAGCTTTGGGATGTCTTACAAGGGCTGACTCTGTGAGGTTTGGGATCCTGTGGGTTAGGGGCTGTGGGTGACCACGACCCCAGGGGGGACCTTACAACATTTGCAACTGGCCTGAGGAGTGTTTGACTGATATCTGAAGATTTAATTTAGCAGCTGCCTCAAGGCTTGTTTCTGCACAACTGCCTTTTGCACAGGTGGAAGCTGAGAAAATACCACCTATGAACTGACCCCAGGGGCCAGAGGACAAGTTTGTCAGAAACAAATCTCAAAAGCTGCCCAATTTCCCTTTTTACCACCTGAGCAAGCTTTGTAAGTTTGAAAAAAAAGAAAAAAAAAGTAAAACCCAATAGATTGACTGTAGGAGGGGTATTCATACCATTGTAGTTTGATGTGTTTGTAAGGCAAATATTATTTATATTAATGCAGGGAGCTCCAAAACTGCATCATCACCTGTGCTGGAAGAAACAGGCTGAAAAATCAGGTGACACTTGGAAGGGAAGAGTACAAGGAATAATAAAAGATGGAGCCAACCAGTAAGGAACAGCTCAGCCCAGCTGAGACAGAGAGCCAAAATCATCACATTATGGTCAAGGGGATAAAAGTCATATCAGGTGTGAAAGGATCAGCAAGGCAGGTGAGAAACCTTTCAGCTTTGCTTCCTCTGTTCAGGTCTCTGGTGCAATATGACAATGCCTGGGTTTGTACTGTTGCTGCCTGGAAAATATTCAGCCACCTGTGGGAAGTCCAGGAGGAAAGAAAGAGAGGCCAGAGAGCTCAAACAACTCCTGAGAAAGCAGGAGAGGTCTCTGAGGATGAAAAAGGTGAAGAAGAGGATTCCTGAAGTGTGTAAAGGTACAGTCAAGGAAGAGAGGGCTCTTCATGTCCAAAGGGAGGGATGGGCTTAAAATGTAGCAGGAAACAGTGAGACCATTAGCAAAGGTTCTGGCTGGAGCAGATTTTCTGTGTGGCCTTTTCAAGCCACCATTCCAGGTTTTTAAGATTATTCTGGATGGCAGCTCCTAAAATGAGATCCTGCTTTGAGTAGGGAATGGACTAGAAAATGTCTTGATGGTCATGCCTGGTGTTTTTTTTCTATAGTTTTCCAAAGTTGAAGCATTCCATCATGTGGGATGGGCTATCCTCTGGACCAGGATGGTGCACAAGAAGGGACTGTCATTTTCCTGACACAGATAGATACATCTATTAATGGCATTTTCCTGACGCAGAATATGACCTGGCAGAAGAAGCCTAGGTAAAGGTGTGCAGTGTCATGGCAGATAAAAAAATAGTCATTGTTGTTATAGCTCTTGTTAAAGAAACTCTCAGGTTTTTGGTTGGTATTTTGAGTTTTTTTTAGGTCTTTTGGCAGACAGATGAACTCTGAGGTACAGCTGCAGATGGACCCCTGCCTGAGATAAAATGGTGGGGACAAGCTTTCAGCAATGCTGGCAAGGAAGGGGTGAATGAGGGCATCCCCTGGGGGGGTCACCGAGCCAGACTGAGCACAGGCAGGGACAGCATCTCCTCCCAGCACCATCCGAGGACAGGCTTTGGGTGGGGAGAGGGAGACCATGGAAATATTCTCATCTGCAGAGTCATGAAACCATCTCAGGCGTCTGAGGGCTGCTGGCCAGCTCAGCAGGCTGTGTGTGCCTCTCCAAAGACACCAGGGAAGTGGAGCTGTCTCAAAGCCTTACAGCAAAACAGATGCGGGGAGCTGAGCAGCCCAGTGCTGGACAACGCTCTCCTTGGGAACAGCTTCATTATCAGCAAACAATGAAATCTGCAAATCCAAGGCACTAAGTGGGGATTTGTTTGGACACCGACCATTTTAACGAGAGCCATAAAATTAAGAAAACACCCAAGTTTTCATGAGCTCCAAAGTTTCTCGTCTAGACCAAGAAAGGGACTTTAGGAGCCAGCTCTAGTTGGTGTTGTGGACGGCTCTGGATGCAGTTCCAGAAAATGCTTGTGATCCATTTTTAAGGAGAGTTACTGGAAAAGTGGTCAAGCCCTGTCCCCTTGGCCATGGGCACGGGGTGGCACAACAGGGGGGCTTGGAGCAGAGGATCTCCCCGTGCCACGGGTGTCCCACACTGACGCAGGAGATTTGTGTGAGGTCCCTGCTCTTCTCTTGTATAATCCATGACTTCAGATAAAATTAATGCCAAGTACCCAAAAAAGGGATTGTGTGTGCGCTCCCTCACAGCCTCTTCCCGTAATCTGAACACAGCGTTCGACTGTGACAGTTTTGCCAGTAAAATCGAGGTTTTTCATTTGCCATGGGATCCAGGTTTAAAATTAGCTGTGTCCCAGCAGGGCCATCCCTGCCAGCCCCAGTGCTCAGCTTTGGAGGGTCAGGGCTTCAAAAGAGCCCAGCAGCCCAGTTTAAACAGTGGCCAGAAAAGTTTGTTCAGGGAGGGCTCCCTGGCCTTTAACAACAGGAGCCTCCGTTAGCTCCTACGTCGAGAAAACACTCAAACTTTATAAAAATACCTCTTAAAGTAAATATCAGTGAGTCACAGATACTAAATATTAATAATTCATACATTGGGAGCAGAAATATCAGCAGGACCTGTAAGGCAGGCCTTTTTAATGTGAAATATTACAGAACTGGGTAAGTGTTCCTCTGGTTTTTTTCTTGTTTTTTTTCTTTTTTGGTGTGCCAACCTTTCCCATTTGAGACACAGGCTTGGAGCTGCTCCGAGGCCTTGGGTCAGTGAAACTGGTTGGAGTCTCAGTCCCACGAGGGGAGCAATTTCCCTGGAAGGGGCCCAAGCAGGGAGGGCACTGAGCAGCACTCCTCATCCAAGGGTCAGTGGTGGGGCATTCCCAGGGAATTGGAGGGTCTGACTCCATAATTGCAAATTACAGATAAATAAGGGGTTTTTTTTTGGTTATTTTTTGTTTTCTGTTTTTTTCTTTTTCTTTTTTTTTTTGATTGACTGACCTTTAGGAAAAAAAAAAATTAATCCCAAACCAACCACATTACGTAAAATTTATGCAACTACCCAAACCCCCAAAGCATTTTTGTCTCATTAAGGGTCAAAATGGAGTGAAAGCCAGTCGTTTTTGTAGTGAGGCAGTTTTAAGTAAAAAGTGGTTTTGTTGATCAAAATATATTAAAAAAAAATATTAAAAATATGCTGAGTTTTAAAAAGTGAAATTACAGTTATTTCAGTAATTTCTTTTCATGTTCGAAAGCGTGGCTTCTTAAAAGCTTGTTGGAGTTGAAAAGCATTAATGAAAAATTTTAATTAATTTTGTTGTTTGGTTTTTATTTTCCCATGGTGTTTCACTGGCATTTGCTGGCTCATGTGGAGACTGAGATACTATCTGGGTGAAGAGAGGAGCAATTTCTTTGTTGAAATTGAGAAGGAGTGTCAGCTGAAAAAACTTAAGAAGTTTCAGACAGAACTAAAGGAGAAGGGCTTTTCTTGAGGAATGGAGCTAAAGGAGGAGTGAAGAGCAAGGGGCCATGACAAGGATTCAGACTGGAGCCTAACACCTTATTTTTGTGGAATCTGAGGGAAGTTTTGCTGTGCACTTTGAATGAAAGCCAGTACCCAAAATCCAGGGGGTGAGTGGAAGTCAGGGTGGGAGGTGATCCTTACACTCCAAACCCCCTCATGCTTATTTTCCTTTTCTTCCCCAACAGAAAAGTGGTTTATTCTGCCAGCTATGAAAGACCCAGCAATTCCACGACGCTGTGTCCTGACTCTGCAGCCCATCCTGCCAAACCTGCTGCAGCTTAGGATGTCCCAAATTACTTCTTGCTTTCAGTTCCTCAGTGCCTTTAAGCCAAACCCCGATTTTGGAAGGAATGTGAGAGCTTTTAGCTCTGAGGGTTAATTCATTAATTAGCACACGCCTTAGCTTGAAGGGTAAGGGCTTTTTGGTCCCACCTGGCTGTGTAGGGTGGAGGTTCTTATTCAGGAACAGGGAATGGATGCTCCTCTTCATGTTTTCTGTTTGAGTTGATCCAATGGAGAGAGAAAAGGGACACTGTGGCTGTAGGGACAGTGCTTCCTACGGAGCTGTGGTGGCACTGAGATACCAGCACGGACACAGGGAGCCAGCTTTCCTTTCCTTTTAGCCTGAGGGGCTCAGGGGTGTAGGACATGAGTGCATGTCCTGCAAATCCTCCAGGCAGATTCTCACATGGTGCTGAAATTGCCCAGAAATTATGAGGACACATTTCTCCCTTCCCCTGAAAGCACCTGGAAGAGCTTGACTACAGGCTCTGCCTTCTTCCAGGAAAGCCATCTTCTGTGGGATGCTAGAGGATGTCATTCTTCCAGCTAAATGCAATGTGAAAGAAATTTTCTCACTAGGAAAAGATAACCACAAGCAGCCTCGCTTTTCCAGAGCTAACATTTGGTTTTTCTGGAAATTGTGGGCACCGTTCCAGCTCCAGTGGCTGGGCAGACAACACCGCCCTTGTCTCTGCCTCTTCATATCAACGGCTTCCCAGTGGACTTTCCTCAGGGAAAATTAATGGAACAGCTCACTCAGCTGGTCAGGCAGCACAGGCAGCCTGGAAAGCTGCCAAGGAAGACAGGCCTGGAGGAAAGCCCAGCTCCTGTTGTTACAGCAGCGATGGACACCGTCGGTAATGTGCTCGGTCACTGACAAGTCGATGGTCCCTTCAGCTGCTCCTTTGTAGGCCCAGCTTAACCTCAGCCCTGTGCCGAGGGCTGCAGTGGGATTTTGTGTCTTCATAAGCTGCATCCCATCCATGGGAACATCTCTGGTTTGGTGGGTGAGCAAGGAATCATTCCTGGAGCTGGGGGTGGGTAAAGGAGAGTGAAATCCCATTTCCACACACACCTCTGACCTACCAGCCCTCTGGGCACAGTGGTTTTGGCAGATGTGAGCTTCTCATCAAAGCCCCACTTTAAGCTGAGCTCTCCTGTACCTTCTCATTATCTTCTGTCATCTTTACCTTTAATTACAGGCAGGCCTGAGACCCCTGGGACTTGCACAGCCACCCCTCTTTGCGTTTCCCCTCCCTTCCCTGGTGGCACAGAGGGGCAGGCAAGGCCCTGCTGGGCACAGGGGACAGAGGTGGCAGCAGCTGTGGGCACAGACTGAGCTCAGGGAACCCCCTCTCGCTGGTGGTGGGGGAGGTTTTCCCTGGGAGAGGAGGGAGACAAGAAAATTATTGGAAGAGGAAGAAAAAATGAACCACAGACTTGTTTTTAATGAGTGGACTGAGGATTACTGTAGATTTCAACATCTGTTTTGACTGGACAGGAAGAGAGTATTGCAAAGGGTGCAAGAATAGAGACCCTCTTTGGAAAGAAAGGCTCACAAAACCCTGTCAGGATCTCATTTATGGATCTCATAAACCAGGGCTTGAGCTGATCATTGCAAATCTGCTCCCAGTTTGCACAAGAACCGCAGTTCTGCACAAATCAGAGGCTCCAAACCAGCCATGCAGGAAAACGTAGATTTTCTGGAGTGGTGGCATCTTTGTGTGGGTGTCTTTAGAGGTGAAAGATTTCCACCGTGGCAGAAGCAGGACAGGAGATGGGGTCAGACCATGGCTCTGGCTGTGGATAGCTGTGCTGTCCCCTCTGGCATGACAAAAAAGGTGTGGCAATGCCTGCTGTGAGCCCGGGGAGCTGTGGGAGGAGGGCTGTAACACTGGCTCACCAGTTTTCTAATTAAAGGCCATGAGTGGTGCTCCTGATTTGTCAAAGGATATTGCACAGAAATTAAAAAATAGGCAAATGTGTCACAGGAAGCCCAAAGGCTGGAGCCACAGCTGGGTAATTCCTCCTCTTAGGAAGATGCACTGTGGATTTTCGGATCGTGACGCGCCTCTTGGTCACAGCCGCTCGCTGAACTGAAACTGCTGCTCGTTTCCTTCCTGCTTTTATTGAGCTTCAGGCTCGTTGTTGGAATAGCTGTGGTGGGCCAGTGTGGGGCAATGTCTGGCGGTGTCACAGCTGGATGAAGTGTCTGGCACAGAGGATGCCCTCTGGGCATGGCAGCACCTCTTCCCGAGCATAATCAGCCTCGTTAAACTCGTTATAAACCTCGTTAGTGCCAGCTGAGCCAGCGGGTGATGGGATGGCGTCACACCTTCTGCTGCAGCCTCATCCCAGCTTTTGGTGTCAGAACCTGTTTTATGGCAGGAGCAGGATTTGCAGGAAAGGCGGTTCCCAAATCCAAAACCAAGTCATTGTGAGGTGAGGCCTGTGATGCACAGCAAAAGCAAGAAGGACGTTTCCAAGTAAGTCTGGACTTTGGGGGACAGGATATGACAGTGAAGGGGTTGATGGGATGATCTTTAGTCACTCTCCTGCCCACACCAGCTGGGAGAGTGGTCCACACACTCGTCATTGTGACAGGTCTTGTCCTTTAGGGACATGAGAATAGATTACTCAGTATTGGGTATCTGGTAACAAGACAGGAAGGAATAGAATAAGCTTTCATGAAGAGAGACCATGTTTTCACAAAATATGTATTAGAAAAGCAAGGAAGGCTTGAGGGAACATAACAGAGCTACTGCAGCTCTTGACTGTGTCTAGAGCAGACATGAAAGCCTTCATGGTGTGCCAGGAGGTGAAATCAGCCACCAAGAAATGCCTGTCAGCAGGACAGTGTTGCTCCAGGTCAGTGAGTTATGGATTCTGGACAGGAGGGCTGGGAAGAAGGAAGGTTGTGAACATCTTTCCAATGACGTCAGGGATGTTGTTGCATTGTTTGCAGCCCCATTTGGCTGATTCAAGATTTCCAGGGCTTGTGCCTCATCACAATAAAAGCAGGAGCTGCTGACATCCTTGTCCACCCAGAGGAACCAACCTTAACCAGGAGCTTTTAGAGCCAAAGAAAGGAGCTGGAGCCATGTCCTGAGCCACAGCCACGTGTTGGAGCTTGCTGGATTTTCCTTCATTGTGCTATTGCTCACGTTGGATCCCTGTGCACAGCCTGAGTCATGGCTTTGGGAAAGAGAGAAATCAGTCTCGCCTGCTCAGAAATCCAACTGTTTTCAGGTCACCCAAACCACCATGCTCTGAAGTTCCTTTTGCTGGTGATTTCCAGCTGAAATTTCCCATCAGTAGTCACCAAAGGATGCAAACAACAAACAGTTCCACATTTCCCTTTGCTTCTCCAGTTCTCTGCTTTACCCCTATCTTGTCCTCTTTGGCACAATGTCCACTTGCATCAATCTGAGGTTTATTTTTGGAGCGAACATGAGATTGCCTGGAACCTCTCCAAAAGCTTAACTCGGGCCACTCTTTTGATCATGGAGCAGATAAACATAATTCTGTGCTCGCTTTTATGAATTATTTGCCCTGAAAAATGAAACAGGGATTTTGTCCATGGCCAGCAGAACTTGCAGTGTTTCTTTGGATGACCTGGAACAGGGATGCCCAGGACATGTGAAGGGTTTTGGTGCCTGCTTTAGCAATATTGGTCTGAGGTGTGGCCATTTTCTGATCAAACCTTTTTTTGGTGGGAAAGCTGAACTTGTGACATCTGAATTTCGTGGCATTTTAAGTTGGGAGTTGATTTTTCCTATGGAAAGTTTTAGTTCTCTCGTGGGAAAGTGAGAGCATGGCCAATCTAAATACTAAATAAAGTCACATTTTGCTTGAAACAGTTTTTCTGTGCTTGGTGAAGTGGCCAGTTGCTCTGTTGCTCTACAGAAAACCCCTCCACCCTGCCCTGTAGTTGTGTCATCCTGAGTTCTGACATTTCATGGTCTGGATTTGGGCAGCAGGAACCAAAGATCTTGGGTTGTGCTCTGTGCTTCTGATATTAGAAGAATGTCCTTACAGACACAATTTTTCTGCCTTGTGGTAAATCTTTTAATCTCTTTTGTTGTCTTGGAGAATCTGGTCCCAGGTGTCTGGGAAATACAATTTGTAATCCTACCTCAACTTCTTGGGCAAATGAATGAGAATCTTGAGGAAAGTTTCACCCCAGAAATTAATTTTTCCCTAATGAAAGCAGGCTGGTATTCTGTGCTGGGTTTGCAGCAGGGGAACACAGGCTGGTTTATCCATGAGGCTGGAACTGTAAATGGCTTTTTTCAGGGTGTGAATGGGACGCTCAGTTTTTCAGGCACAGCAAACCCTCATCAGCAATACCCAAGGGGGTGTAAATTGGCACAACCTCACTGCTGCTGCTGGAGCTGCTGAGCCTCCAAAGCCCCACACTGCTGATACCAACAGGGTGAGAAGGGGAAAGCCAAACACACCCAACCCACCCCGAAATTCAGGGGCAGTTGGCCTGAAGACAGCACCAGCACCAGCCAAGCTTCAGAACAGCCCTTGGAGGGGCTTGCAGGTCCCAGCTGTGAATGGTGACATTGCTGAGGGTGGTTTCCTGTTGCAGTTGGAAAGACTGCATGGATTTGGGCAGAGCTGGCCTCTCCCAGGGAATCACATGGGCCTGGAAACAGAAATAAACTTCCCCTGGCATTTCTTTTACGTGCCTGCTCGCTCCTCTGAGGTGTGTGGTGCATGCAGAGGCCAGCGTCAGCAAATGCATCACTCCTGCCTTGCTGCAGGGCTGTTTCTGGACCCTTGCTTGCTTTACAAAGGACAAAAATTATGATCAAATGCCTGGATGAAGCACAGGACAAATCCAGCTGTTCTACAGATGTGAAAGGACAGAGAGCCTTTCTGTCTCTTTTTAAAACAAACCAGCTCCTCTACTTTTTCAGCCTCTTAAGCACTGTCACAGCCTGTGCCCCCCAGGGAAAAGAGCAGATATCCTCTCCATCCTTCACGGCTGGAAACCCATCTGCCAGAGGCGTGTTTGAGGCTCTGCACATGGAATTATTTTTCGTGGTCCCAGGGCTCTCTCTGTGGGTAAAATGATGTGAGTAAAGCAATTATGACGAGCATCACAGTTGTCAATAAAATGAGGAGCAATGTTTAATAAGAGCGATTCAATGGTGGTCTTCACTTTGTTGCTGTTTTGTCAAGCTGAATTTCTGTGGAGTGGTTGTCAAAGAAGTTTAAGGATTTCCTACATGCATTTGTCCATTGGATGAACTCAACTCCTCTCTTGGCCTTCAAATTTCTTCACTTTTCCTGACGTGCCCAACTGGAATTGCAGGTAAATTGCACAAGAGGCTTTCTTCAGCTGTTCTGATGGACAGTTGGTACCTGTCTCATGTTTTCTGTGTATTTAAAGCTGAAACACTTTGTTCTTTACCCTTTTTCCTTGTTGCAAGGCTTTTTGGAAATACGCTCTATTTTCTCCTGTTCTCCACATTGTGATATGCTGGAAGATATTAAAGCAACAAAACAGCAAAGAGGATATGTTTTACATTATTTTGTTTATAAGAACACTCTGGACTGGTAAATAGCTACACCCTTCATAAGTGTTTTCAATTTTCCCTTTGAAATAAGAAACAAGTAATGCTTTCAACAAGCAGCTCTTTTTGGTCAAGGATTTTTCTCATTTTAGGGTACACACATAATTTGAAAATCAAAATATTTCCAGAAAACATGTTTGGGGCACATGATTTTATTTTATTTTGTTTGTTTGTTTCTTTTTTTTATTAATTTTTTTATTTAGAGCCATGTGAAATCCAGGCTGTGACTATAAAGACGTGACTGCTCATGATGCTGAATGCTTTGTGATGAACAGAATGTCTTTCAGTGTGGGAACCTACAAGGCATCTGTAAAAAGACACAGCAACCCCATAAAGTCACTTGCAGGAGAGATTTCACTTGATTTATTTCTTATTAATGCTGCAAAAAAAAGTGTCCTGTATAACAAGCCAAGAGCTTGAGCTTGAGTAGGGAAGAGTTGTACCTTCAGACACAAGTCAGTGGCCTGGATTATTCCTTGGAAACAAATGACCAGGCCATGGCATTTCAGTTCTCCTGCTTTATTACACCCAACACTGTGGAATGATCAAAAACTATCTTTTTTTCCCAGGCCATGCTTTTTCCCTGGAGAATTCCTGAGGGCATGCCAGATACTTGGTCCCTTTTCCCAAGCTGGGCACAGATGTGGGATTCTCCTTCACTTCATCATGAGAGAGCTTGAAAAATTAGGTCTCAAAGTGAGATGGCCAAGACCCAGCTTTTTCTAGGTTACATCCTCACAAAGGATTTTCGGTCTTGCTAAGGCTGGGATTGTTTTCTCTGAATGTGCTGTATTGTTCTGGACTTGCAGAGAGTGTTTTTGCAACCCTGTTTAAGGTCACCTTGAGAGTGGCTGGGCTTGGCAGAGCTGATTTCTGGGCTCAGGCCTTGCTGTTGATCTCGAGCTTTTGACTGATTACACAAAGCATTTTATAGATGAAATCTGAATAAACCCTTCAATTAAGGTCATAGTAAATAAAATTCTAAGGTTAAAGCACTTTATGGCAAGCAGACTTTTAGGAACTGGTTGTATTAAGAGGAGTGATTTGATTAGAGAATGAGAAACAGGACTGGGGAGACAGGAACCTGACCTCAGCAATAAAATGCACAGAGTTGCTTTTATTCCTCCTTCTTGGAATCCGCCGTACAAAGGTACAATTAAGCAACATGGCCAACGTTTCAGCAGGCCAACGCAAACCATTCGTGCTTTTCCTGACTCTGGGCATCTGCACAGGGCTTTGCTTTAAAATCCTGGGCCAAATCTGCTTCCTAGCA
Source organism: Cyanistes caeruleus (assembly GCF_971803275.1). Lineage (NCBI taxonomy): Eukaryota > Metazoa > Chordata > Aves > Passeriformes > Paridae > Cyanistes > Cyanistes caeruleus. The sequence goes on from NC_141712.1 coordinate 18,833,352, forward strand.
TTGCAAGGTGGGAGCTGGGCTGGGACCCTCGGGGGGCTGGAGGTGTCCCTGGAGCTGAACTGACCGCGTTGAACTCAGGGCTCTCCAGCTCAGGATCTGAGACACCACCAAGCAGCACGAGCTGAATTGAAGGATATCTGCAGGCAGGATGTAATTTGGAAGAGCAACCAGGGCAGATAGTCTGGGTCACATTGTTGGAGTCAGCTCAAGCTGGAATAGCAGGGAGCAGGGGGAGGGAACACAGGAGCAGCCAAACACCCACACGACCCCAGTGCCAACCTTCATTGCTTTAGCAGCATTTGATTTGTTGTTTCCTTAGAAAACCAGGCTGAGCTCCCAGCAGCAGATCATTTTCAACCTCTCTGTCTGAGAAAGAAAAGGCTTTGTCCCAAAAATGGATATTTCCAGTATCACTGGAAATGCCAAGTGGTGTTTGCATTTTTCTTGTTCCTCCTTATCTTTCCGCAGGAGGAGCCTGTCCAGGAGCAGGGCTTGACACTTGGAAGCTGCTGCTGAGGTGAGAATGGGATGGCCTCTGGTTTGCTGGTGAGGATACAGCTAAGAGGGCTGGGAGAGAAGGGGATGGACACAGGGAGGATCAGCACCTCTGCCTGGTCACCTTTAGCCAAGTTTGGGTGTTCTACTCCACAGGATGAGTGTGATCGTCCCAATTCACGTGGTGGAGCTGCAAGGTGAGACCCACCGAGCCAGCAAATATTTCCATTTACTTCACTCAACCCCTTCATCCAAGTATTGAAGCCCTACATTGGAGGTAACACAAGCTGAAAGAGACTTAGACAAAATTTAAACATGTGCTTTTTCACGGGCAAGCACTGAGTAATGATTGCACTGGCTCAGGAGAAATGGCCTGGTGTGAAGGCAGCACTTCCCAGCTCCAAGTCTGCTCGTGTTTGTGGAAGTTTGATGTCGTTTTGCAAAGTTTACTTTCTCAAATAAGAAAGGAGCAGCCAAAAATATTATGGTTTCTACAAAAAACAAGTTGGAATAGGCCAAATAAAATGACAATCTCCACTTGGCAGGGAGATGGGGTGATACAATTAGCTGATTTTTATTAAGAAATGAGTAAAAAGGTGTGAATTTGATACATAACCTATTTCTGGCCAGAAATACCGTAGCATGGAGAGCAGAAAAGATAAACAGCTAAATGTTTTAGCAAAAAATAACCTGTGTCTATAGACAGATGATGCTCAAATATAAGACTTAAGAAATGAAATCATAGACTAAAATAAATCTCCTTAATTTATTTTCCTTCTCTTTTCTGCCAGTTTCAAGTTTCCTTCAAATCTCTCCTGTTTGCTGAATTTTTATGTGGCAGAAATCTGGCCTGGTCTCTTGAAAACCAGAGCAAAGGGAATGCTTTCAAATATCCCAGACAGATCATTTTCTCTTTGCTGTTCTTTTGATGATGTTAGAAAATACAAACTGCTTTTGTGAGACCTCTGCTACTGTGACCATGGAGAAAGAACCATGGTATTCTCCAGGAGATGACATATAAAATTCAGAATGAGGAAAAGTTTTAAAAAAAATTTGCAATCTTCTGATGCTTTGAGAAAACCATGTGTCTCTACATCAACCTCTGGATTTGGGTTTTGGGGTTTGTTTTTGTTTTCCCCACGGGGATCCATGAGGTCATAGGTACCTTAAAGCACCTCATGAGAGGTCTTTGCTGAGCATCTGGGCTGCCTCTGCATCCCTGGAGAACAACAAACATCCCTGGAGACCCCACAAATCTTCTATTGATGGCTGAGAGACCAGAGAAGGAGCTCAGCCCTTAATTGGGGTGAGGAAATTCTGTGTTATGGGAGGAGCAAGGAGACTAACCCACTTTAAACTGGTGCTGAGGGCAGCCACCCCTGAGGTTATGGTGTTGGGCTTGGCCGTGTGAGAAGCACCAAGGGACACAGAGGGGTTGGAGGGATCCCACAAACCCCTCCAGGTCCTCTGAAAAGCAGGATTTGATATCTCCAGGTGTCAACATTGCTGCTCTTTCTCACTCTCCAAACCCACTAGCTGTCCTGCCTTTATTAGGGAAGTGTGGGTTTAATTACGTGTCTTTATGCCCATTTTTCAGGCCGTGGTTGACAAATCATCGTGTGTGGCTGACCCAGCCAAGCTCCACCTCTCTCCATCGCTGTGTTTTCCATGGGAGCACATCTGTTCTGGCTGCTCCACCTATTTTTGAAGGTATATCAACAAACTCCCTCTGGCTCTGACCTCCCAGCAGGCCAACAGTGCAGCACTCACCTCTTTCATTAATCAGCCCTGCGTCATTAGCTCGATTTAGTGGCAGTTTTGGCCTTTTTCTCTCTTTCATTGGTGGAGAAATGTCTGCAAAATATTTGGGTTGCCTGGGGCAAAGCGTGAAATGTCCCTCAGGATGGAGCCCAGGCTGGCAGGGCCTGGCTGCTTCAGAGGCCTTTGGCATGCAACTCCTGGTGTAAAAACCAGAGTTCTCTGGGGTGACGTGACCCTCAGAGTTATCTTATATTGAGGCAGCTTCTTGCCTTTATTTTAGGGGTTTTTTGGGTGTCCCTGGGACTATTTCTGGTGGCATTGTGCTGGGGTCTCCTCGGAGCAGAGGTGGCACTGGTGGGGCTGGCTGTGTGGCTGCAGAGCTGTGCTGACACAGGGACTTGTAGAGAGATTGCTTGAGAGTCTTTTTTGCCACTTGGCAGCTGAACAGAGCAAACTCACACAAAACATCATTCTCCTGAAGGTTACAGCTGATCCATCCACCACAGGCTGTCAGAAATGAGAACAAGCCCATTGTCCTCAATGTTTTTCTGTTTTAAGCCTGGAGAACCAATATAATTTATTTCCCATATCATTTCTTGACCAAACCATGCTCTGCACTAGATTTTATCATTTCCTCATACAATAATAACCAAATCTTTTCAATTAGAGCAACATTCCTCTACCAGTGCAGCCGACATCCTGTTTTGCCTTCCGTGCTGCAGCTGCACATGGAGTATAAAAGCTTCAGGAATATTTCCTACAATCTCCTAAATCTCCAGTGGAATTTTCTAGCTGCAGCCCCTGTCAGCTGCTACAGCACTTCCCATCTGGACTGTGGGATGGATTGCTCCAGGAAACATTGCCCAGGCATGGTTACACGTCACAAGGGTAAAACCTTGATTATTTGCATCCTATCTAGGCCAGCAGAGCTTGGAATGTCCCCTGAGGTTTGCCTGGAGTGCAGGTGCTGCAGGAATTTTGCTTCCACAAAGCTCAAGCAGAGCAGGAGACAAAAAGGAGTGGTTTTGGGTGAGATTTGTGCCCTGAACAAAGGATCCACTGGAGGCTGCTGAGGTCAGTGGTGAGGCTTTGGGGGAATTTCAGCTCCTGCCTCAGTGATTTGCTTTGTGGCCATTGAGTTATTGAGGGTGCAAAATGTCACCCTAATGCCACTGTGTCCCTCAAGGGCAGTAGCAGGATGGGCTGCAGGACAGCAGGAGAAGGAAAAGACAGTAGGCAACTCTTAAAGTAAATGGTGCTGGGTCCTCCCCCTTTTCTTTTAATTTCCTGAAGTCCTACGGCAAATTAAACCCGTATTTTAACAAAAAAATCTGATTGCAAAGTACAGTTTAGTGCTGCTTGATGCTTTTGGACCTCATGTTCTGTATAAAAGCAGCCTTGCATGTTGATGGCACAAAACTCAACGTGTGACCCACTGCTCCTGCTGCTCCCAGGGGTTCAGGTGTCATGGTTTTATGGGCTTAGTGCAAAAACTGCACTGGAAACAGAGTCTTTGTGGCAGAATCAACCATGTGTATGTGCCAAATTGAAGTTTTCCCAAGGTTTCTGTGATGTGCTGTAAATATCTATAATATATATAATATATATAACATATATACACTTATATATGTGATATATAATAATATATATGTTATATATTTTTATGTTAAGATATATTTGCTGCGTGTATTTATTTTATATTTTTATATATATATTTTCTGCTGCCTTCAGGATGTTTTGTGCCAAGAAGGGAGAAAGAAATCCTGACAAATAACAAGTTCATGGAGTGCTTAAATCTGAAGACATGTTCAAGGTATTTGTTGCAAATAAAGCCAAAGGCCTCATGTGCTCCTTGGAGCATTCCTGGAGAGCTGCTGGCTGCCTTTGCCTTGATAATGATCTTTATGTGTTTAGCGGTGAACACACATTTCCCATCTCCTGTTGCTGCTTTTCTAGGTTAGAGAAAAAAAATTCTTGTTCATGGACTGTGTTTTCCAAGCTTGGTTTGTTTTTTCTAACTCCATCTGTTCTCTTCTGCCTCCCTTTGAGTTTATTCCCATCACCTTTCCCATTTTCACATCCCCTCCAGCCCCTTTTTCCAGCCCCTCACTCATAATTGGTTTCCCCTTCCTACGTACAATCCTTTGCTCCTTTCTGTGCAATTTGATGATTTTCATTTCAGCGGTTTTCCAAGAATATTTGGAATTTAATCCTGTCCTGTAAAACCCTTCCTACAGCAACACAAGCTCAGCCTTTTGCAAGTTTTCTCCTTGTTCCTTTATCCCAGCCCTGGGCACAAACACCACCCAGAGCAGACTCATGGGTCTACCCAAAGACCTGGCTCTGAGCTGATGAAGCAGAGCAGGATGTTTTAATTAGTTCCACATTCACATTTAAGGGGGTTTTGTCTCCATCACACTCACCCCCTTACTGCTCTGAACACCATGCAGAGCCACAGTCAGATTCCCAGGATATAAATCTCCAAAACTTTGTCTCTGCTCCAGGCTCGCTGGTGCCCTGCTATGAGCATTATCCAGCTCTTAGCTAAGGAATGCCATCTTTTTTCACCCCACTTGATAAAAACAATGTTCTCAGTCCAGCTCTCTTGCCTTCACAATGCTGGTTCTGTGCTTCTCCCCTCCTCCCTTTTCCCAACAAAACCTGTTTTTGCTGTGCTCAACACAGGGTTCTACAGAGAGAGTGAATCCCCTTGCTTTTGTCAGGGAAAAAGAGATGAGAAGCCTCAGGAAAACAGGAAGAAATGACAAGATGTGGGTTTATTGGGTTATCAGCCCTGGGGCACGAAGATTGCATGAGATGGTATTTTTAAAGCAGCAGAATCCAGAGGTCACTGAAAGTGTCAGGCCTGAGACACGGGTTGATGATTTCTGTAAATTCAGGTGCCTGATCACAGGGCTCACTGAGAGACAAATGTTGGGTTATCCACGTGGATTATGGTGGCCTGAACTGGAGGGGTTTGGTGGAGAGTTTGTTCTTGTTGTGCAGAATTTGTTGAGTAATTTTCTTTGGTAATTCAGCACCTTGCTGCTGCCAGTCTGTGAACTTTTGCACAGAGAAAAGTTAAGGACATGGGTTGTAAAGGCTTTGACTTTTATTTTCTGGGGTAGAAATCCCTACCTGGGCAAGAATTGCTAAAATGGGATCTGCACGTGAGGTGCTGTACAATTAAACAGGATCAGAGCTCAGGCCAAGAGAGCTTCAGCTGCAACACTTCAAACTCTGGATAAAGGAAATTAATTTTCTGGTCCACAGGTGTAGCAGTTAGTTATTCTCTTTATTCTACTTCACTGAGCCTTGTGTTCCCTCTAATCATGGGAATAAGTTCTCAGAAATACTTGACATATATGAATTCTACTCAGTTTGGGCTAGAAATTTCTTGAGTAAGTCGCAAAATGAAAGAACTCCCAATTTGTACTTCCATTTCTTAATTATGTTTTATTATATAAATGTTATTACGCTTCATAGCAATGGAACACAACGTACCAAACATCCAGGGGAAAAAATGAGATTGGAAAGAAAACAGGCTTCATCCTTGAGTCGAATTTGGACCTTTTACCTTTTAAATAAAACCATCTGTATTTATATTTTAAAAAGTTTGTCAGGGCCAGATGTTGACAAACCCTACTATTTCCTAATCAGTAACCTGGAGGGTGACCCCTCTGTGCAGCCAGGCATGTCCTGAGCCTTCCTATACAAAAGAGGGTGTAAGAAGCCAGAGATGAAAACTATTTGCCAGAAATATTTGGGAAGAAAGAAGAATGAAGGGATGTATACTATTGCTGTTGGAGCCTTGGGAAAAGCAATCATTCATCCTTGTTGCAATCAGGTAGACACAGATAAAATAAAAATGGGATAGAATATTATTCTGTAGACTAAGAAGCTCTTCTCACCAAACTGAAATATTTTTTTCCCCTGATTTCAAGCACAAAATTTAGATTGGAGCTTGGGCTTTCCTTAAGCCTGGAGTGTGTTTGGATCCGTGGCTTAGTTCCTGCCTACATCCTGATTCTGTTTTAATTTCAGGCAGAAAGAGGAAAGTATGTTTTTAGTGCCAGTTAACCAATTCATATTAATTATCTCTAATGAAAATAAGGGTAAAGAGAAAGAAGGAAAACCCACATAGGATTTCATTAAATTCAGCAATTTTTATTCAACCCCAGCCTAAACCCAAATGGCCTCTGGGCTGTTGCTTTGACCTGAAGGAGCTGGGGTGCCCACACAGCAGGTTTAAACCAGCTGAGCAGCAGTAATTTGTCCCACATGCCATTCTCCAGCCCAGGAGCTCATTTCTGTGGGATATGGTGGAGGCTCAGCTGTCGTAGGAAGGGTTGGCCCACGAGAGGCTCACCAACATGTCCAGCTTGAGACCTGCAAACCCTCCTGAAGCTGTGGGTTTCTGAGGGCTGGATATGGTGTGGGAATTAGTCACAGCTTCCTATGCTTGGGTGTTCCTCCTTGAGCACATGAGGACCTTTGATCTGACCCAGTCCATCCCTCTCCTGTTCCTGGAGTCTGTTCACCTCTATTTTAGCCCAGGTTAGCTCATGGGGCTTGACCAAACTGAAATGGAAATTTTTTTTTTTCTCTTTTCAGTTCAGACATAACATCAGGCATCCTTATTTAAACAAAATCCCCTTGGAGTGACTGCAATTAAACCCAGAAAGGACGTGGGCCTGGCCTTTATTTTTGAGCTCTTGCCTCTCCAGTGATTCAGGTTGGCTTGGATAATAAAAATAAATCTCTCCTCCTCTTGCCGTAAATCAGCGTATTCTGGCTTTTGTCCCCAGGATGAGCCTGTCTGTTCTATTGCCAGTGTTATTCCCAGTGCTTTGTCCCAGCTCTAGGACTGGATTATCTTCAGGGACAGGCTGTTGCCTTGTGGTGCATCTCACAGCTTTCAGAGGACTGAGGAGATCTTTGTGAGTCACCTCCTTCCTGTCTCTTCTCTGAGCAAGCTGTCCTCCACACCAACTGAGCTGCAGAAGGGTTTGGGCTCTGGACTTTTGGTGTTTTTTACCCAAATTTACTGAAATGTGGGACGGATGGGACACGAGGAGCAGAAGATGGGGCAGGTGATGTCCTTTGGTGCAGAAACACCACCAGTGCTGTGTGTGCATTCCTGCCCAGACCACCCACATCCCCTCTCCCTTTCCAAATCCTGCTCCATGTCCCTGTTCCCTTTCCCTCAGCCTCCATCCCTTCCTAGCACCCAATGCCTGGTCTGAAGGTTTTACCCATCTTAAAGGCCTTGTTTTTCTAAGGATACAACAATATTTTCCCCTGGAAACACCAAGGATGCTCATTCCAAATTTCTATCAAAATATTGCATATCAGAATATGCAAATTTGGGGTTTGCTGTTGCCAAAAATTGGGCACCAGGTGTAGAAGACTTGAGGTTCTTCCATTCTGAGAAGGGTGTTTTTCCTCTGGCTTTATTTTTTTTTCCCCTGTTGGATGTCATCTGTCTGAAGGCTTTAGAAAGAATCCACAGGAGTTGCACAATTTCAGCAATTGGTGCAATAAATTAAATAAAGAAGGTGTGTGGTTTTGATAGGGAGAAAACAAGTATGAGCATGACAGTTCCACTGGTAAACAGAGGACTTAAGGAGCTCATGCAGAGAAATCCATAAAAAAATAAATTAATTGCCAGGCCAGGCTTGGAGTTACATCAAATATAATTGAAACATTTCTCAGTTTTACTCCATGGCTTTATCAACAAGTTCCCCACTAATGCTATGTTCGAGGAAAGCACATAAATGAACATTTCAATACAGTAAAATTCAAAACAATGCAAAAAATTGTTTGAAAATCACACAGGATATTTGAGTTTGGAGGGAATTTCTGCTCAAAGCAGGGTTTACAAGAGCAGGATCTTCAGGTGCAGTTCAGGTGATGATTTTATTTAACAATTTTTTTCCTGAATTGTGACTTCAGTTTTTCTATCGTATTTCTGAGGTTAATGGGACACCAGGGAAATTGTGTTTGTTCCTTTCATTTTGAGCTACCAGGTCTGTGTCTAATGCAGTTCTGATGATTTTCAGGCTTTCTGCCTTATTTTGAGATGGCAGCAACCCTGACACTGCAATAATATTGGAGGATGAATCACCATGAAAAGAATCACTGTAAAAAAACAGCATAGTCCTGATTTTTGAATATTTTGAGTCCACCAATGAAGGCATCATTTCAAATTTCAGTGAATTCTGTCCCGCTAGGAATAGTGGCCAGTGCTGATGCTCCTATGGAATGTGTCTAGTGGGAATATGAACCTGCAGGAACTGATGAGGCTGTGGCCATGCAGGAGTCAGCTCAGAGAGGAACCACTCAGCTGTGCTCAAGTGCTGGAACAAAGCCCAAGGGCGGCTGTGAAATCCCCTTTTTTTGAGATTTTCAAAGCTTGGCTGGATGAGGTCATGAATAACCCGATATAATTCCTTCTCGTGGAAGGTATCCCTGTCCATGGAAGGATCTAGATCATCTCCTTCCAGCCCAAATCATTCTGTGATTCCATGAATTTAGAAGATTCCATGAGTTTAGAAGCCCTGCTTCAGTCAGAGTTGGTCCCACCAGAGCCTCATTAGAGCCCACGCTGCCCGGTGACTCTTGGCTTCTTCCAGCTGGGGCTCAAAGGACCTTGTCAGCCTCATGGTCTCACACTTCCTCATCAGTCTAAGACTGCCTAACACCTGATTTTTTTCCCCAGGATTCCTTTTCTTCCTGAAAGGACCTGCTGGCACTTCTCTCCCCAGCTGTCTCTGAGCGAAGGCAGGCAGGCTGGCAGCTGGACAGGGTTGGAGGAGCAGAGCATAAACTCCAGATGATTGTCTGGACTGGCTCAAGGGGCCGTCAGGTGTGAGGTTTGGATGGAGATCTGTGGAGTTTGACGCCTTGCCCAGACAGAGCTGGAGTTCAATCACTCAAAGGCACGTCCGGCCAGACACAGCCATTGTGTCGGGTCCTGGAATGGGAATATCCTGAGATTTCTATCGGAGACACAGAAGGTTTGGCCTCACAGGTCACTTCACTTCTTTCTGGCCCCTGCTGCTGATAAACAGCTCCAACTCCTGTGCTTGCAGAGCTGTTTGCTGGTGCCTGTAGGTGTCCAGATCTACCTGAGGGGATTTTTGCCTTTTGGCCTGGGTGTTCCAGCCCCTGGGCAGGGAAGCCGTGCTCCGTGAGCTCGGCACAAGCCAGATTTATTTGAGTCTGCACTCCTGCTCGTTAGAAAAAGCCTGAGGTGGAGAGGGTGTATCTTAGTAATGGCATCAAGGGTGTTTATTTGGAGACAGGTTGAGATTTAGAGTGTCACTTTGGATTGTTATAAATTGAACTGTTTACTCTTTGCCCAGTTATTTATGCTGCCATGATATTGCAGCAGTGAAATCCACTGCTTTGGCAGGATCAGCCCCTGATCCCACTGATGTAGGGCCGTGGCCAGAGCTCCTCTGTCACTCTGTGCCAGAGCTGTCACTGCAGTGTCTCCTCTTTAATCTTTACGCCACAGCAACAGCAGTGACCAGACAGCCCACGGTGACTCCCAGAACAGCAGCAGCAAAAATATTCAGCTTATTTTATCTGTGCCAGATCCCAGACTGATCCATCATCCTCCAGAGAGCAGTGAGACCACCCCAAGAGCTGAGGGACAGTGTCCACCCTCTTCCTGCAGCACATCTGAGGGGGCTGGTGACATCCTGCCTGCTGCAGAGCTGCTTCTGTCAGGATAACCAGGTAGGGAGCAAAATATGTCTGTTTTTAAAGGCCTGGAGAGGCCAGAATAATCCAAACTCAGGCTTGGCAAGGCACAGCATTGCAGCACATTCCTCCACTACTCTAACTCCAGGCTGGGGCTGTACAGACAGACGATACTGGCAAGGCAGCAGGAGTTGAGTTTGTGTTTTTTTTTTTTGGGGGGGGGGAATAAAGATTAATGCAGCAACTGTTAATTTAAGGTGGGGGAATTCCAGGAGAGAAAAAAAATGAGTTGTGCCAGGAATTAATATCCCAATTCTTGTAAAAAATACAGTATTGTCTTTCCAGTACAGCCAGGGCTGAATAGTTCCTTCTGATCTGAAAAGAATAATCCCTCTCAGGCAGCGTATCCGACCAGACTTGGATGGCTTTGCTTTTAGGTACAGGTGTCCTGACTCTGCTCCTGAATCCACAGGGTGGAAGCAGTCCAGGGCTGAATGGAGCATCATTCCCCAGCAACTCAGAGCAGCTGTTGGAGAAGGGATCAGAAGCAAGAGGCATCGAGGTATTTCCTAGGATTTCGTTTCATTTCTGGAAAGCTTCGGTGTGTCCTGTGCTTTGGTTTTTAATGGATTTTCACTTCAGTCTGAGGGGAACAGGTGGACACCTGCCTGGCTCTGATTAATTAAAATGAACTTAAATGGGGACTTTAAAACCAAAAAGTGTGAGTGCAAGGGAAGGAAAAGAGGGGTGGTTAAAGCTGAATTCTCTGTTTCCTGCACATCAGGTCTGTCGATCCCAGCTGTGTCTGTGCAGGCTTGGACAGTGATTGCAGGGGGACAGTGCAGCAGCTCTCCCTCACAGCTCCTCTTCACCACCACCATCATATCTTCATACAAATCATTAGTTTTGTAAAGCTTCTTGTTCTCCATGGTCCTTCTAAAATAATTTTTTTTCTGATCTCTATCTGGCTGTTGGAACTTTGAGGTGGCTTTTTGTGGGCTCAGAGTTGCAAGGTGCTCCTGGTCCCATCGTCCATTCAAACCAACCAAAAATGTTTGGGAGAACCTTGGGTAGAATTTGCTTAGGTCTGGACAAATGTGCCATGACTACCCTTAAACATAACTGGCTTAAGTGTCTCCAAACCAGAATAATCCTGGCTACAGCACCTCCCCAGGATATGGAGGAGGAATGTATTGACTGTGAGTTAAGAACCCAAAAATGTCCTATTGAATTCTCTATTGCGATTCAGTTACCATAAACAGTAATTAAAATAGTTACTGGGCTCTCCACTGGCACGAGGAATGTTACATACTGTTATGTTTTCCACAGGCAAACAGCCAAGCTCGGGCCAGAGTCTGTCTTGGCGTTTTTTATTTTGTGCAAACCTGAGGCTTTCCCTCAAAGCCCTGCAGTGAGCTCTCCCGAGGAATTCCTCACCCCAAACTGGGATGTCTCCAGCTCTGGAGCACTCAGGAGGATCCATGTGTGGACAAGTGACAGCCCACCCAGGCCTTGGGACACGTCTCTGCAGCCTCAGGCCCAGCAAAGCCTACTTACATGTTTACTTAAATATTTCTTATTTTAAAAGTTTTCTGAAATTTTTCTTACTTTCATAATTTACTTAATTTTTTCTCTTCTCTTACCTGCACAGGGAGGGCTCTTCCCATGCAAGTGTCCTTCTCCACAACCCAGCTCAGACCTGCAGAAGTGACCTCAGGATCTCTGGGTTGAGAAAGAAGAAGGAAAAATGTGACAAGCTCTGCAATGCCCCTTTGGGAGAAGGGAGCTGAGGTTATTAATCCTCTAATCTGAATTTTCTCAGCCTCATGTTTCCAACTTTAAGGGTACCAAGAGCATCACCAGCCCCCAAAAGTAATGCATTTTTGAGATCTAACAGCTTTCATGTTCTAACTAGATAGTGGTTTTTCCCTGGGGTTCTGTTATCTTCCCTTCTTCCATGCTTTTATTTTAAAGTCAAGAAAGAACCTTTGCAAAGGAGTAAAGCCCCAAAATGAAAACAGAAAATGATAACTGATTTGTTCCCAGAACCTGGGGCTGCACCCTTGTGGGAGAGGTCCCTCATGGGAAGTGGTGCCAGGGGGAGCTTCTTGCTCCTCCTTTTCTCCAGAGGATTTTCGTCCTTGCTGCAGATTAAGGGCTCTGGGATGCTCCCTGTGGCACAGCCATTGGATTTATAAGAATGTGAAGGGTGAGAAAAGGCTGGACTGAAAAGATTTTGCTCTCATGGGGGCACCTGAAAATTATTTTGGGTCTCAACCTTTCCAAAATCTGGTGTAAAGTGCTGAGATACCTCCCACCTCTTAGCCTCCTGCAGAGCAGATCCAGCATTTGCAGAAGCAGCAGGCAGTCCTGAATCCACAAAATCCAGCCTTGAGAGTATTCAGGGACCTTGTAGGGAAACTGAGGCACTGGGTTTGGCCAGTGGTGGCAAAGGCCCAAATGTCCTGTAGCTGCTGCATCTCCTGGTGCTGCATCTGTTGGTGAGCACATCTGCAAGGTTTGCATGCCAAGGTTCCTAGAGATTAGATAGAGAGCCTCGTGTAAAATCACCCACCAGGCTCTGCTGGGTAAGAGTTTCCAGCCTGAACAACTGTCTGAGCATTCAGCTCACATAAATCTCAGCTCCATGTTCAGCTCCACCCCAGCTGACACAGGCTGGTTCCTCATTCCAGCAGATTGCTAGAGAAAAGCTTGCTGAAAATTAAAAAAAAAAAAAAAAAAAAAAAGAAATAGGCAAAAGGACAAAAAGAAAAAAAAAAAAAGGAAAAAAAGCAGAAGATGCAGCCAAGACTTCAGTGATAAAATAGAGCAGAGGAGACTTGGAATGTGCTGCAGGACATGGCGTGCTGGAATCAGGAGCTGCTCCTCAGAGATGAGCATTTGTTGCCCTGATGGTCCAAATGTCAAAGCACTGTGTCACCGAGGGGCAGAAATGCATCCTGGAGAGGGAGTGATGGGATGTGACATGCAGGCAGCAGGGGACAGTGCAATGAGCCTGGGAAAGGAGATCCACACACCTTGTACTCCGATATTTGGTGGCTGTTTTTCTGCCTTTGCCTCTGCCTTCTGTCTTTGTTCCTGCCCTTTTCTTCCATGTCTCACCCTCACTTCACCCTCGGATTTCCTGGGCCTTGCAAGCAGAATTGTTGTCACTCTGGGTGATCATGCCAGCCACTTTCTAGGGCCTGCTGAGAGTCACCTTTTGTACCAAGCAAGGGACCACAGACCCATTTGTCTCCTCTCTACCCAGGTTTTTCAGTGGGAAGCAGAGACTGGGAAGCTCCTTTGCTTTCTCCTGTGTGTGGGCAGAGGTGGATGAAGGCTGGGAAGGTCTCCAATTCCAGACTGAGAAGCTGAGCAGGGGATGAAGGTAACATCTGCTCCTCCTCCCCTTGTCCAGGAGAGACCTTGGGCACCAGCCTGTGAGTTTTAGGGTCACACAACTATCCCTGCTCACTCAGGGGTTACAAAGGCCTTACTGCCCACCTGAATTCCAGAGTTCTGCTCCGCTTCTTGTACCTCTCATAACTCCAAATATCATCTGGGCTGCCCAGCAGCAGCAGCAGTGGCTGGCTCAGTCTGGAGATACTCAGCAAAATTTATTTCATGTGTCACATGTTGATAACAGCTCAGGCTTTAGCAGCTTTGGGTTGCCTGAACACAAACATGGGTGTTTGTTTTTGGCCCCGGGATGAGCTCAGTCACAGTTTTTGTGTTGTCTGGTGAAGGTTTCTGTACTGCTCTCTGGCCTGTGAGCCTGGCTTTGGCAGGGATGATGAGGTGACAGCAGAGGTTTCTGTTTGCTGGGGAGATGATGGCAGTGGGAACACAAACTCATGGCTGGGAAAGCAGCAGGCTGCAAGCTACAAATCAGAGTTAAACCCAGCCCAGCCCTCACTCACAATCTGCTGGGAGCAAACACAGGGTTCCCTGCAAAGCAGAGTCCCTGCAGGGCTGTGGGTGAAGGTGGCAGCAGCCTGCTGCAAATCTAGGCCACATCAGCTCTTGCTAGCCATGAAAGCTGAGCCTCAGCAAAGCCCTGACGTTAATGTTGAGAGTGTGTTTGGTGCCCAGCCAAGGAGATTTTTTTCTTGCTCAAACTTTTCCACTACAACTGGCAGAGCTGCAGCAATGGGGGATTGCACAATGCTGGGTCCCAGGGCTCCAAAACACAGGGAAGAGGCACAGAGCATCCCAGAGTGCAATAAGAATTAAGATGAAACAGTTCAATAATGTAAATATATGGCATGAGTTACTCCAGGTGTAAGGAGTGTGGTTCATTGCTTCCTCTTCAAGAATTATCAGAAACATCAAGAAGCTGCTGGAGATATCAGGGAAAAGATGAGCCTTGATTTGTTTTAGAAACTGCTCTTATTTTGTGTTTCTTCAGTGGGCAGGAGAATCTTCTCCCCTTTTCTCTCTGAAGCCTTTTCTTGATGAATGATTAGGGATTAAGAGAGCTCCTGTAGATTTGTGCAGGGCAATTTGTTGGCTGATTTGTAGTGCAGAGAAATTTAGGTGAGATAAACCTCTGGCCCCATGTAATTTGGAAGGATCATGACCCCCACCCCCTTGGCACAGCAGTAAAAACAAAAGAACAGTTTTCATTAGGCTTTAGAGAGTTATTCAATGATTTAATTTTGGTCAGGCTTACCCATACTCACCAGGCACAGCAAAAATTCAGGTAGACACCCAAAATCTTCATCTCTCCCCTTTATCCTCCCCATCTGGTTTTCATCTGGTCACAGAAAGACAATAATAGTCTTTGGGGAGATGAAGAAAGAGAAACTAACACCAAGGAGATGATTACAGAGGGGTTATGGGGGTCAGAAGAACATCTTAAAGTAATAAGGAGAATGGGGAGCTGCATTAGTCGAGTCAACAAAACCTTTGCAGGAGGGGACAAATTCTCTGTTTCATTATTGAGCTTTATTTTCCCCCAAAGTTTAAACCAGGGATGCTTCTGCTGTAGCTCCCTTGCTGTGTCAGGTTTTGTATCGACTTTCAGATTACAGAGTTTTCATTGCTGAATTTACAGAGAGTAGTGTGGGGATTTTACTGCTGAGAGCTGGTGCAAGGAGAGGGAAATAAGAGAAAGGAGTTCTGTGCTTGCAGGAATATACAGCTGAAGAGCATTTGATTTAAAGTTCAGACATGTGATGCTCTCCCCGAGTTACCTACCATAAATTTTAAGCTGATCTTATAGTTTCAGTGGTATACTTTTTATGATGCATTTCATGCCTCATTTCCAGGCAGATTTACAGTCCTTACACAATGCTGGATGAGTGACTCCACATGCTTCATGTCAACAAGTTCTTTTTCTTTTTTTTCAATCCCCCTGAAACTCCTGCTGGTTAAAATTAAGCCATATTGCAGTCAGAGTGAATTTGCTCTTGTCATTTTTGAACTTCTTTTGGTCATTATTTGGTGGAAATATCCCCAAGAGCTTTGACTTTACAGACTGGTGGCAATAAACAAGGGCTGGCATCCCTAGAAATTCCAAAACTGAAACTGTGTCTTTCTCATATATATGTATATATATATAATTTAATTTTTGTTTTGACCACCTGAGTTTTGACACGATTAAAGGGAGAGGTGAACCCTATCCTACACCTACAAGGTGCCTTTTCCAAAACAATCTCACCCACAGAAACAGACAGAGATCAATGTCACCTTTTACAGGCTTACAGATGTCAAAATATCTGCAAATGCAGAGTGGCCAACAATAACTTAGCACAAATCATGAGCTGTTGGAAAGAAAAATACCCTTACACTGGGCTTGGAATAAATGCCATGGCTTGGAGATGAGCATGGATTTTGCCCAAATGTCCTGGCTGATGCTTTGCCTCTCATGGTCCCATCACCAACCTTGTACCACCCCAAAGCCTTACACCTGTCAAAGCCAGCAACAATAACCAAAACACCGTGTTTATTTCTATTTATTCCTGAAAACACACAAGTTTATTTATATTTATTTCCAAATATATATATATATATATATATATATATATATATATATATATATATATATATATAATATATATATTATTTCCAAATAAATATAATATATTTCTTTATTTATTTCCAAAACCCTCAAGAGCTTAAAGGTTTGCCTGAGGCTGCTAGGACAGGGTTGCCTTGGCACGTTGACAGACGTGGGCAGCAGGAATCTGCAGAAGCAGGGGGAATGTGCCCAGGATGTCACATCACAGCATGATGGAACCACAAGGACATTGTACCTGACTCACTCAGGATGTGGCTTTTTTTGCCAAATTGCCCTGAAATATGGAAATTAAGGCCATTAATCCCCAAAGAGGAATGAGCATCTGTGCGGGGTGTTGCAAGGCTGAGAGCTGTGCCCACAGCACCAGGAGAGGAGAGGCTGAATCAGAGGAGGAAGGGATGATGCTGGGATCATCCAGGCAGGTTATCCCACAGGGGTTTTACAGCCTGGTGGCACGGTGACCCATCTCCTCTCCCTCACACGAGGACAGACACAGGGACACTGCTGAGATAATTAATCCCTGCTGCGTCCTGCAGCCCTGCAGAAGATGCTGGTTGCAGGGACACTGCCTGGATTCCATCCAAATTTTGCCTCATCAGCGAGGCAGGAAGCATTCCAGGCATGGGAAAACACCTGGTTCATCCTGGGAGCTGTCCTTGTGTCCCAAACCCAGAGGCAGCAGCAGTGGAGGGACACAGTGCCCGGGCTGGCAGACGCACCCGATGCCCAAAATTCCTGGAGCCAACATCCCTGGCCCACGGTGGGGATGCTCCCTGCTCCCACCTAGGAGCAGCTGCTTTCCAGGGAGCTGCTTCAGGAGCAGAGATTTTCCTGTTTGACAGGAGCAAAGCCTGTTCCAGCAGCTCCTGCTGGCACTGGGGGTGTGCAGGGAGGTGGCCACCCTTCCTCGGCTGCTTTTCCAGCCCCACACGTTTGGCTCTGGGGATCAAGAGCTCCAAGGCACAGGGAACAGCCTCTGCTCCAGGACAGAACATCTTGTTAAAATATTTTCTCTCTATAAAAATGACAGTGACTTCCTTCAAGCCTCTGCCTGAAGAGGCATGAAGGAAAGCTAAGAACAAATTCCTCATGTGCAGCATATTTCTCTTTACGACCTGAAAAGCAGTTTATGGCTCCTCTTTAGGCAGAACTGATTTATCTCACACCTCCTTCCACTCCCAGAAGAGGTCTGTCTTCTCTTTTTTATTTCTTTAAGCCTGGCCTTTCCACATTGCTCCTTTTAGCAGCCCAAACACTGCCTGGGCATCCTCTCACTGCTTTGTACCCAATCACTGCAATTAGGAGCAGTTTTATTTTCTCCTCATGTTGCTTTGATGATGGGGTTTTAAGCAGCAAAGAAAAACCCAGCCAGATACCCCCAAAACTGGATTTTAGGCCTTTTTTTTCTCCGTGTCACAAAAAACCAAGTGCTTGATCAGTTCCTTTCTGCCTTTTCCTGTGGGATGTTTCCATGTGTGAGTTTATCCTGTTGTGGAGTGGCTGGAAAAGTTGCTGTGGAGACAACTCACGCATTAAAATTTAAAAAAAAGAGGAATTAAGACAATTTCTGTACTCCAAAGATAAAAAAACTGGGAAAAGAAACCTAGACTGTGGATGACAAATGTCACTGGCCTCACTCCTGGTGTCACCTGCAGTTCCTCACTGCTGTCCCCAGCAATGGCTTTGGACCCCAGCACCTCTGCTCTCCTTCATCCTCTCACCTCTCTTCAAATGGGATTTGCCAAAACCTTTTCCATAAAAGATTGTTGAAACCTGGGAAAGTTCTTTTGACACAGCTTGAAAACAAAAGTTTCTTTGTTTAAATTTCTATTTTCCAGCAGAGGTCCAACATCCTTTTCCACAGCAGGAAGAAATGTTTTCAGTTCATTTCTCTGACAGCTGCTATGCCTTGTATCTTCTCCTTTCCTTTAAATCCTCTCTTAACACCACTAACAAATCTTCCCAGTTGTGTTCTCCCCAGAAACTGTTTGTATTTGTACATTGTTAATTTTCTTATTTTTTGTTTTTTTCCTAATCTAGTTAAAAAAGAAAAAAGCTATAAACTCTTCAGGGTGAAGAAAAGAGCTACATTTTGAGTTTCTCTTTGAAATAATTGACTTTATCTGGGTTAGATCACCAAGAAAAAGGGCAGCAGAAGCCTTGTCTGCTCCATGCAAGTCCACATTTAGAGAAATTTTGAGTTTCAATATTTTGCATTTTAAAGCAGAGGATGGTTTAAGGACAGGATTATCTGGAGTTGCTCAGCCCTCTGCCACTCAGCTGTCCATCACCTCCAGATGTTTTCTTGGCATTATTCCTTTGCAGCAAACAGCCAGCTGCCCAGAACCAGCCAAATGCCCGAATGTGCTGAGACTCCTGTGGTTTGTCCCTCATCCAGGAAGCCTTTCTGGGGCACCTGAGTGAGCTGAAAGTGCAAATTCAAGGTTGAGTTGGCAGCAGCCTGTGCAGGACAGGGATGAGATCTCCAGAACAGACTCACCTCTTTTCCTGCTGATCTCGCTGAGTCTGTCACGGTTTGTTATCCAGAAGTGATGCTCCAGAGAGCTGCTGTGGCTGCAGCCTCTGAGATGTGCAGAGAAAACAGTCAAATTTGTCTGCAAAGTGTGTGTGAGTGCAAGCAAGCCAAGAGTTATGGGAACAGGCAGGTATTTGTAGAATATTGGTCTTTGCAGTGTCTCCTTCCCTGCAGAGAGGGGGGTTTGGCCCTTTGGCCCTCTGTGCTCATTTATCAGGGTCCAAGAGCTAAAATGATCCTAAACTTTAGAGTTTGTGGAAATTTTTACATTTTCACTGTTGTCTGTTAGCTACACTGACAGAAAAACTGATAGAGAACTCCAGCAGTAATGAAAGCAAAGGTTGTGTTGGTATCTAGTTCAGCTAAGATAAATTTATTTCCTTGCAGTGGGTGTTCCAGGAAAAGCAGCAACAATGGCAGATATAAAGATAATTTTGCTGATTATTATGTGATGACGATCCTATTCCTAACATATCACTAATATTTCAAGCCTGCTTTTCCACACAGCTCAAGCAGGGTTTGATTATTTCCAACTGGAGGAATACATAAAATAACAGAGAGCTGCTACACTCGATAGTGCCTCATGGCTGGTGGTCTGGCAGATGATCCATAGGAATACTTAGAGGAAAAGCATCTTGGAGAGCTTTAAAAGCCTTTCTTAGAAATGGATATATGTGTGATTCCATCCACTCCTCTGCCCCAGCCATGACAAATAAACGCTACCAGTGTCAGGAAGAGCAGTCCTGGTGAAGGGCAGCAGCAGCTCGTTCAAAACAGGGATTACAGCTAAAATCTGGATGCAAAACTCTGCCTGCCCTGCCCAGGGAAGCGGGAAAATGTTCTCAGGGAGAGGGATGTCACAGAAAAAGAAAACCCAAAGTGTTTCCTACCCTCATGCCAAGTTTTTCTTTCTCTCCTGGGGAAAGATTGACCCCTTTTCCTTAGGAGATGATGTAAAACCCTATAAAGAAGCAATAGATCCCTCATCCCTCAGCCACGTCAGACCAGAGCCCTTGCTTTGTCTATGCAGGTTTTGTCCAGGAGCAGAGGAATTAATGAGCAGTATAATTAATTTCATGTTTGCATTTTTCGAATCGGCCAAGGAAGACTGTAAGTAATAATTGCATGAGTAACTGCAGAAGAAAAGAGATACATTGTGGTGTCTGCTGCAAGCTGTATTTTTCTGGAAACAATGACTAATCCCGCTTTTCCAGCCGAGGATTTGATGTACATCCAGGCTGTGTGCATGAATCAGTGCTGACAACCAACAAACTGCAACTCTTCCTGCTCCTGGAACCCTCTGACTTTGCTTCTGCGCTGGGAGGATGTGACCTGCTTCCTCTTGTATCCATCCAATTCCTGCTACTGCTGGGCAAGGTGACACCAGAGGGCTTGTCAGGGCTCTGCCACGGTGTCACCCCCCTGAGGGGTGGCAGATGTCACCTGAGCTCCACCTGCAGTCTGGGGCAGCGCTGGCTCACCTGCTGAGGTGGGACCGTGACACATCCCAGACACCGAGCCCAGGGTGAGCACCACCCTGTGATGTGCTGCTAATGCTGATCACAGCCCAAAACTGCACACAGAACTGCACATCCAGGTGCAATTCCAGGGAAATCATCCCCCTTTATGCCTGTAACCCTGGATTTAATAGGAAAGTTAAGGCTGTAGTCACAGGCGTGAAGGGTTGCTCATGCAACAGCAATCCCATCTTCTAAACAGCTCCAGGAGCAGCTGTGTTTAATAGAATTAACCTTGCTTCAACAGCCTCCCCAGCTGGAGAGTCTGAGATTACCCAGAAAAATAAAGATGACCAGGGAATAGCTGGGTTATAGCCAATATCTGCCCTTTCAGCACCACATTTCCACAGGGAGTAAATGGGGGAGGCTGGAGCTGCAGGAGGGTGGACACAACTGGGAGCTGCTTTAATGATTTTCACCATTATTAATGTCAATTCACGTGCCTTTATATTTTCTTAAATTCTATTTTTCAGTGTGGTGCACAGATCTGTCAAGGACTTCATTTTCCAGTGGTTTTTCAGTATAAAAAGTGCCATTTCCACCCAGCCTGTTGTTCCCAGTGTAAATATGTTTTTAGGCACAGAGCAGTATAATCCTACAGATTCTCAGAGAAGCTGCAAACCCTCCTGGCAGTGCCTGAGGCAACATAAAGGCTCTGTCTCCATCGTTTATTTATGGAAAACCAAAGGCCATTTATCTCCTCAATTCCCCTGAGATTTTCTATAGCTTAGTCAATAACCATGAATTACTGCTTGGTCGAGTTATTTTAGGGAAAATAGGATAGGATGGGAAGAGGATGTGCCTCAGCAAACAACCAGTGTCTCTAGCCTGGCTTCCAAATGGGGCCATAGTGAGGCCCTTATCCCCTTCCCTAAGAACTAATATTTCACTGCAAAAATTAGACTTTCATTTAAAACTTCTTTGATTAGAAGTGAGTTTAGAGCTTACACTGCTGATCTCTGGCTCCTGGAATGATCCCATCCTCACCCCCCTAAACCTGCTGGTCCTGGGTTGTTGCCACAGGGAATTTCAGCCAGAGGTGAAGGAATTACCTGGGTCCCCTCTGTGGCAGGAGGGGACCCAAATGGGGACACAGGACAGGGAGAAGATGCTGGAACCTCCCAACCATGGTTCCTGCTCAGTGTCCCTTAGTCCTGCCAGGGACAGGCACAGTTTTTTTTTTCCCCATAGACATTCCATCATTGCAGAGCTTTTATGGAGCAATTCCAGCCATAGAGGGGGAAAAAACCTCACCAAAAAAAAACCAAAAACAAAAAGAAGGAAATATTTAAATCTTCTTGATCAGACCAAGAAAAATTCCTTGTGGTTTAACTGGTTAGACTTCAGCTATGTGCTGGCAGAGGGCCCAGCTGGAGGAGTGCTGGGGGATGCACCCATGGCACTGAGACCTTCTAGAGTGTCCTGGGTGTCCCTCAAAGTGCTCCAGGATCCTCCAGGGAACACCTCACGGTGTTAAACCTCAGCTGATGGTTGCTGCTGCAGTCGTCACCAGATTTGCCCATCACCAGTGACACTTTGGCAACCCCAGAGCTGGCATTTGATTGATGTTTACACTGCAATAAACACCCTCCTGTTTATTTCTGCCCTCAGCACCTCACCTGGGTTTGTAGGGAGCTTCATGTTCCTGAAGTGCTTTGGCAAAAGTGGAGGGAGAAGTGGAGATAGTTCTGGTTTTGTTTTAAAAAGAAACACCCTGAAAGGCGCATTATTTATATATTTTATTTTATTTCTAGGAGAAGATGATGAGGGATGTGTAAACTACTCTGGAAGATCATCCCAGGAAAGGAACTAAAGGAGCCAGAAATTAGGTACAGTTCTTCCCTTATTAATTTTGGTAATAATTATTTGTAGAAAATCAAGCTTCTAGATAAAATACTCAAGCTTTTGAGATGATAGAATATTTTAAAATTAAGAAAAAGAAGAAATTCCCTTCTCTGGGAAGTTCTAAGAAACAGAGAACAAAAGGAAGTTCCTGATCTATTTCTTATGGAAGATTTTGCCCTACTCCATATCTGAATGGATGTTTTAAATTACATGATGACTCTGAAAGTGCAGGAATTTCTGCTGGGGTTTAATAGTTCCTGGGTTTGCTGACAAGAGGATAAAATTTTCCCATTTTATCAGGGAAATCATTTTATCATTTTAGTGGGGGCTGCACTGTGGAGCTCTTGGGGAGTTTTTTCCTGTTTTTGCTGTCCTCACTGCAAGTTTAGCTGGCATCCTAATAAAATCATACTGCCAGACTCATCTTTTCTTTCATTTGCTCTTTTCTCATCCCAGTAGCTCAGTGAGTTGTTTCAGCTTTAGGATATCAGAAATCTTTATGACAACTGTTTTGTTAAAAATGGCCTGGGTTAAGAAAGAGGGACATGATTTGGGACAATTCTTTGTTTCCATAGCACCAAATCAGGTTTGTAGGGGATTCACCATGAGGAAAGGTGTGCTGGTCAGAGGTGAGATGATATTTGGTTGGACAGATACTCTTTAATTGCTTTTTCAAAAGTACAAATGTGGATCATTCTCTTGGGAAATTATCTGTAAATAGGATATCTATTGTGCCTTGAAGGTTTTGTCATTTTAAAGATGTTTGCAATTGAGAGCGGATAAACTGAAGTCTACCTTTTGTACCTAACTCAAAAGAAGTAGAAATCATTTGTACATGAGTAGAAATACTGATGTAACTAAAATAATTATGAATGTCATTAAAATGCCCCCTTGCTCAAGTTCTTACACTGGCTCAGAGCCTTTACCCTCCAGCTCTCGCTTACACAGAATTTCTCAGATTCATTCAACTATTCCCATGTGTTCCAGGGGAATAACTGAGGTTTTGGAACTTATTTTGGGCAGCTGTTTTCTGCATGGATCTTCCTTGGTGCCTCTTGTTGCTGCTGGGTGTCAGCGCTGTCCTCGTGCCCTGCTGAAGGGTGGAGAGCCAGGTTAACCAGCCCTTACTCCAGTGGAAAATAAAGCCAGTTTGTTTCTTTTAAAAAGGGGGTTAAATGATAAGGAGGGAACTGGAAGAGAGTCATTTGTGCCAATGTTGGCTCCTGAAAGATGCAGCAGACAGAGAGATTCATGTTTGGGTTTTGATCCTCTGCACCAAGACAGAAACGCAGGACTCGTGTGCTGTGATAAAATCCCACACAGGTCATAATTGTGCACCAACCCATTTTAACAGAGCCTAAGGAGCTCAGAGAGGGTTTTTTCTACTGCTCTGAGCAGTGTTAACAATCTGCTGTGGTGCCTCAGCCCCAGAGACAGAAGAAATCCTGGCAATAAAAACGCTTCCTCCAGTAACACCTTCACTCCTGGCACGGCTTGAGGGGCTGTGAGCTCACATGAAAGCAGCTGCCTCTCACCATTACAGAAGACACATCTCCCAGGCAGTTCTAGCACATGGAAACCACAAAGTAAGAAAAAAAAAAAGCAAATCAGGGCTGAAGCATGACATTTCCACCTCCACATACAGGAAATAAGAATGGTTCAGTAGTGCTGGCATGAAAGGGACTGAGCTCAGCTTTATCGTCTTGGGAAAGCAATAAACACCCATCTCTGAGCAGAGCTGGAGGTCACCTCGTTCTTCCTGCACACCCACTGTGGTTCTCCTGATCCTGTCTCCTGCCATCCCACAGGAGAGGATGGAATAACAAGGATGTCCTGCAGTAGATGGGAGATTGCTGAGGCATGGGACTCGTTTTGTCCCTAGCACAGCAAAAAGAGCCACTCCCTATTCCAAAAAGCTCCTTAAACTTCCAAAGGAAATTCCAGGATAAAGGAATAGAGGTGGTCTGCTAGATGGGCAGTCAGGGCAATGGAAGGGGAAGGTTTTCATGGAGACTTTTGTTTTTCTGCACCTGGAAGTGGGAAGGTTTCCTGCAGAGCACAGGCAGAATTTTGCTTGCAACTTGAAACTTTCATATTTCATAGAATCATAGAATTATTTGGGTTGTAAGGGATCTTAAGGATCATCTAGCTTCAACCTTCATATTGCCCAGATTTTTCATATTTATTTCATATTTCATATATGAACAAATGAAGAGCAGGTGTAGAGCTGAGTTTCTGTTGTGACATTCAAGTTACCAGGGTCCCAAGAGCTCAGATTTCAGCCTTAAATTTCATTGCTAAAAGGAAATACTCAGTGCAAGCTATGGTAATACTGGCATGGGTTATGTGGCCCTTTCAGAAGGGACCTCACCTACTGGGAATGCTCCTGCCTTTCCAAATCTCCTTCTCTTTGCCATCCCTGGAAGAAACTTGTGAGTAAATCTGGTTTTATATTTCTTTCTTTCATTTCTGGAAGACAGGAGTCTTGGAGAAATGTCTTCCTTTGCTCCTTGAAGGGCTGTGGTAGAGAGCATGAATTGTGGTGTGTCCTGAGGCTGAGAGTGCCAGAAGGGGGCACCTTCAGGAGAGAGAAATAACAAAATCCCAGGTTCCCTCCTGCTGAATCCAGAGATGCTGTGTGGGATGGGATTGTGGGTTTGTTGTCCAACAGGGCTGGTTAACAGCAGTTCAGATTTCAGGAGAGGCAAGGCAAGAAATTCCTTGTCCTCATTGTTTGTCCTCCAGGATGGAATTCTGCGAGTGTCCTGCCTAACTTCACGGGTACCTTGTTTCCTGGATGTCTTGAAACAGATGACCTGGAACAGACAGAACTTGGCTTTTTCCTCTTGCAGCTGTGTGGGACAGGAATATTCCATTGTTATTTGCTGGAATTCACACCCTTTCTGAAACAGCTCCTTCAGGTCGATTCTCAGTTTTGAACAGGTTTAGCTTGATGCTGCCATTTCCAAGTGCTGGTCAAAACACTCCCTTCCAGAGAGGGAATAACTTCAGAAGTGGCATTCCATGAGCTATCAAAACCTCTCCACACACTGTGGCCAAAGACCTGGCGGGATCTGTGGGAACTCTCTGGCCTGATGCTCCTTCTGCAGGAGGAGCCACGGCAGTGTCAGTCTGTGTTGGTGTCACCTGAGTGTAGTTTCATTCCCTGAGCTTCTGAG
Source organism: Cyanistes caeruleus (assembly GCF_971803275.1). NCBI lineage: Eukaryota > Metazoa > Chordata > Aves > Passeriformes > Paridae > Cyanistes > Cyanistes caeruleus. Next base: position 18,858,420 of record NC_141712.1, read on the forward strand.
GAACACAAATTCCTGATTCAGGTCTCACCCTCAGCACAGCAGGTCCCACGTGCAGCATCTTCCTGCCCAGCCCAGCTTCTGATCTTTCTGGAAAAGCAGTTTGTTCCACAGGTGTTTGAGGACAGGTTTTACAGCAGGATGCTTCTGTCAGGAGTGACCTTTCAGGAATGCTGCTTGAAGAAAATCCTGACAAACACCACTGAGTGGAGAGGTGTGGGTGGTAACAACCCTCACTGGAATGGACTGGAGGAACTGGGAGTGGGTTTTGCTAAATGATTTATCCTCTCTTTCACCACTTCCTCCATATCTGCCTCTCTTGGACCATACCTGGTGGCAGGCATGTCGGACACAGTTAGTTTGATGTGGGATTATTTTATGTCTATCCATCTGAAAACAATTGTCATGAAACACCAAAACCTTAGTATTTCCTAGTGTTTATTTAATATTTTCCTCTTGGCTTCTTGTCCTTAATGCAGCAACTGAAATATCTTAATGCAGCAAAAGAAATATCTTGCACTTAGCTTGTACTTTCTCCTGCTGCTGACTCCTCTGTTTTAATTCAAATCTGGGGGCTTTCTCTAGAAAACAAGTATGAATAAAGTACTTAATGAAAGCCCACATGGTAGTTTAACTTTTCAGGGTCCAGCACTACTGTAGTTTATTTACTTGCCAAGTAATTGCCAGTTTGAAATTGCAGCTCTACTCCCAAGTCTTAGGGCAGTCAAATTAAACAGGAAAGATCATCCTCAAGGTCAGACAGGTCTGAGAGACTTTAATGTCCTTGTTCCTGATGTGGAGAGGGCACAGACTCATCCAGGTCAGTGGAGAGTTTGTCTTTCCTTGCTCCAAAGTCTCCAGCCAAGTGTGGGAGATGTGTGGAGCTCCCTGGTTTTCTGTTTGCTGCCCAGGTGATGTCAGCCAAGTTACTTTTAGCTGGAGCACAACAATTAGTCCTATTTTATCCCTCCCTAAGTGGTTTAATTAAATTTTACAGCTTCAAAACCCATACTCAACTGCCAGGAAAATCTAAATTTCCATCAGTAAATGCTCTTAAACAGCTAAAAAATACCTGTGCCCTTAAATTTACTTAGAATGTGGCAGTGATGAGGAGATGGAAGTTTTAAATGTAGTAATAGGATAATAAGAGAAGACTGTATCACCTATAAATCATCTTGGAGCAGGCCTGAAGAGTGACCTAGAGGAGGTGGGAATTCAGAGGTGAGGGAATTTGGGAGAAGGTCCTATCTGAGTCTTTACTCAGGTATGAAGCCTTTGCTTTGTATGAAGCATTTATTGAAACAGACACCATTTCCACACCTCTGCCTTTTGTCACGATGCTCTGAAACCTGGCTGGTGGGAGATACAGGTTTATTCAGGCAGCTTTAATTTCCTGTGGTTATAGAGAAATACCCTCAGTGTTCAGAAGCTGGGAATATAATGGAATCAAAGAATGGTTTGGGTTGGAAAGGGACCTTAAATCTCACCTTGTTCTACCCTCTGCCATGGTCAGGGGCACCTTCCTCTACCCCAGGTTCCTCCAAACCCCATCCAAGCTGGCCTTGAACACTTCCAGGTCTGAGGAAATCTGCAGATAAAGTCATAAAAGATGTCACAGATCAGGCACGTGAGAGTATCACAAATTGCTTAATGCTACTGGTGTGACCAGATATGAAATATTGATTTTCAGCTCTTTTATGGCTGGATGATATCTCTTAGCATTGCAAATGTACACTCTTTAATCAGTGGATTTCCATTCAGCTTTCCTGTCTGATGTCTTTCATCTGCCCAAAAAGGTCCAGACTAAGTGGTGCTTTTTGAACCAAAAATGTTAAGGAGCTACCAAACTTTCACAATAACCTGGATGTGCTCCCTGTTTTAACCAATCCAGCAAAATCATAACCTGTTACCTGGTAGATGTGGTGTTTTCTTTCCTGTTCTCTTCTCTTTTTAGGAGCTCCATGCTGTGTTTCCACAGCCTCAGAAGGGGGGAATGGTGATGGGGAGAGGACCCTGCTTTCCAGGCTAAATCCTCCCTCACATTAATCTCTTCCATTGGCACTGCATTTTATCAGGTCAGTGCAGCAGGCAAAGCACAAGCAGTGACAGCAAAGCAGGTAAGAGATCCCCACTGGTTGTGTGCCCAAATATTACAACCAAACGTTTACGTCAGCCGTGTGCTCTTTTTCAGGGAGGAGGAGGACATCAGGAAGTCTCCTAATCCTTGCTGCCTTGCCAAATGATGGAAATGTGAAAGCTGCCAGAAAGAACAGGGATGAAAAGTGTAAGTATTCAGTTTTTTCGGGGGGAATAAAACTAACTATCCCATGGGGTGGAAAAAAGCCCCCAAAGCCCTTCAGTTCAGTGTGGTATCTGTCTCTGGAAGGTGTTTGAGTTGATTTGTTAAAATACTTCTTAAAATACTCTCTCAGTCAGTTTATGGTGGTGGTTCCTGAGTTCTTCCAAGTGTCTCCTTTGAAGTTGTGTTAGGATGTCTGGCACATTTCACACCAAAGGAGCCCAGGCTGAGAAGCCAGAGAACATAACTCAGGTGGGGTTTTCTGATCACTGAAGATCGCTTTATTTTTTTTTTTAATAGGTACATTTCTAATCAATCTGGGAAATTTTACAAAGATATCACCACAACACATACTTACAAGTATGCACTTCGAAGTTCTTGTGTGCATTACAGTACCTTGTGCTGAAATGTTTTATTTTCACTGCAAACTACTTTGAAACAGAGCTTTCCTGCAGGGTTATTTGTGGTTCAGGAGTTCTGCAGAGGGTCTCAGGTGGGATCTTCTGCCTCACAGAGGCTTGGGGTGAGCAGATGCACCTCCCAAGCAGACAGTTGAAGTGCTTAGGGCTGAAATCACAACTGGAAAATGTTGCTTGATCGTGGTTTAGCTCAGTGTGTCTCAGTCCAAAGCACAGATCCTTAATCCTCCCCCTTTGGCTTGCTGCCCAGTTAGGAAGCCCCTGAAAATCCACCTCCATTTCCACCAGGAGGTTCCTGAGGTATCAGAATGTCCCTTCTGCTGATGTTTCTGGGCAAACTGATGTCATTGCCCTCAGGGAAGGCAGGGGCAGAGACACAAATATCCATTTCTTCATTCCCATCCTGGGACCATGAGCTTTCCTGTGTTTGTCCTGTCTTCTCCAGAGGCCTCTGGCTACAAGGGGAGGGTGTTCCCAAAGCGTTTTTAGCCATGGAGCTCAGTCTGGAGAGGTGATTGAAAGCTGAGCCACAGTGTGGCCATCAACAGAGACATGGGGTACAGGCGGAATTCTTGGCCCAGGGATGAGGGAGACGTCCCACACCTCAAAGGTGACTCCTCCAGCACTGAATGAGTAGGTGAGGGCTGTGATTCTCCTCAGGACTCTTCCTCAGGGCATTTTATCCAGGGGGTGGATAACACTGAAACTGGGAGCCAGCACCCAATTCCCTGCAAGGCTGTGGCTGCAGGAATGCTTCTTCCCTTGGCATTTTCTCTTGGCCAGCAGCTCCCTGATTCCCATGCCAGCTATTCTGGAGCCCGGGCCAAGGTGTCTTGCTGTCTCCACAGGCTGGAAAAGGCAACACTGCTTTGTACTTAGGATGTCCTGGCTGCCTGGGCTCCTCAGGGATTGAACCCTGCCTGATTTGCCTCAAGCTACAGTCCAGCTCTTGTTCTCAGCTGACCACAGCAGCTCAGATCGCTATTAATTCATGAGTAAATCATCCATGCCAGCCTTTTCATCATCACAGAAATCCATGAAGGCAAGTCTTGCTATTTCTCTCCCCACTCCTTTATCCTACTAGTATTAAAGTGTGGTAGAAAAGGCTGGTTTAATTACCTCCCTCTTGCTGATCAACTCCATAAAGCACAATAAGCTTAATAAGAAAAAAATCCACCCTGGGTCTGAGTGATGTGTTCACAGAATCTAAGAGACCTACAAACCCAATCAGCTTCTGTGACTAATTTGCCTCGTGCCATTAATTGTGCCTTATCTCAGTGGCGAGAACGGGATTGACATTACGGCAGCGAGCTTTCCTAAGGGCTCGTGTTAACCAAGGAGCCATTCTGGAATAAGGAAGTCAAGCAAAGAGCAAGGCCAGCAGCAGAGGAGGCAGAGGGCGTGCCCTGGGATCACACTCAGGGGAGGCAGTAAATCCCTGTGGGTTGTGCAAGGGCGCTGGGGAACGCGGCGATTTCCCAGGGCTCTCCGCACATCACGCGCCCGGAGCCTGGCGTGCTGCGTGCGTGATGAGAAGGAAAAGCACGGCCTAAACCAGCAGGCAGGTGGATGCCACTTCTCCAGAAGCTTTGCCAGGCTGGTTGCCCATGACCTGGTTTCTCTTGGAGCTCTGCATTTGTTCCCAAACTCTTTTTGACCCACTTCTATTGGTTGTGTTGAGTAATTTGCCATCCTGGGGCCAAAGTAGGAGAGGAGGAAACAAGGTGAGATTTAGCCTTCCCACCTTTCTCACCAGGGAGAGGGTCAGTGCAGAGGGAGTGGATCTTGTCCTCTGAGCCATGGGAAGGTTATTCTTGGGTTTGTTGGTACTGCTGAAAGCTCTAAAGTCTGTGAGGACCCTTGCAGTGTAAGTGACCTGAGTGTTGCTGTGATTTATTGAATTCACTGCTCACAGGACAGCTGGGGGAAGTCCCTAAACCACTGGCCAGTGGCCTCTGGGATGGTCAGAGGAAAGAGCTTGGCCAGCCCACCCCTTCCCTTCCCTACCAGGAGCAGGAGCCTGGGCAGTGGGCAGGGTGAACCCTCTGCTCTGGAGATGGAAGGCAGTTCCCACAAGCAACAACCCAACATCTGTCAGGCACTTCAGCTGCAGCTCATAATACTTTTATTTTCCCCTTTGTTCTCTGCCTTTTATCCTTTGATGACTTACCAGGCCACCCAAACCAGATGAAATCCCTGGGACAGCGTCTCACACAGCGGAACAATATCAGGGCAAAAAAATGCTCCCCCAATTTCTAGGGAAAAGAAGTGCAGTAGCACTTCTCAGAAGGTTTATTTAAACATGGCAGTTTATTTTTGCTGGAGATTGAGTTACCTTCCCTTATAGGAGTAATGATTTTGGAATCCTCCTTGTTTCGCCTGTAATAAATCACTGTTGTCTGAAGGAAACGAGCGGGGCTCTTTGTCATTTTTCTTTGCTTTTCCTCCATTGGCAAGTGAAGGAAGTGCCCCAAAAAGAATAATTTATTATGAACTTGCTTTTGACATTGTTGGCAAATCCTTGGCATGCTGGCTACATAAATTTCTGCCCTATCTCTGGGCAGACAGAGCACAAAGGCACAGCTCTTGTTTCTAATTGTAGGTTGGCAGGACCTCCGCTATCAGACAGCACAGACAACAAAGAGAACAAGAAGAAAGGCTCCCAGCTGGCTCTCAGCGAGGGTGGCAGGGCTGCAGGGAGGGGACCCCAGGTCCTGTTATGACTCCAAGCCATGTTTTGTCCCTGCAGTTGCCAACAACCACACGGACAAAATGCGCTCGCTGGTTTTGTGGCTTCTCGCGGATCACGGGCTCCGTTCCCCCGTGCGGACAGGCAACAATGCAAAGTTGCACCCAGGGCTTTTTAATTCTCTGTGAGGGGATGGCATTTGGGCTGAGGCACAGCACAGTGACCTCGGGGAACAGCAGACTGATGGCAAAGACTCAGACTTCAAAGAAGTTCTGAAGTGGCTTTGACTCTTCTCATCCTCCTTTTTTTTTTTTTTTTTTTTTTAAATCAGCTTTTCATTGAGATTTGCTGCTCTGGGCTAAATTGTTTGGAAGTGTTTGGCTGATAGGACGGCTGGAACTGGTAATGTCCAGCATCTAACAGGCTGTGATGTTCTTGTTTTTCCCCACAAAGTTCTGAAGGGCTTTTACAAGGATTGTTATCCAAGGATAACAATTTTTTGGTGTAACCATGGATGTGTACGTCTAGAGAAACTGAGGTTGTACCAGCAGGACAGGAAGAGGTCATACATCAATGAGAGAGCAACGAGAAAAGGAAAAAATAAGGTGAAAATCACAGAACTTCTATAATTTTCAATGCCATTTTCCTAGGGAATTGCAGTCCTCCTCTCTCTGATCACTTCTTTATGGCTTGAGACAGAAGAGTTCTGGGCAATGAGACACAAATACCTGTGAGGTGGCAGAAGTGGAGGTGTTTTTTAGGAAGAGAAGGCACCTTCCCAGCACTGACCATCATTAATGTGGTAGAAATTCCTTTATTTGGGATCCTGGCAGAGTACTCTTTTATCCATTTGAGCTAAAAAATGGTGAGTGTTCAGCTCTTTCTGCTGGGTAGTTTTGTTTCAGTTGCCTCCTTTTGAAGCCTCAATATTATTGGATTTTTCTGAGTATCTTGGTGTAAAGGTGGTGTTCTTTGATTGACATTTATCTGTCATTTATGAGACTAATATACATTCTGCTTTATCTGCAGTAACCTTTGAATGCAGCCGTGCTGCAGAGATTAAATACAATATATACTCATGGAAATAAAAAAAGGGTGCAGTTATTTTAGGCTTTACAAGGCTGGAAAAAGGGAAAGTTGTTTTGATTTCCAGTCTCCATCTCTCTGTAGTGGCGTTTAGGATTTACAAGGACTTGGAGGGTGTATGGTTCAGCAAAAACATTTCCCCAGATTAGGTGATGCTCATTCCTTGGTCTTCTTTAAAAATATTAAAAGAAATTTCATCAGATCATAGAGGCTGGAACGTCAAATCAGAGTCTTACACAAATAATCCAGGTTTTGGGGAGCTTGTCATGCTAAGTGGGTTCTTTGGCACCGACTGGTTTTATTATGGATGGAGCCACAGCAGAACCACATTAGAAAAGGATATTGTTACAACACTTTCAGTATCAACAATGCTACTTGGAGAGGAATAATCTGTTCCAGATGACTGTTAAGAACGTCTGTCCTTTTTAGAAGGGATTTTTTTTTTTGTTTAGTTGATTTATTCTGATAAAATTTGGGATCATTTAGAGTCCTGTCAAAGAGTCAGTAAACATGAAGATAATGTGATTCACAGAAAGGGCAGTCTGAGAGGCTACTTTCATTTAATTCAATTAGATGGGCTTTTTTATTGGATTTATTTGTTTTATCTTGACTATTGTAGCAAATTTTTCTCTTCATGAAAGAGAAGGCAGAGTACAATTACTGCAGACATCAAAACTGCTGGGTTAATTCCAGGGCTTTTCCATGCCACTGGCAAACAATGCAGTTACCTGCATAAATAACTGGAGGTAACAGCAGCCACTGATAAAACAGATGAGATTCTGGGAGGTTTGAAGGAAAAACTCTGTTTGTGATATGTATCACACCAGCATTTCCCACCAGACCCATGTGCAAGGCAGGCATCAAACTGAACTGATTGAAATGAAAGCAAAAGGATATTTTAAATTTGGCTTTGGTGGGCCTGACTGAGGGGAGTCTGGTAAACTGGAGCTCCTGTAAACCTACAGGTTTCTTCAGTCTCTTTGTGCCCTTCCTTTGTCCTGCTCCTGGGATAACACCCATGGTTTTTATGGCATTGATGGGGACGCATTTGGGGTCTCCTTTCCATCACTGCTGTCCTTCTGTCCCAAATCATCCTGCAGAGACAAACAGCAGGCAAGACAAGGCTGGGAGCAGCCCTGGATAGAGCTCAGGAGCAACAGTGCAGGAAAGCATTCCATGGCCAGACTGGCAAGGGGCAATTTTTTAATCCCCCTCTGGATTTCTGCTTTGCCTGGGATTTCAGCTCATGGGTTTGTGCCTGTCTCCAGGCACAAGGGTGTGAGCAAACGTTGCTGTGGTGTGCCTCTGCTTTTTATAGTCTGTTCTCCTCAAAACTTGCTCTGTCTGGGCTCCCTCCCAGCTTCTCCCCAGGCCATTGCTCAGATCCTCTGGTGTTCCCAGAGCCACGGGGAGAGCAGAGGGGACTGACTGCCTGCACCTGGCTGCCTCTTCCACCAACCACCCTGACAAAGCTCCCCCTGCTCTGCCTTCCCAGCACATCCACCTCCATCCACATCCATCTCCCCAGCCACTGGATTTTCCCTCTGAGGACTTCATTTTGGTTTTGAGTGTTACTCCAGCAGGCATTAGTTAAGCCTGAAAGGCTTTTGATGATGTTCCCCAGAGCTGAGGGCTGCTGAGCATCCAGCAGGGGAAGAGTTTGGGAAGCTTTGTTAGTCCTGGATGAGAAGACTCCTGTTTTGTATTTGAAATAGATCTGCACCCGCTTGGTTAACAAAAATATTATGCTCAGGATAACTACCTGAGCCACCTGGCCAAGCCAAAGAGCCCTAGGAGGGTTCCAGAAAAGCCAATATTAAATCCAGAGACATCAACATTAGTGAAGTAGGACTAAATCATCTCCAGCTGGTGCTGGCTCTCGCCTGAGGCTCTGAAATAAGTAGCTCACTGGAAAAGAAGGAAAGATGAAGGCTGTGCTAACGAGGAGCAGAACCCAGCTTGGAGCTCAGGTCACGTTCTGTTTCCAGCCCTATTAACTCCAGTCAGTGACAATTTTTCACCTCCCACCCCTTGTGCACCAGCCACTCCATCAAAGACAGATTCCTCTGGCAGTGAGGAGGGATCCAGTCCCACTGCTGGAGCACTGGAGACATGAGCTGCCCCTGCTTCCAAAGTCTAGGTGAGAAGCAGAGATCCCTTGAAACCTCTGCTTCTCTCCATTCAATTAACTTTTTATAACTATTAATTGCATGTTAGCCATGATCAGAACCCACTGCCAAGGGCTTCTCTCCTCACTTTGAGTGCAAGTCTTGAAATATTTGGGGAAAACACCAACATCAACCATTGCTCTGTGCTGAATGTGGCTTAGAATAGCAATGTATGAGCAAATGAAAAATCAGCACCAATATATATTCCGGATAATAATATATTATCTATTATTATTGTTATTATATAACAATATAATATTCTGGATATTCAGAAGCCTTCACTGTGTGTTTCTGATCAGTTCCTATGACAAAAAGGGTCTTAGAAGAAGTAGGGATTTCATACATGCCTTATTTACTGCTGTGATTGGTGAGCTCTCCTCTCGCATGTACCATATTATTATTTTTAATTAATATCTCCAGATTCTCTGGAATAATTCTGGATAATTCTCTATATCTAAGCAACATTGAAAATACCTCTACTCCTAAGTTTACTTAGAGCTGCAGAATCATAGAATGGTTTGGGCTGGGAGGGACCTTAAAAATCCTCTTGCTCCCATCTACCTTCCACTATCCCAGGCTGCTCCAAGCCCCATCCAACCTGGCCTTGGACACTCCCAGGGATGGGGCATCCACTGCTGCTCTGAACAAGAAGGAGTTGGGTATTTGCATGAGTGTGGCACTTGTGCAGCACTCTGGGGCATGTTGTTGGGCAGAGATGGGTATAATGAGGCATGGAAAACATAAATTCAGCTGGCTGGGAGCACGGGGCGAGTAATTATCCCTGTGGGAACACAGCAGGTGGATTAGTTACTGGGCTGCCTCTGCAATAAGCAATTAAGGGAAAACATCTGTTTCACATCACCCATTTCTCCCTTTCCAGGATACTCCTCCGGTTTGTCTCTCTGATGCTGCAACCTGGAGACAAGTCATTTCTGCAGCGAGGCTGTGCAAACATCATGTGTTCCTGTGTGGAAAGCAGGGGAGACGGCCAGGAGCAACAGGACACGGTGAGGAACATCCGGGATCAGCTCCTGACTCCCTTGTTTTATTTTCTCTTGGGTTCTGCCTTGTTCCATTCCAGAAGCTGTTTCCAGGGACTGGGATCAGCCCGGTTGGAGGTGCAGAAAATGAACCCAGCAGCCAGCTCTGCTCAGTGACTCAGAATCTCTGCTGCCATCTTCAGTAAGAGGAAAGCCTGAGCCTCTGATAGACCCATCCCTGCTTGAGCAAGGTTTTTAAAGTGGATTCTGTTCATTTGGCCATGCCAAGCTGTGTTCAGAGTTTTGGAAAGGTTTCCATGCTCACCAGGGGTATCCATGGCTGATGCTGAGTGTCCTTGAGCTGCTGAAAGTTGAGAACAAATGAAGCAAAATGGTTTTTGTATTACCAGCAGGATTTTATGTATGCTGTGGGTGGATTTAATTGGGAGAGATTCTGTTCAGAATGATGGTAAATCCAGGATAACCCTGCTTTAGGTCAGCTGGTTTCAATGCTGCTGCTGTAGATCGACATGCATAGAAGAGAGGAGATTTCCACCCTAAATTGTGGGTATTTCTTACTGGGATAAATTATCCAGTTTATCTGATTGTCTGCAGATTATCACAATGTCTGTGGATCTGCCTGCTATGAGAACATGGATAAATCATTTTTGAAGGTGTGGACTTCATAATTTAATTTCTCTATCTTGCCTAAACAAGTACTGCATTCTCTGAAAGCCCCTTATCCCTATTGCTCTTATCTGGGATTTATTTTTCAAGGAAAGATTAGATTAAATTTCTGTAAAAATATTCAATACACTTGATCAGCAGCGTGGGATTTAGCAATGCATTGGTGTGTCACCTGCTGTGCACACAGAAAATGTTGGCTATTTTCTTACTGTCTTGATCTAAACTCATGAATATACAACTGGAACATACATTTGGGGAAGAAATGTATCCACCCTCCTTTAGAATGACATGAAAATCACAAGTTCAATTTAAGGTACGAATTGGAATTGTTTCTTGGCTTGAAGTGCTTAAGCAATATTAGGAACTTTTGCCTAATCTCTGTTTTACAGATTAAACCACAAATATTTCCAGTGCAACTAGAATTTATTAAAGCAGGCTATTGCCTAGGGAAATATGTCTTTGGATGTGTTTCTATCAGCTCTCCTGGAAAAAAAAAATGAATGCAATTAGCATTGCATAATCTTCTAGAGAGACTAATGGGCCAAAACCTAAGTGCATAAAGAGAATATTGCAACTGTGGAGTGTAAATTACTTGTGGCTGCCAGGCTGGTTGTTATTGCTGGGGGCCAAGGCCAGTTAGAAAGTCCTAACTGGAAGAAAGCAGCGAGGCTGGAGATGTCCAGGGAAAAGATGAAATGAGCTGTTGTATAAAATTGGGAAAACAGAATTCCAGAGTGACAGGTAATTTGTTTTATATATACCTTGTATACCCATCAGTGAAATTCAGGCCAAAAAGAAACTGTTCCAGTCCTTGGTGAAGGTGTTTCTGAGTTCATGGAGACTCCATTGGCCCATGAGATGCTGCTAAATAAGTTGCAGTAATTGTTCCATTCTTTCTCATTTTCATGGTGAAATCCCCAGGCCGGTGGATCGGCTCCTCTTTCAGTTAAAACAATTAATTAGCTGATTAAACTCTCTCCATGCAGTGAGATCAGATTTGGGTGATTCCCACACTGCAGTGGCTTTATTTGCTGGGGGAGATGTGGGACTGAGCTGGTCTGGTTTCCCTCTCCACTTCTCACCTCTTGTCTGCTGCAGTTATTATCAGCAGGGATGTTTCTTGCAGCACCTGGGCTGGGAGCTTCCATCCCCTCAGAGCTGCTGAGGTATAAATAAGTGCAATAAAGAGCTAATAATTCATTGGTGTTTTCATGCAGAATTCTTGCCTGGAGCAAGATATAATTGACAGGCAGCTTTGAACAGGGGAGGCCACAGTGACCTGCTTCAGCAAGGGACCACGGAATAACAACCCCATGGAATGCCCTAAACATCACTGAAATCAGAAATAAAGCTTGGCTTGGAGAGCTCCTCCAGGATTTAAGACTGTTCTCCCCATTCCTTCCCTGAAATACCTGGGGGAGAAAACCCCAAATGAACAGGAGGACAGAGATTAGGTTATGCCATGTGTCAGTGGAAAAATAGCTGTTGTGAATAGGTATATGGTGTAAAAATGCAGGTCTGATCTGTCCCTGAGCCTGTGACATTTACCAGACATTTGGGTTCACCAGATTTGCTAAAAACTCTGCTCTGAGGGAATTTTGACACTGGCAATTCATGAATGAAAAAAAAAAACAACTGAGGAGTGTATAATTTGCCACTTCACACCAATTTCTAAATGATTCATTTGGTGTCACATATTCCTGAAGATATGAAATGGTTCTAATTAAAGGCAGATGAGCAAAATATAGCCTATAGGATGGATATAGGGATGCTTTTCCATGTGAGAGGCAAAGCCCACAGCCACAAATACCTCTCCAGTATGGCAGCCTCAAAAATGCATCCACAAATATTATTCATCTCAGTGGTCTGCAAAGATTTATCAGGGGTTACAGCTTCCTGAAAATATCTGTGAGACTCAGGGGTTTGGAGATGTGTGTTTGTCACTTGGCAAACAGTCACTTGCTTTTACTATACCCACTAAGAGTGCAGCAATTATGAGTAAGACAGTCTGGAAGAGACTGAAGTGTTCAAAAATGGATATTATGGGGAAAATATAGCTGGATGTTTACAATAATTTCTTCAATTGAAAGTAATGAAAAGCATCTTTCCACACGTCAGCATGTCTGCTTACTGCCTTTTTTTTTTCTTTGTGGGGGGGAGAATCTTTTAGAAAGGAAAATCTGTCTGAATTTGCCCCAAATACTTTAAAAATAACTTGTCATTTTGGATTATGAAGGATAGTTTGGGTTGGAAGGGATTTTAAGGATCATCCCATTCCCACCCCAGCCATGGGCAGGGACACTTCCCACTGTCCCAGGTTGTTCCAAGCCCTGTCCAACCTGGCCTTGGGCACTTCCAGGGATCCAGGGGCAGCCACAGCTTCTCTGGGCACCTGTGCCAGGGCCTGCCCACCCTCACAGGGCAGAATTTTTTCCTAATATCTCATCTAAACATAAATTTTTGCAGTTTAAAGCCATCACCCCTTTGCCCTGCCCCCCAGTGCCCTCTCCAACAGATGAACACACAACCCTGAAACTCCAGAGGCCGAGTAAGAGGTGTTTTATTGATGAACAGCCACAGCTTTCCTTCCGGACATTGTGGAATCCTTATGTTGTGTCTATAATTCTGTGCTTTCTCCATGGTCCCCAAGGCATTTTTAAAAGATCTCCCTCACTAGAAATAAGAAATATCTCCATGGGATATTGGCCTGAGAGCCTGTTGGAGGTGATTGACACACTGGAGGGTGCTGAAGGCTGTCAGGGTGCAATAAAGCAGCATTTCTTCCCCACATTCACCGAGACTGCAGTGCCATTAATGTCCCTCAGAGCTCTGGTTTGTGAAGGAATCACAGCAGAAACCACGGAACAACAATGCTGGATTAAATGTTTGCTGGTGAGCCTCAGTTTCTGTCTCTCCATGTCCAGCTGAGATGGGTATTTTTAAGGACTTGTGGGTGCAGATCTGGAAGGCAGAATGAAAACCAGAATTACTGGGGTTTCTAGTCTCTTGCTTTAAAAAGAGATAATATGGGGATTGATCCTACACCTCAGTCCTCTAGAACAAGCTATTGTACCTGATGGAGCTGAGCTCAATGATTCTTGTCCCTTCCAGCTCTGGCTATTCCATAATTCTGAGATCTTTCCTGGCAGGTTTTCTCATTTTCCTTCTTGACTTTACCCCTTTGATGCTATTATAACTTATAGGTGTTTACTCCAAAGCCCCATCAATTTCAATACAGGAAACATTTCAGATAATCCATCCTAAAAATAAAATAAATCATTATTTATTTAGGTTTGTGTCTCTTTCAGCTTTCCAGTCCCCTGCAGAAATGGGAAGTTTTTCTCCAGAGCGCTTAACATGTTGGTTGAGGACTTCTTCCTTTTACCCTGATGCTGAACTATGACAAAATGCTTGTGAGAGTGAACGAGCTGCAAGGTCAGATGTGCAAATATAGAATGGATTGTTGAAGATAAAATGGACTTAACCTTTGGGTTTTGTATTGGCCTTTTTTAAGTGGTTTGCCTTCTCTCTGAAATTTTTATATTTGCACTTAGTTTGCTTAGAAGGCAACATTGAAAGGAGTATTTTGGAGGAATTCCATCTTTGTTCTGAATTATTAACTTGTATGAAGAATGGCAAAGATAGAAAATCTGGGGGGCAGAAACAGAAATCAAAACTACCCCCAAAAATGCTGGATCATTTTACTGGAAGGAATGTTGTTCAGTTTACTGTAAATCTGCAGATGATTCCCGTGATCAGAGCCAAAGTTCAACCCATTCTTGGTGATTCTGAGATTCAATCTGATGGTTTATCTCATAAAGCAAAAATACAGTGTGAAGACACTGAGGAGAATGGTTTACAAAAAATAATCTTATAACCAGAAAGGCTGAATTTTGGTGTCATTTAAATCTTCACTATGAGAAAACTGGATGCAAATTCCACCACAGAATTCTTAAAATAGAAAAACAAGGAGCAAGGTAAATGTTTTTAATCCCAGAATTAAGAATTTGTAAAACCCAAGGCTTGGGTTAATTTTTGGGAATGTGGGAGATTTCAGTTTAGAATAAATGAGTATCGATAGAAGATATGTGATAGAAAAAACCCTTAAAAATGGTGCTGTATGTGCTAGGAAAGGGCTTGTAACACAACAAAAGCATTCCCTAAAATAGAAACACAACACTGACATAAAACACTCATCATGTTTTCAGTGTGAGGCAAGGATTTCAGTCCTAAGCTCCCACATTGGACCGGGGCTTGAATAGCATTTCTGTTCTCTCCTCAGCTGAGCTAATGACACATCTGAGGAAGTGTCAACACCACAGCCGAAAAAGCTCGAGGTGGCAGGAATGCTGTTCACAGGGGACATGGCAGTCACAGCAAATACTCTCCTCAAGGCTGGTTACTCCTGACTAAACAGTGTTTGCAGCAGGAAAAGCCAGAAACTCGCCCAGAGGCAGTGGAGCGCTCCAGATGAGTGCCATGCCTTCTCCAGCAGCAGTGGGTGAGGTAATGCTCCCCCTGGCTCCTCTCCTGCTGCCAGCCCTGTCTCAGGCTGGGATATTTGCTATTTATTTGCTATTTTTTATTTATTTGCTCTTTGTTATTTATTTATTTGCTGTTTGCTTTAGTCAGAGGCCGATGTCACCCGGGGTGGATGAATCCAACCTAATTCCTGATGGCTCCAGGTGTCATTTTCATTCCTGGCAGGGGGAGTTTATCTTCTGTGACTTCACCTTCCATAAAATTTTCAGGTTGAGTGGAAGTCACCTAAACTCCCCGTGAGCTCTGCGGAGGGCAGTTGGCTTTGCCGCGCGGTTCCTCCGAGGTCTCCTGGCCACCTGTCTGAGTTTGGGATGAATCACCCTCTGGACACAGCAGGAGAGGAAACGGCCTCAGGCTGAGCCAGGGGAGGCTGAGAATGGAGAGTAGGAAAAATTTCTTCATGGAAAGGGTTATCAAGTGCTGGGCCTGGCTGCCCAGGGAAGCGGTGAGCTCAGCATCCCTGCAGAGATTTGGGAAGCGTGTGGATGTGTCCTGGGGGGACATGGGTTAGCGGTGGGCTCGGCAGCGCTGGGGAACGGATGGCCCCGATGGTCTTGGAGGTCCTTTCCAATCTGAATCGTTCTATGAGGTGCTAATTTTTCTTCAGGGGCTGCAGGGATACTGATTTTCCAGTCCATATGTGCAATCTTAGTTTGGGGTGGTACAAATCAGGAGAAGTGAGTGAAGGTGATCTGGAGAAGGGGCTCTGATGCAACCTCGTGGTTCTCTGGCTGACAAAACCTGGATGAACAGGTGGGAACAACTCATCCCAAGGGCAGTGAGGGGTAGAATGAGGGAAAAAATGGAAGTTTGATTATTTTATGATTTCTTCCCCGTGTTTTGGTTCTCTGGACAGCATGTTCCAAAGCTCTGTTTTCCAGTTCCTATTCAGTGTTGGATTTATCAACACTTTGGAGGAATTAGAGGTGGATTTTTCTAAAATGGAGCAGAGCTCAGCCCAAACTCTTGCAATTATTGAGTTTGGATTTTCCCATCTAAGCACAGCCTAGGGAAAACTTGCTAGGAAAACTTTTGTTTGTAGGAAATAACTGGAAAAAGAACATTTCACCCCATTAGAGTGAAACACTGCTAAAATATCACCTGTGAAGGACAATATAAATTCATTGAAGTAAGTCCCATCTTAATTTTGGTGAGTGAGGTGGAGTTTCACAAACCAGTTTATGTTTTCATGAGTTGATTGTGCCAGATATGATCTCTTGAAATCCTAAAATTTTCAGACAGGAGGTCACATTCCCACAAATTTGTCAGTTTTGTTACCTGGGATATAACTTTAATTTTAGTTTCAAAAGGTTGCCAAGAATCCCAAAATTGAGTCAGAAAGTGGTGCCATGCCTCACATTTGCAAACAAACATAAGAACCAAAATGGTTTTTTTCTGTCCTTTTAGCACTTTTAATTTTGTTCATTATTAAATATTTTAATTGCCTTCCCTTCAGTGAACTTTAAAGTTCAATTACAAATGAAACCTACAACTTTTTTCCACAAAATATAATAAATGAAGCTTGTTCCTGTTTTTCCATAATTATTTCAAGTGTAGATCAGCTGATCTCTTTCCAGAAAGGAAAAGAGACAAGAAATCCTCTGAAATATCCTCAAGGAATACCCATAGATAGAAGTATTTATTAATGCAAGGAATTATTTTTATTTTTATTTTTTTTCAAAAATATTGCAGGCATTTCTTATTCTTGAGAATTTACTTCTGCTTATGGAAAACAAGAGAAATTCCAGCTGGTGCATGGAGGCATCAGGTGCTGGCCAGGAAACCTTTGCCAGGTTTGTAAAAAGTCTTGGACCCCACATAGGGGAAATGAGGTTTTAATCAGATTTCAGGTGTCCAGAAAAGTGGATTTATTTCAAAATCACCAGTGACCTGTGGCTGCATCTTTGCAAATCCAGTTGTTATTCCCAGTGGGAGCTCCCATTTCTCAACAGAGCTGAAATTCAGGCTGCTTCGCATTTGGAAATCAAAAGGAGCCCTTTGTGCTTCTGAAATTCCGGCCTTGGCCAAGTGCTCTGCAGCCAAGAACAAAAGTTAAGTGAACTCAGAAAGAACAAGTCATCAGCCTGACCTTTGCTCATCAGAAAAATGTAAAACATCTCAGATTTATTCCTCAAATCCAAGTCAGGTTTCATCTGTGCTGAACATTCGGTGAAATAAATGGGAATTTCACAAAAAAGTCAACCTGAAGTCACTGCTGGCAGAGGGGTCTCTGCGTCATCTGTACTTGACAGTTTGTAAAGACCAAAATCCATCATTCCAACCTGCTGGAAAGAGTGTTTTAAGGGTTTTTTAATTCGGTTTGAGTTTGATCTTTTGTTGTAGTGGGTTTTTTGGGGCGGGGTTTCATGGTTTGTGGTTTGTTTTTTTGTAGGTTTTATTTTTGGCTTGTTTGCTTGTTTGTTTAAATTGTTATAAAGGAAATTTTTCCAGCATAGTGACTGGAGCTTGTTTAAGTTTCTATTTACTCCAAGGAGTTGTTATGGAAGAGCAAACCTCATTGTTCTGAAGCAAAGTGAGTAAATGATAAATGAACGTGTTTGGCAGCAGAAAAACAAAATAAGTTTGGCTGGAGAGAAAGGAGGTGAAGGTCCTGATATTTTTTGTTTTTTCTCCTCTCCATCCTCCTGCATGGTGGGTGATGCTCTCCCATGCCCATCAGGTCATCTTCCATTATTGGACCTGAGAAATTTCTTAAATTATTTTTATTTATGCATAATCACTACACTTTTTAGGAGATAACAGCTGGAAGAACAAGGAGACCCTCACAGCAGAAGTCACGGGTAGAAATGTAATTTTCACTGCAATAGGAAATACCTGAAAATGTAAAGAAACATTTTTCTGTTTAGTGTATCCTAAATATCAAACTGCACCCAGGAAAGGAGGGAGCTGATTTAATAACATCTGGTCTGGATGACTTGGACATGTCTGCCATGGTAATTGCATGTTAAGGATACGATTTCACACTGCTTATAATGTCAGAAGCTGTTTCTAATTATACATTACCCAGAAAAGAGCCTTGTTGCCTTCTGTCTTTAAATTATTGTTTTTATCCAGACACCATCTGTCCAGGTAGGTAATACTGTGGCTACTGTTGCTTCCGAGAACCACCTGATCATTGATGGATTTATGCTCACTGCATAAAAATCTTTTTCCTGAAACCTGCAAGTTCACAAAAATATAATTATTGCTGTATTTCAGTCAGAGAAAATTTCAAAACAGTGGTAGGGGATTTTAAATGACTTTCTATGAATAAGAGAAGAAAACTTCTCTTTCAAAAATACATTTAGTGACTTCTGCCTCACCATTTTGCACAGCAATGAGTCCTTCATTAAGTTTGGTCTCTCAGACACCTCTCCCCATATGCAGCATTGAGTTGCTTTCCATTAAAATCAAATTTCCATCCAGAGATGGATGTGCAGCTTCCATGGCCTGCAAACATCCTCCCCCAGCACTCACCTGGCCAACGAAATGTTATTTCTGACGCCCTGCCCGCAGTACTTTGCGTTCTCTCTTAATCAATCAAAGTGTCCTTATCTTTGCTGCACTTCATCTTGTCTAACAAGCGTCCCCAAAAGCACCTGAATTGTGTTTCTAGGAATGAGTGTGCTGTCTTATTGGGACCATGTGTTCACCAGAGCCTGCCCTGTGCCCTCACACAGGAGAATCCACACTGATTCATTCCCAGAGCTCAAACTTTGAATGTTCATATTATTTTTATTAAACTTAACTCTGGTTCTTTCTCCCTTCTCCCTTTTCCCGTGCACCCTCCAGCTATATCCAGCCTCAGAGTCAAAACAGGAATAAATGGAAAACACATTGAAGAGAGGATTATGTCCATATGGAGGAGGATTGACATCCATTTCCAGACTGGGAAGATGGAGTTATACCAGCCAGTTTTCCTTTGGTTATCCACCTAAGATGCCTGTGCAGGTGAGTTGACGCCTGAGCACCCAAGGACAGCACCCTGGGAAGTGTCTCAGCAGAAAGAGCTGGTCAACCTCACAAATCTCTACTCAAATCCACCCTTTCTGTGGACACAGTCTGGGAAGGATCTGAGATCTCTCCCCATCTCCCTGACTGCTCTGCCTGGCTGGATCATGGTAAGGTAATTAGGAACCAGCTGGAGATTGCTGGCTCTTGGCTGGGCCACTGTCACTTCCTTGTGACACCAGCAGGGCTCAGGAGATGTGAGGCCAGCTCTGAGCGAGTTTGATTTCTCCTGATACTGATAAAACTGAGCCCTGGCCCCCTGAGTGAATTGCAGCTGTGAGCCAGAAAGCGATGTCAGAAAGCAGGGAGAGGAAAAGGAAGGAGCTGCTCAAACCTCAGCAAGGTTTTGTCCATCCCCAGGGCTGCTTTTGTGCTGGGCTGGTTTGGAACAGGGCGCTCTTTGGAGAAAATGTCACATTCTATCCCTCCAACACCACCTTCCACAAGTCAGTCCTGATTATCAGTGTGGATGTGGTGCTGAAATCTGGTCCCGAGCTATGAAACTTTCTCTTTAACCTTTTGTCATTCCCAGATTGAAAATTGTCCAAGCACATCCTCATCCCTCAACTTTCCTTGGAAATTATCCTCAACCCTCACATCATACTGAGGGATGGAAAACATTGAGAGATCTCTAAAGTCAACAAGATCAGGGCAAGAGCCCAGATTTCTCTCGTCTGAGCCACAGCTGCCCAAAAGTTTGGTAAATACCGAAATTACTATTTTAATGGCGAGAAATCCATAAAATAAAAAAACAAACAACCAAAACACAACCGCTCCAGCAACAACACAGAATTGCAGAAATGTGAGAAATCTTTGCTGTAATAGTATCAGAGTGCACAGAATCAGGCAGGATTGTGCCCACAGCTCAGTTTAAAAAAAAAAACCCAGATTAATGGGCATAATCAAGCCTGACATTGAGTAAGAGGCAAGTACAAGTAATCAGATCCCAACTTAGCTGATGCTGGCATTACTGGGAGCCTGGGGCACAGTCCAAGGATAAAAACATAACGTCTTATCTAAGCAAGGAGTCATTTCTGCACCACTGGTTACAACATGTTCTTAAAAAGGGAAAGAAGGAAAAGGAAAATATGGCACATGAAATTATTTTATTTCCCAGAAACGATAAGAAAGTAAAGCTGAAAGTTTCTACACCCAATCTTTATAGAGGAAAAGCCTATCTAAAGTTAACCCCTTGCAATGTCCACTGTAAAACCCCAGGATATGAAGAAAAATATTAAAACAAAAAGTGAAATGGGGATTAAATCAAATTAAAGTTAAAAACTCAGATTTTGGAATATTTCTGGCTGGTTGGAGATTGCTGGGATCCATGGGGCCAGCCTGCTTCTTGGTTCAGTGAGAGTTCAGGCAGTCTGACAATCACATCCTTTTGGCCAGGACTCCTTTCCTGGCAGCTCATCTCCCTGTTTCTCAAGACTCTTCTTTTCCTCCAGATTCAACAGGGTGTTGACCTGGATCTCTCAGAACAGCTCATGGGGAGGAAAGACCCTCTGACACAAAACCACGTCACTGGACAGGGAACTGTAATGTCAGGGAGGGCATCTGGAAGATCAAAGTGGGAATAAACCAATCACTCCAACCCTATTATTTCCGGCCTTTTGAAGCACAGCTCATGAGTCTTAACAAGGGAAGACTTTTTGTGTAAAATTCAGTAAATTAAAAAAAAAAAAAAGCAACAAACCCAGACCAAACACGCACAGGCCTGTGGGGGAAAAGCTAGAATTGAATTTCCGTAACACGGACCTTTCCCAGAAAAGCCAGCGCGGATCAGCGTGAAATGCAACACCACACATCTGCGAGGGAGTCTGCCCAGCTCCTCCCAGTCTTTTCCATTTTCATCATTTGCCATCCTTTGAAACCTTCCACGATGACAATTCACCAGCACAGCCCAGCTCTGCCCCAGAGGGAGCTCTGGGACACTGGGGCTGCCTGGAGTCAGGAGGAAGACACAGGTGAGAGGGATGGAGGGTGGTGGGTGGAATCACCTCCTCCACCTCGCCTCTGCCTGTGGAGCAGGGTCAGACCATGTGTACAGCCCGAATGAAGCCTCATTTTCCCCTTCCAGCTGCAAGTCAAGGTGTGAGCACTGGTATCTCACAGAAACGACTCAGGTTCTCAATGCTGACCTGCCTCAATGGTCTCCATTCGGTGGGACACTGATTTATTGTCCTCACGAGCCTCAAGTGACACCATTTGCTCTTTCCCCAAGGGCTGGTAGGCGAGCAAGCTGACAGTTGTTGGTTGGACGTGACCACTGCTCTGCCCTGGGAGAGCGACACATGTGTGAGGTGGCCGCTCCTCAGCCCTTCTCAAAATGTTTGTGCAGGAGCAGCCATAAATCCGTCTGTATTGACCCGAAGATGCAATCCAAGGTGTTTCAGCCCGGGCCTTATCTACATCACCTTATCAGGAGCGAGATGCACCCCGGGAAGGGAGGGGACTACGCCAGAGGGTTTGGCCTCGTCCCTTCTGTCCTGGCACGGGGAGGGGACTGCGGGCAGAGCTGGGTAATGATTTGTCATCGCCAGGACCGGGGTGTCTCTCTTTGCAGAGGAAACCTTGGCCGTGATTGACAGTGGGGCTGTTTCTGCCGCTTCCCTCGCTGTTGTCAAGTAATAATGAAGCTTTGTCAGTCCATCATGGACATGGATATGCCAGACTATGTCGACTCCTTGGACTCCTCTTATACCATGCTGGAATTCGACAACCTCCGTGTGCTCCCCAATAACACCGGTGAGATTTTTACCCATTTTCTCTTGAAAAAGCTCCACTACTTTTACTATAAAGCTGGTCAAAGAGGAACGGCTGGTGGGAGGTACAGGGCAAAGGGTGGAAGGGGTAATATTTAAGCAGCTGACCTGTCAACCTCTGTTGCATCCGTGGTTATGTTTGGGCTGAAACGCGACCCCTTCGCTTGCCGACCCCGTTTTGGGTTATTTTCGTTGCTGGGCTGAGCGACATGCCCTGAAGAGCCCAGCAGGTTCTGCAGATGTTGGTAGAGGCCTTCATGGCGTTCCCTGGGTTTGTCCCACTGTGTTGTTTATGAGAGGAGTTATTACCAATATTTCTCGTTCAGATGTGTGTTTCGTTCCCGTGTACGACTTCAGTTGACGTTTAATTCTGGGGAAAACTAGTCGTCCCAAATGGCATTTCTCTGTGATTGTGTGCCCTGTGTGAGTTGGGCCTGGGAACTCGGTTTGAGAAGCAATATCCAAATCATTTCTAGCTTTGTATTCCTGGTTTCCAAGATGGTCCTAACAGTTTTTAGAGCACAGAAGGACTTGGCTGGGAGGCGGGAGTGTTTATACGGCGAGACTTCCGCTTCATTCACAGGAATAAAGCGCTTTGTGTGGTATTCAATTTTTCTGCAGTCAAAAGTACTCTGACATAAAGCGAGCTACATTCTGTGAAATTAGCTTCTCACTGTGTAAAAATAAAGGGCATTTTGGTCATATTGCATGAAACCAATCGTGCAACTGAATGAGGTTCCAAAGTTAGCAATCCCTTCGGAGAGTTTTGGCAGCCTTTTCATATGTTAAGAAGCTTAGTGAAAATAAGATGGGTTTTTCACATTTGCTCATTAACTGGCTTATCAAAAGAAATCAGTTTTAGTAGGGATATCACCTACAATATCAAATTATTAGATGTGGGGCATGGAGGAAGGTCAGGAGACAAGTAGAGTGAAAAGGCCCAAAGGAACCTGGATTTTAAATTGCCTTCTGTTAAGCTCTGGCTGACGCCAAATCAAAGATTTTCAATATATATAGCTCTTGTAAGCTCCAGAAAGACTGGATCTTATTCTTGCAGAAAGGTTTCCATCTTCCATCCTCTTCCAGAAATGTTGTTTAACACACATGTTTTGTTCTGTCACTTCCAGTTGAACAACAATATATTTTTCACTTTTTGAAGAGGAACAAATTTCCTCAAAATTCAGTATAATTTTGCAAATGAACCACCAATGCCTGTTCACGCGGTAGAACTGACAGGTTGAGTTTTTTCTGAACTTTATCGAACTCGGTATTGTGTTATTTGTTTAGCTGTTAATGACTAACCAGCTCTCTCGGGAAGTAGCTGCTTTGAAATTAGCTTGTTTGTCTTGGGTAAGTGTCTTTTTCTACGGTTTGTAAAAATAACTTCAAAAAAGACCTGAAATGGCCATGCATGGAAATCTGTGAGTTCAGTTCAGCTGAGTTCAGTCCCCTGAGGTAATTCAAAATCACAGTTTCCTTGTGGCTTCAGAAATATTTTAAAATATTTTAGAATCAAGAAATAATCTCATTTTAGGTACTTTTCATAACTATACTGGATTTTTTTAAGATTGTTTATATCTCTCCTAAGGTTCAGCTGTGTTTTCCCTCCTAAATGATGACAGCTTTGCCCTCTATAAACATGAACAGGAAAGGATGCAATATTTATTTTGATGGACTCAGTGCAGTTTCTTACCTTCTGAACAATTCCAAAAGTGAAAATTGGAATATTTTCTAATAAGGTCATGCTTTCTTGGAACCAACTCTTTCCTTCTTCAGAACATTATTTCATCAAAATTTTGGGTGGATTAATTTTGTGGAGCTCTTCCCATACTTAGATGTTTCTTCTTCAGGAAGCTGCTATCATTCTGAGATCTGCCCAGATATGTGTTTTGGATTTTCCACCTTCAAATATCCCATAATTTGCCAAATATTTTAAGATTAATTCAAAATAAAGAATAGAACACTTCATAGGAGTGATATCAAAAATAATTAAGGTTTAAATATAAAGCCTGGCAAAAGGAAAGGAGCAAAAATCACTGCTAATTCTGTTTTTCCTTTGTGAAATGTATTTTGTCACAGCAGAAATTTTTCCCATTCTGTACAAATTTGTTTCCTTCACCTCAGCTGGCACTACAACCCATATCCTCAGTTTTTATGTGTGGTTAATGGCTGTTCCCTTGTCAGAGCTGTCTTGTTTTGGTGAAGATGTGGAGCATTGCTGCAGTGCAGCCCCAATTCTTGATTGGAGAGTTGGCGAGCGCTTTCTCCCAGGGTGATGCCCATGGCCCTGCCTCAGCTCCCACACTCCACACTGGGACTCTGGCACGAGGTTGATGAATTCCTTCCCAGCCCTGCAGGAGTCTGGCCCAGTTCAGACCATGCAAAAGCCACCAGAGATGTTTTGGCAGTGATTTTCCATCCCTCGAGCTGCAGGAGTGCCCAGAACAGCTCTGGTTGGCACCTTCATCATCGCTCCTGTAGGGTTTGGGATCGCTAAGTCACTGCTGTGTTTTATATCTCAAAAAACCCTTCTGTTTGCTAAAAGCTGATGTAGAAAGAGGCTGACCTGCACGTGGCCAGGGTTTAAACCCCCTCCTGCCCTGCATTTGTGTGTACAGCTTTCACAATGCTGGCTTTGGCACCGAGTTTGGCTCTGTGTGCTCAAGCCCTAAACCCACACTTGTGATCTCTTCACATCCTAGCCCAGCACATGTAATTTGGGGATTTGTTAACTGCAAGTTATGTGCACCAAAACGTGGATTTCCTGGTAGATAAAAGCCACCCTGGAAAGTATTGCAAGATGATTCTCTTTTACAATGTGCATCTAGAAGAGCTGTAGCCAGCAAAGGAACTGAAAGAAGAAGCAGTGCAGGGGTCAGGTATCATGAGAACATCCTCAGTGTCATTTCTTATCACTGTAAAACTGGCATTATCATCTCAGCCCTGGTTAGGCAATTGTTTACATACAGAGGCAGTGGGTACCAAAAAATTTGTGTGCATTTCAGTTGTGAGCTTGGCTGACCCCAAATCTGGGGAAGCCACTGGGCTGCTCTTCTCAGCCTTAGGAGAGGTCCCAGTCTGCCCACTGATTGCATATATCTTACAAAAAAGTGGTTAAAACTTCAGCTATATCTGCCAGTGTACCTTGGGGACAGCCTCAGGGAGGGGTCTGGCCACAAGCAGAGCCTCAGCTCAGCCTGGGAGCCACACTAAGTCGAGATGAGTTGTGGTCTCCTCCTGGAGAACAAAATCAAGTGCATCTCTGCAGTGGAAATTTGAAAGGCACCATGGCACAGTGTAGGAACTATTCAGGTTCTGTGCCAGGCAGGGATGGAGCACACAAAGCAGATTTCACAGGCAGGGAATGTGCTTCCAGGGATCCTGGCCTTCCCCTGCCTTTCCTTGTAGAGATCAGTCCAGGAAAAACCCAGACATTGAGTAGGTTTGAAAGCTGTGTTGAAAGAGTCTTCTGGTTTCTGCAATATCAGCTGTGCCCTGCTCTTGTCTGAGATAATTCTCATTTGGAGCCCATCATTAGCTGGTGGCAGGATTTTGTAATTAAAAATTTTGATCATAATAAAAGTGCTTATGGCTTCCCTTTTATTTACCTATTTATTTATTAAAATTTCTCTTCACATTCAGCCAATTCAGCTGAAAAGGACACGTGGCTCTCTCCCAGGGTTTGAATTTTTAGCTGCCCTAGCACAGAGCCACCCAGCTCACCACTGGTTTGCTTGTGCTTCCATGGATACAAGCAAAGGCAAAATTTGGTTTGCTAATTTCCATCAGCACAGTGCTGATGGCTTCTCCTCCAGTAATACCTGGTTTAAGGCCAGATTATTAATTTCTTCTTTACATCAGCGAGCAGATTCTCACATCCTACTCACATAAAAGATAAAGAAGTCTTTTCTGGTGAGTAAATACTTTCCAGCATCAAGAACATTTTGCAGTCTGGACTCAGTTGAAGGATGAAGGGTCTATTGGACACCTAAACTATTTGACCTTGGCTTGATTCCTCTGAAGTCTAGAGAAAGCATGAGTGGAGTAAAGAGGAAATTGGCTGCCCTATCTTTATTTTGGTTGTGCAAAGTTTTAAAATGGAATCCAACACAGGGCATTTGTTTATGGTCATTTGCTCCTTCAAATAATGGATGGAACAACAGATGCCCAAATCCACAAAGGAATATTCTGTACAGTTCATTTAATACTGAGTTATTAAGTAATATAAAATCAAGAATCATTGCAAAAAAAAAAACCCTAAAAATCAACCTAAATTGCCATTAAACCCCTCTGACATAGACAGTGGTCCCAAAGGACCCAAGTGTCGCTTCCTGACAAATGTCAGAGCTGGGAGAATCTTACACAGATTTGGGAAGAGACAAATCTCAATTCCTGTCATTATGACCTAAGAATGATTTTGATGCTGTCATTCTTTCTTGTCATATTGCTCTCATCTTGCTATAACCCACTTATTTACTCATCCACGCACCAGAAGGTGAATATGGACCAAAAGGGTTATTTTAGAAGGTGACAGGAATTCTGAACTTTGCACTAGTGAAGTCTTGGCTAAAAATGGCTTAGTCTCAGCCTTAGTTAAAAAAACTGTCATTTTTTAAAAACTAAAGCTTTGTTGGCTTTGGGTTTTTGTTTCTTTTTTTTGGTGGGGGGTGGGGGGGAGTTGATTACAATTTTCATTGCACAGCAAATATTTTCACTATAAATTTTTTGACGTGTATTCACACACAAAAATAACCTTCTCCCTCTCTCTCTGTATATGCACATTCTGTGTGTGGATTACCCAGAGCTATTTTTATGCATTATGGATTAGAAAACTTTCTCTGGGCAGATCAGATGGCAATTCCTCCTCTTTGAGTAGTT
Source organism: Cyanistes caeruleus (assembly GCF_971803275.1). NCBI lineage: Eukaryota > Metazoa > Chordata > Aves > Passeriformes > Paridae > Cyanistes > Cyanistes caeruleus. Next base: position 18,884,944 of record NC_141712.1, read on the forward strand.
TTATCTGAGAAACTGCTAAGCTGAGCTTTCCCCATCCCTGTTGTGAGGATGTCCCATCCCAGAGATGCGTCAGGGTGTGCCTTGTCCCAGGGACTTTTCCGAGGTCACTGGAGCACGGGATGGGCTCCCCTGGAGCACAGAACATGCTCCCAGAGGTGTGATAAATTCATAAAACCGTCCTGCAGCCCAGGTCGGGCTCTGCAAACAGATGGGGAGATACAAACACTGTCAGCTGCCCTCCTCGCAAGGGGCTCCTGTTTTTTCCTTCCCCGAGCTGTGCCTCAAATTAGGAGGATTAAGAGGGCAGCGAGTCTGGTGGTCAGGGCAGAGGGAGAGGTTCCAAGGGGAGTTTTCAGCAGTGTGTACACACAGGGCAGGCTGGGGCAGAGCTATTCCTGCCCCAAATGAGGGGGTGCTAACGGAGGACATGACAGAGGGCATTCACATGCCTTAATTTTAGGTCCCTAATTTAGAAGACTGATCTTCCTGCACACCTCTTGTTGCTTTCTAGTGGAAAGCAGTGAGCCTCTTCAGGGAGAATTTCAGAGGAGGGACCAGACTTAGAACTAAAGGGATTCCTGTGGGAGCTGCTGTCTCTGCCTTCCAGTTGCAGAGGAGCTCTCAAGAACAATCTTTTATCTTCAGCACCTCTTCATGTCATGGGCATGAAGTAGTTCATCCTTTCTGCCCCTGCTGTTTCTTCTCTGCATTCTATTTATTCAAGTTAATGAGCTTTCTTTCCATTTTCTTCTGTGGACACCAGCTTTGAACTATGTTCTCCAGATATCTCATTGAGGAGGTGGCTCTCCATCCCTCAAAAACATAAAACTCACACGCAAGTGAGGTTTCCTTATATCTCTCCAGGAAAGCAGTGATAATTGTTAAATTCTCAGGGTGAGTTTGGGTTATGCAGTTTGAAATCTCCCTGATCACTGAAGAAAAACACCAATACCAGAAGCAAAGGAGCCGAGCTTGGGGAGAGCATGAGTGTAAATTGCGAGGTTTCCGTGGCAGGGAGCTCTAACTGTCCCCGTTCTCTGCCCGCAGAGGCCATCGCGGCCGAGTCAGCAAACACCAACCTGCTCCCCAACGGCGTCAACTCCCTGTGCTCCATCTGCGGGGACCGGGCCACCGGCAAGCACTACGGGGCCTCCAGCTGTGACGGCTGCAAGGGCTTCTTCAGGAGGAGCGTCCGCAAGAACCACGTCTACTCCTGCAGGTACCGGGATTTCAGCTATTAAAACACGCAATTGATGGATGCGGGAAATGATTTGGGGCAGGGACCAGGGGATCGTGTCTCAAATGACAAGTTGCCATGCCATGAAGGCCACCAGTAGAACTGTAGTTTGGTCTGGGATTAAACTCATTTCTATCTCTAAACTCAGTCCTATCTCACTTGGACCCTGAGGCCTTCTGTGGCACGGAACAACGCTTTGAGCAAATTCACCGTCACTGTTTTCCTCCTGGTGTAAATTGAGGGAAACTCACAGACCTGAGAATCACAGAATGAACTAGGTTGGAAAGAACCTTTGAGATCCTTGAGTTCAACCCAAAACCTGAGGTTTGACTGATGTGTAAAATACATAAATACAGACCTTGGGTGTGGAGTGACACCATGACCTCGTCACAGCCCAGCAAGGGGAAGCCAAGGTGGCAAAGGACCAAAGCTCTGGAGATTTCCTCTTTCTTGCTTTTCCCGGTAAAAAACAAGAGTCATCCAAGAATCTGTCACCTCCAAAGCCCTCTCACAGCTTCTCTGTTCTTGTTTTGAAATACAATAAATTATGTGCACTGACTTATCAGTGATGATTTTATGAATATTCTGAGAAATAAGTGTAGACCAGAGATGATTCACATCCACTTTGGCACACAGGTATACATTTGAGAGAGATTTCTTGCCAGGAAGAGGCTATAAATTATAAAGCTGCTATCTTGATTGACCTTAGAAAAATTATGTTTATTTTAGCACAGAAGAAAGTGGAAAGAAATCCCAAACCTGAATACACTTAAGCCCTTCATCTCTAGCTAAAACCTGGAAGTTTTCTTTCTGTTCCAAAACTTTTCCTTCTCTAAAGGCATTCCAAATTTTTCTAATGCAAGTCACCCTACTTGTTTAAAATGTTCCTGGTGCCCTTCCTAGTCCAGGACACACCATGAAGGACACCTGAGGTGACAGCAGTGTCCACCTACACAATGCCCATCCCATGAACTGTGGGATTCCTGCAGGAGGACTTGAACTCTGCCACTGGTTTCTTTGAAATTTCAGCTGTCGGTCTCCTGGGAGCAGAGTGGTTGCCTCTTCCCAGGAATCCATGAATCTCTGCGATATTTGGCAGCTCAGGGAAGATCCACAGCATTGAAGCCAAGCTTGTGTGCAAGCCCTTATTTGGTGAGCTCAGCCCAGCTCAGAGCTCTGCAGACGTGAATACCTCTGAAAGTCTTTGGGCCTTTGTACCTTTGGCTTTTTACCAGCCTGGGAAAGTGCCTGAGCTTTTACAACCTGAAGGTCCCAGAGCAACCCACGTCATCTCCTTTCTGCATGGAAGATTCCCCTTCCATTGTTTCACCCACCATGGGGAGGGCTGCCAAGGCTGCGTGGGCCACCCCTGGATCAGCACAAGGGCTCCTAAATCCCCAGTGGAAGGAGAAGGAATTAGGAGGCCATGCCCCTCAGAACAAGGCCGCAGACTGTGGGCCACAGTGCATTTTATTCTGTGCAAATCGTAGAATAGTTAACAAGTGAAATCAGACAAACCCCAACGCCCAACACCCAAAAACTGTCTGGAAGTGGGAGATGGAGCTCCTACCAGAGCACAACTTGAGTCACAGTCTTGTTTTCACAGCCAAAATCATCCCAATCCCTGCAGGGTGGGTGGTCTGAAGCCGCTGCGCTCCCAGCTGGCAGGAGTGGCGGTGGGGAAGAGGAGGAGCTTGGCCAAGCCAACGTTGATTCAACCCATTTCTTTCAACCCAAAATTTGGTTCTCCTCTAGGATCATGCAGGGTGGAGCTCAGGGACGTCTGGGGCTGTATTTGGGAATGTATTTGGGGCTGCCCAGGGTAAGGGGGTGCAGATGCCAGGCTGTTTGCTCCATGTTGTGTTTCCCATCTCCTCCCAGGTTCAATCGACAGTGTGTGATAGACAAAGACAAGAGGAACCAGTGCAGGTACTGCAGGCTGAAGAAGTGCTTCAGAGCTGGCATGAAGAAAGAAGGTGGGTGCAAAGAGACATTTCAAACCTTCCTGCTGCTGTCCTGGGCCCTGTTCCACGGCAGAGCATGGTGGGGAGCAGCAGCAGCACTGGCTGGAGAGATGATGATTGTGTGTCAGAGAGATATTTTCTGTTGCAGCTGAAACATTTGCCATTTTATCTCAATTTCAATGAGAGCCTGGTGACACTGTTCACCCATCCGGTGAGGCTGGTCTTTTTGGGATATTTTAGTCCTGGGAAAGGGATGGGCTTCCTCAGGGCTTATTTGGTCTCTAAGTGCTTTACAATAGCAATTTCCTCTCTCCATACCCACTGGTGTGACTCCTAATCCCACCTGTGCCAATCTCAGCAAGGATCTGCCAGCTCTGATCTCATAAATGCCATCAGTTTGCTGCTACAGGTGGTGTGGTTGGCTCGGCTGATGCTCACCTAGCTGTGTGAGAGGGCAAGGTACAGCCTGAGCACAGAGCCTTAAGGAGTGGGAGCCTCTCCTCCACGGCATGGGGCAGAGCTCCTGAGCAGGGTGACTCATGTGTCCCCCACAGCTGACTCACCAGGGGACATGACTCAGAGCAAAACCCTTTTGTGGTGTTGCTGGTGGGCAGGGAGGCTGTGGAGCCACCACCTGCACCAGCACTGAAGGGCCAGTCCCACTTTGGCCAACACCTTTTGTTGCACTTCCCATTGTCTGTATTGAGGAGGTGGAGAGTTGTAGGTTTGGGTGCTGGTGACCATCAGGATGTGCCCTTTCCAAAGGAAATGCCATCACAGTGCCTAATGCTCTGCAAGAAATAAAAACATTTCTGTTAGCCTGTGCCTACGTGCAGCTTCCCTGGGAAAGTCTGTGATCCATCACAGCACTTCTGGTCTCTGCTTGTCCAGTTCTGCACGCTGGCAGAGTGTGGATGATCCTGTTTTACTGTGATTGGCCTTGTCCATTCACAGCAGCTTGACAAACTGGGGGCCCAACCCACCCAAGGTGTAGGTTGTTGGGTGATGGTTTCACACTCTTCACCCTTCATTTGTGCTGTTTTCCAGCCTACTGGCAGCTAAAAGATGAGGGAGGTAGAAAGAAGCTTGAAAGTTTCTTTCCATGTCACCAAGTTCACCCAAGGGGTGGGATTGTGGCCCCACTGAACCCAAGGGGAAATTTGCCATCCATTTCTGGTAATTCTTGAGAATTTACTGGTGATGAAATGATCTTTCCGATGTTCTGACCATATGTTTTCCTGGAGGAGAAGGGTGTCTTGAAATTTGGCATAAGTCATGGATGAAGCAAAAATGCCAGCTGGTTTAATTTAGGAGAAATGGAGTAAATACAGCAGATGGAAAAATAAATAGAGCTCAGATTAATAAAGACCAAACTGAAGCTGATTTGGTCAGTTCTAGATGGGATAAAACCAATTGCCAATGCAGCAAACTGCAGTGCTTGGAAAGGCTGAAATCTGGTTATCAGATCTATTTGTTGAGCTGAAGCATGATTTTTATTGGTTTTTATGGTAAGAGTTATAAAACCTTGGCTCATGCCTCCATCACTGAGTGCAGCTTGATGGGAGATGACTCATTTCAAGTTCCACATCGTCACATTCCTTGAAACCTTTTTTTTATGAGTGCAGTCAGGTTGAGCGCTCGGAAAATTCTCGTGTTTGGCAAGGAAGATTTTAAAGCACCTTGAGCAACTGCTGTGCAGAAATTAGCTTAGCTGACCAGAGCTCTATCCCAAGCACATGTGCAGGACTGGGAAAGAAAAGTTCTTGCACAATTGTGTGCACAAAAAAGAACACAGCTATTTGCTTTTGGGTGGTTCTAGATTAATATTAAACAGTATTGCGAAGCGTTAGGGAAAAGGAGAAGCCGTATCTCGGAGGGAGCACTATTGGGGTGTCCAAATATTTGTACAAAATCTTTTGGAGCGTGCAGCAAGCTCATGTTGGGAGGTGGCAGCGGTGGCATCCCTGCTCCGTGTCCCAGCCCTGGCACAACCCTCTTCTCTGGCACATTCCCGTAGGGCCAGCCCTTAGAGCAGCAATCAGGGTTCCCAGGGTGTGGCAATAGCATTGTTTATCCACAGCAGAGGGGCAGAAGCTGGGAACGATCCTTTTCCATTGGCTGTGACAATACACCTGGGGTGGGGTCAGAGGGGCTGTGTCACCCCTGCCCTGCCCCACTGACCCACTGCTTGCTCTCTGTGTGCACAGCCTGGGGGAACTTGCTGTTCCCTGGCAAAACTGACTGATAAACGGGAGTTTTGGATCCAGAGGGGGGTTTGTTTTTTGCTTTTCCACTCTTCCTGTGTTGTAAGATGTGATGCGACACGTTTGGACATCTCTTTTTTTTTCTTTTTTATTTTTTCTTTCCCCTCTTGGAAACTTTTCTAGTGGATAAGGAACTACAAGGAACTGTGTAGCCTGGTAGAAGCCAAATTTCTCCCTAAAGAAAAAGCTATATATAATATAATACAAATACCTGAGCTATGTGATGACCAGGTCTGCATGGGACTGTAGGATTTAAACTGTGTCAGAGGAGGTTTAGATTGAATATTAGGAAAAGGTTCTTTCCCTGGAGGGTGGTGGGCACTGAACAGGTTCCCCAGTGAATGGCTGAGAAAATCACCTGTAGGATCTTTAGATTGACTTGTTTGTACAGCCTGAATTCGATCCTGTTTTCAGGAAGAACCAAGAGCGCCCTTACACAAGAGACCCACACCTTCAGGCTTGTGAATTGAGATGGGGTCCAGGTTCCATCAGCACTAATGAGAGCAGGGAAGGGACAAAACTTGAGTCTTGTGGAAAGTCCAGTGCCCAGATTTCCTAGAAAACAGTTCACTCAGAATCACTCCTATCCCAACTGCATTTTTGGTATCAATAATTCACTTTGATAACAGCTATTGCAGTTAGGATGAGAGGAGAGGGAAAGCCTTACCTGAACAAAAAACCCTCTTATGTCCTGAACACCTTTATGATCAGGTTCTAAGATTTTTACAGGAGATTCACCCCTTTATTCCTGTGTTGGAGTTAAGGCTGGGACTGTGCCAGAGGGTAGTCTGGATGTTTTGGGGATTTTCTGGCTGTTCCCCCTGACTTTCTCTGTTGGCTCAGAAGGTTCGATTTCTATTGTCTTGCACAATGCTACCAGACAGGTTTTTGGTCACTGCAGCATCCGTGGCTGAGTAGAACACCAGGTACTTAAACACCCAAAGAAAACAGCGGGATTCTATTTTTAGCATCACCCTGAGATCATGTTTAACCTCGAATAAATCAGCAGGGTGTGATTTCTCAAGTGAGCCAGGTCATCTCCTCACACGGAGTGCCTGAAAACCTGGAAGCCTTTTGAAATGTCAGCACTGCACTGTCAGGATTCAGTTTGTTGGTGGGAAAAGAAATGAGGGGTTAATATTTAACCTCTCATCCCCTTCAAAGTAATTTATGAATGTGCATGAACTTCTTCAATTTTATGCAGAAATGAAAAGAATTATTTTATCACTGCTGCAACAGTAAGGAGGAGGGAGGGTTTGAGGCTTTTCTTTATTTATTATTGTGAAATTGGACAGGTTTATAGGACAGTTTTATTAGTGCTTCACAGAGCCTCTGTCTTGTTTCATACCTTTTGTTTGCACATTTCTTTTGCCAGCTTTCAGAATGCTGGGACTGCAGTTTATTGCAAAGAAGGATGGAAAAGATAAAGGATCTTCTCTACCTTCAGTAGTCATAAATCAGCCCACAAGTCCATGAAAGGATTAAATGTGCATGTACCATTGGGATTTATTTGTGAATAAAACACACCACACCTTCAAAATCCGAGGTAGCTCAGGGAAAAAAGATTATTTGTGGATATAAATTAATCAGGCAGCAGGAGGAGTAAATCTGTCGGTGAGGACAGAAACACTTTGAGCACTGGTGGCTGCACCACGCAGGGACCTGTCTCCTCCTCTGTGTTCTCTCTGTGCCATTTATCACTGCATTTCCAACCCCAACAGCATTAACAGAGGCTGGCTTTAGTGGAATAATGATGGAAAGAGTAATTCCTGTGTAGGCACAGCCTGAACCTCCGCAGTGGCTGTGGAAAGTTACTGGTTTGCTGCTCTCCCAGCCAGTGCCCGTGCCCCCATTTCTTGGACTCCCTGGAGATTCCTCATCCCAGCCTCTGGTCCTGCGTGGCAAGGCAGCAAGGACAAATAGTTTGGGAAGCAGGGGCTTGCTGCAATCCCACAAACACGGCCCAGAGCTCGAGGCAGAGTGTCCAGCCTTGCTCTGAGTGACAAAACCCTTCTGAGGGCTCCCCTGCGTCACACGGAGGATTTGTTTGTTTTCCATCCACTTCCCACAGCCAGGACGTGCTGACAATTCCCTGGAGAGAGACACAAGCATCGTTCTGCCCTCTCTCCCCTTTCCCTGTGGGAAAGCCCAGCTCGGGGCCACGCTGTCCCTGGCCAGCACCATCCTGGGGCCTCTCTGACGTCCCTTCTCGAGGGGCTGGGGCGCTCTTTGTGGTGTTTTCTGGCTTTGGGAACGTGCAGAGAACAGGATTAGAGGGGGAAAAAAACCAGGGAGCAAAGATTTTGCCAGGCACTCCCTCCCTGTGAGACAGATGGATCCAGCACTGGGTTTTTAGTCCTTCCTGCAGGTTGATTGAGTTTTATTGACAGCAAAGGCAAGATCACACCTGATCCCAGCACCCCCAGGGCCAGCACGTCCCTCGAGCACTCCCACTGCCTCACCAGGAGTGACCTGTCCCTTCCCTATCACAAACATAATAAATACAGCAATATAATCACTGCACAGTAATAGATTAATTTTTGTGGCAGGTGAAACATTAACTCCCCTTTGTATCTAATTCCATCACATCTTGGGTGCTTTCAGCGATAACACCCGAATCACCTTGAGAAAGTCACTCTGTACCATCCACTTACACTGGGAGAGAGAGACTGAGCTTATCAGAGCATGAGGGAAGCACTGAAATATGTGCCATAAAAAGACTTGGGGAGGAAAAACAGGCTGAGGCTTCTTAAAGGAGTCTGTCCTGGGGACCAGGTCTGCCTGGGACTCTAGCAGTTTCATCAAATCAGATGTGTAACTCGATTGGAAAGGCAAAATTGTCCCTTTTCTTGTAAGCAGGCAGAGAGCCTTACCCTGAGAGCACGTTGGGGAGCATCTGACATAAATCCAGGTGTAGAAGCTTGGATAGGGATTTTACAAAATAGCCAGTGATGACACAGATTGGATCAGGTTAGTTCCTCCTGAGTGCTGGATGCTGCCACTCACCTTTCTGCTGGACCAATAAAACCCATGAAGTGTCAAGATTATGGTTCCTTTAATCACCTTCAGGCTGACCCTCCCCTCATGCACAGGGCAGCTTATGCTGCAGTCTAAAGAGGGTTAGCAGAGCCTCCCAAAAGCTGTGTTTTCTCTAAATTGATGACAGATTGCCTCTCTGTAGCGTCCATAGCCTGAAAATGCTCCAGGAATGTGTTTGTTGTAGCACCTTTTGGAAATGGATGCAGCCCCTTGCAGGCAGGGCTGGCTCTGAGGCACAAAGTCAGATCCCCATGAGCTGATCCTGACTGACAGCAAGGCTGAGCCCCAGATCTTGAAAAATAAACACCTCACTCCTGTCCATAAGGGGAGACATTGATTTTTTTGTCACTGGTGCTTGTTTTCTGCCCTTTCACTTTGTTGGCCCCTCATCAGAGGCTGCTTAGGAAAATAGAGCAGTGGTTGGACATGAGCTGGCAGAAAAAAAAGACCTTCCTCAAACTGTGCAAAGCAGAGCCCACGTTTTTTGTATGGATTCCTAGGAATGAATCCTGATGCTCTAAAACCCCAAAGAGACCTAAGACCCCAGCGGTGAGGCAAAGACTCAAAAAAAATGACTGCAAAATAACTCTGCTGATTCTGCAGAAAGGGAAAAAGAAAATTGCTGGAAAAATCTTCTCCAGTGGCCACTTTTGAGACAAACCCCCAGTGTTCTACCCCCAAGGGGTTAAAGCACAGTCGTGCTTTGGCAGCTCTGTTTGAGTCATTCTCCCCAAATAAAGAGGAAGGAGTCTGGGATTGCTGCTGGATGAAGGAGGAGGGATGTGCTGCACTATCACCACATGCTAAATCTTCCTGCTCCCTCTGCTTTAAGGACATGACAAGTGCCTTTCCCAGCTGTTTGTAGCCAAAATCTGTGAGCTGCCAGGGAAACACTGAGTGTGCTCAGGCTCCTTCCCCCAGCCCCGAGCTGCTGGACAGAGGCAAGAGGGCTTGGGGGAGAAACCTACACTGAAACCAGATTGGGTTAAGTCTAAATTCTCCTTTTTCCTCTGCTGCTGTTTCACTCGATGGCTGCAGTGGAGGTGAGTCAGCTCCTGGGGACCGTGTTGCAAAAATAAGCTGCTGGAGTGCAATCCATGCCTCCTGTTCCCTGTGCAGGGCTGGTGGAGCATGAGGCTGGATGTGGCTCGTGCTCCAGGGAAAAGGATGGTTTAAAGGGTGGGAAAGGCCCCGAAAAACAGTGGGTTTTTTTCCTATTTCACCATGGCATGTCCAGCAAAGGGTCTGGGCTGATCTTCACTCTGCTGTGGTCCCTGCAGTGTGTCCAAGGTCTGTGCTGCTGTTGTTATTACCAATTCAGAGCACTGAGCTGGTTTCCAGCAGGGCTGGTGACAAACCCTGGCTTGGTCTTGTCTTTATCTGACACTGCTGGCAGGGTTTCAGGCTCTCTGAAATCACCTGCGTGATGGGCAGCACTGGGGGAATGGCTTTAAGGGGGAATCTGTGGATTTCATCTTCCTTTTCTTTGAGCTTCCTTCAGGGGTGACCCTTTCTGTGTCCCCTGGGAGGGGATGTCCCCTGGGATCACCACCACTGATGCCTCAGGGGCAGGGGACGCTCACAGGCTGCTCTGAGGTGGGATCAGGGGATGCTTTTCCAGCACTGCCAGGAGATGAGGTGCAGCCCCAGGAGCATCAGGAGCTCAGCACAGGAGCCCTCAGGGTAGCCATGGCAGAGAGGGTGCCAAAGCCACCAGCAGTGTGGCTGCATTGCCAGGTGGAGAGAGGTGACACCAAACCCCTAAATTCCCCCTGAGCTGCATCAAATACAGTAAAAATCCCATGGGTGCTGCTCTGACCTCCAAACGGCCTCGTCTCCCTCTTGTGCTTGGTCTTCTCCCCCTTTTCCCCTCCCCAGAGCCTGTTCATTCCAACATCCAGCAACAGTGGGGCATCTTGGAGGAGCAAAGCCACATCCACTGCTGTTTAGGGACCACAAGGAGCAGCAGCCACTGGGAGCTCTCACTGCCACGAGCACTGGGAGCTCTCAGTGACACAATCACCTCTCTCTCTCTCATTCCAGCCGTGCAGAACGAGCGTGACAGGATCAGCATCCGCAGGAGCAGCTATGAGGACAATGGCTCTCTCTCCATCAACATCCTCACTCAGGCTGAGGCCATGGCACAGCAGGTAGGACACGAGGGGACAGCCCCCTCCAAACCGTGACCCTCAGCAATTCCAGCCTGCTGAACCAACCAGGGCTGGATGATTTTCCTGCCTTTGGATGGCTTCTGCACAAGGGAAGAAAATTCTAAATATCCAAAAGCAGACAGGGGAAATCCATTATCAAGGCAATACATCCTGCAGGGAGCAGTTGGTGGGAGACAGCTGAAATTCCAAGGGCTGAGGGATGTTGCAGAGCCCAGGTCCCCTATTTCCCCAGCCTAAATTGTTGCTGCACCCCTAAAATCTCACTGCATTCACACAGAATTTTATCCTTCCTTGCTGCTCTCTCTGTCCTGCTCCAAATGTAATATTCCAGTCATGGCTGATCGTATCTTTCCTCATAATTTTTTTATCAGGACAGCAATTTTAGGGCAGAAAAATAATGTGAATAAATCCACTGGGCTCCAGCTGATGCTGATTGCTTTTTTATTTCATGTTCCACCATTAATTGCACCCTGAGCATCCTTTAAATTCTTATGCAAATACCGTTTCTCCACTGAAACATACGGACCAGATGTTGCACATTACATGCAGCAATGAGTCCACTTCCTTTTCAAAAAAATTATGTTTTTTTAACCCTCTCCCTGCCACACAGCACCTCAGGAATCAAAAAAGGAGTTTTGTGTCCCTGACAGTAACTTGGGGGAGAAAATTTGGATTATTTCATGCATTTGGTTGGCTGGAGGGACTGGTGGGAAGCTGAGACACAGCGCTGCTGGCTCCTGCTGGGAATGGGAATGTTAATTTTGTCCTGAGCCAGCCTGGAGAGCTAGGGAGGTGGAGGAGGGCTGGGTTAAGTGTGTTGGGACCGAGCACCACCTCGTGGAAGCTGCTCCATGGGCTGTGAGTCGGACACAGCTGGGCACAAGTGTCCAACCACAACGGGAACATCTTCTCAGGGCCCTGCTGGGATGAGTGGATGCTGTGGAGAGCGACAAAACCAGCCTTGATCTGCTCCAAACACAGCTGGGTGGTTTCTCTTGCAGTATTTACCCCTGAGCCCCGTGCACAGCACAGACATTGCCATGAAGAAGATTGCCACCATCAATGATGTGTGTGAATCCATGAAACAGCAGCTCCTGGTGCTGGTGGAATGGGCAAAATACATCCCAGCCTTTTGTGAGCTCCCCCTGGACGACCAGGTAAAACCAAATGTCTCTTCCTGGTAAATCCACTGCCTTTGAAAGGAATTCCCAGCTGGACCTTTTGCTGGGGAATCTGGCATTAACATACAGATCACCCTGTACAGAGCTGTAAACAGGAGAGAAAGAGGGACCAAGTAAAAATAACTTCAGTAGCCAAAGTCCCTCAAAAGATAGAGCTGATCACTCCTACCTGCAAAAGATCCAGTCAAAAAATTCTGCTTGTTGTCAGACTGCTGCATTCTGAATTACAAGGCAATTCTCATTTTGCCTTTACTGGCACCTAAAAATTGAATATAGAATCTATTTCCTGAGAACTCAAATAACTCAATCCCCTCTCTGCTCTTTTAGTTAAAAACAGCCTCTCATTTAGTTTGCCACGAATGTAGAACTTCTCAAAGTGAACATACACTGATATTTTCTAGCCCTGAACAGAACTTTATCTGTAGATCTGCCAGATCTAAGCAAACACCAAATGGGGCTTAATTAAACAGCAACAGCTCAGCACTCCATTCTCTGTTTTTCCAATGTAATCTTATTTCTTCCTCCTGTGCCACCTCCAGGTTGCCTTGCTCAGAGCCCACGCAGGGGAACATCTGCTCCTCGGGGTAGCCAAGAGGTCCATACCATACACTGATTTCCTGCTATTAGGTAAAGTCGTGAAACACCCTCCTGCTTTTGTAATTCACCCCTGCTGAGTCATTCCCAAGCATTCTGCACCCCTGAAACCCCCTCTGCACTCCTGGCCGTGGGCTGCACATCTGGGTGGAGACACAGTGCTGGAGAGGAGGGTCAAAAAGAGACTAAAGTCACTGGGATTTTTCTAACTGTTCCCTCACAGCTTTGAAATTGTGGGTGGGAAAGCCCAAGTATCTAAATGGCATCTCAGACTGGGTTGTTGTGGTTTTGTATCTGAAATTTTCAAGGACCAAGGAATGAGGTATTTGGGAATAAATACATAAAAACTTAGCAGAAATGTCTGTTAAAAATTATAGTGCAAATAGGCGTTTCCTTTTCATGTAGTTCTCTGCCACCACAGGTGGGACTGTTCTTGGAAAAATGAGAACACTGACACTACAAGCTTCACATTAAAGAGAAGGGATAACTTTGTGTGAGAAAAGAAAACCAAAAATAAAGATGCAGCACTGCTTACAAACAGATGCTCGATGTAACACAGGGCAAAGCAGAGCAGAACGTGGAGCAGGCTGTGTGCAGGGTGTGGGTGCACTGACGTGCAACTGAGATAAATAAGGACCAGGGGATGAGATCCAGGCCTTGCTTCTCACTCGTGGATCAGATTATAAAGCTGCAGACTGGAAATTGCTGCAAATGGCACTGGGACTATCAGCCAACCTTCCTTGGGATATCTGCTGCATGAGAGCAGAGCTAGAGCCAAAACCTGATGGGGAATCTCTCTTGTCTTCCCAGGGAATGATTTCATCATCCCAATGCACTGCCCAGAGCTGGAAATCGCTCGTGTGGCCACCAGAATCTTGGATGAGTTGGTGAAGCCCTTGCGGGACATCCAGATCGATGACAACGAGTACGCCTGCCTTAAAGCCATCATCTTCTTTGACCCAGGTGAGATTCCTTCTGACTGCCAAGCACAGGGCTTGCAGAGCAGTTGTGGGCTCTCCAAAAACCAGGAAAACCCCTTGGAAGCAGCTGTATATCCCCATGCTGTAATGAAAATACTCAGCAGAGCAGTTTAAGACAGGAGTGACCCATTCCTGAGTGTTTTTAGCAAGAATGAACTCCAGCCAGGCTGATGTGCGAGGCTCTGCGGGCCCTGGAGGAGTTTGGCTGCCTCAGGAGCTTGGCTTTGGGAAAGCCCATCAGCCTGAAATGCAGGAGATGCTCATTAAGGACATACATGGCTGCATTAATTATGTATTAGCAAAGTGAGCCAAACAAGCAGCAGTGAGCCAGGGAGCATCCTTAAGAGTCCAGAGAGCACCACCAAAAACCCCAGAGAGCTGGGCTGCTCACCGTGCCCAGAAATATCAGGGCTCTGCTAATGGATCTTGCTGGAAGCCAGCAGCAACCCAGGGCAGGGCTGATGCACAGGGTGGAGAGCACAGGAACACAGAGAAAAACCAGTTTGTTTTGAAGCTTTGCTGTGTTTATTCCAGAAGCACAGGGGGCTCTGCCTCTGCCCAGGTTCCTGTGGGTATCTCCCTGGAGCTCAGGGAGAACAATCCCAAGTCCAGACAATGCCCTTTTGTCTTTTACCATGGAGAAATACGAGTATCATCCATTAATTATTGGGTTTTTTTTCTGTGTTCACCGATTCAAAATCAAGATCCAGGAGTTTCAGGAACATCACAAACTTTGGCTCACTGAAGCCTGCTGTGAACAGAATAAGGGTGTTTTCATCAAATTGATTTTGACAAATTACCTGCTCAGCTGATCAGTGCCTCCGTGCAGCTTTAGATCAATGTGACAACGAGGTGCTGAGGTTGCAGCTGAAAGGAGGAAGTGTGAAGCTCCCCAGAAGTGAAGTTCATCCTTGCTAACGAGAGGGAATGTCCTCAGAGCTTCCTCAGAACTTCGTGCTGACACACAATCATTTGTTAACCACTTTATCTAATCTCTTGGCACTACAATCCCCAAAATGTGGTGCCTGTGGATTCTTTGCAGACAGTGAAGGAAATGGTGCAGTGATCCAGAAATCTCGGGTTTAGATAGCAGCAGAGCAGGAGTGGGAGGCTGGAAATGCCAGCACTTCACCCGACCCAGGGACAAATTTATTTGCTTAAGCAAAGCTGGACCAGTGGTCCTTGAGAAAAAGGATTGATCACAGGTCAAAGACAGGAGAGCAAGACCTGATGCTGCAGCAAGTGTAATCACAACATACAGCCACTAAAACTGCTTGCATTTAGTGATGCCAGTGGTGACTCAAAGTTTTCAGGGGAAAATTCCAGGCTGTTTCCTTGGGAGGATAAATATTTTAACTTCTAAATTTTTCCCCTTTGCTAATGGCAGTAGGCAGACACATCCATGTGAAACAAGCTCCTATTTTCTTACAGTTTCTCTTCACAGTCTCCTGAAATTACTGTTTCTCCTCCAATCACTGTTTCCCCTCCAGTTCCCCTCACTGTTTCCCTGTTCCCTGTGAGATGTGAAGCGATGGCAGCCCAAGCTGTCAGCTGACCTCGCACACTCTGTCAGAGCATCGCTGCCATCTCATCCTTTGCCCTGCACACAGCCTGCCTGACAGGGCGACATTTGCCTGCACAGGCCAGCAATTAACTCCATTTTCCCCTCTCCCAGACTGCAAAGGCCTGAGCGAGCCCGGCAAGGTGAAGAACATGCGCTTCCAGGTGCAGGTGAACCTGGAGGATTACATCAACGACCGCCAGTACGACTCGCGGGGCCGCTTCAGTGACATCCTGCTGCTGCTGCCGCCCCTGCAGAGCATCACCTGGCAGATGATCGAGCAGGTGCAGTTTGTGAAGCTCTTTGGCGTGGCCAGGATCGACAGCTTGCTGCAGGAGATGCTGCTGGGAGGTAAGAACCCCTCCTGAGGAGGGGAGGTTATCTCAAAGCTGGGACGGGGGTTTGTGTCTGGGTTTGTGTCTGCTGGGGTTGTATGGGAGGGAGGATGGAGGGAAAGGTTTTTAAACTGAAAGAGAAAAGGTTTAGGGGGATATTGGGAAAAAATTGTTTCCTTTGAGGGTGCCCAGTGAAGCTGTGGCTGCCCCTGGATCCCTGGAAGTGTCCAAGGCCAGGGTGGACAGGGTTTGGAGCAGCCTGGGACAGTGGGTGGCATCCCTGCCCAGGGAATGGGGTTGAAATGGGATGAGCTCTAAGATCCCTTCCAAGAAAAACCATTTGATGAATTGTAGCTTCAAGGGTCCCTCTCACTCCAGTCCAGTCCCCAGAGCCATCCTTCCCAGCCTAGCTCTGGAGATCTGGTGAGATTCACAGCGAAGGATCCGCTCTGTGCTGTGGCGCTTGGCTGAGGCCTCCCACCTAACCGAGGCAGTTTAAGGAAGAAAACACATCTTTTGTTAGAAATGTGCAGAAATTATAACTTTATGGGAAAGCTGTGTAAGAGCAACACTTGGGACACACCCCCAGGCAGAAGCTGGAGAGCAGCTGAAGCCCCAGACATCCCAGGGGGCTGTCCCTACACAGGGAGAGCAGAGAGGAAGGAAGCAAAGACGAGCCATTAACCTTCACCCACAGAGGTCTCCCACATCCTCTGGATGGAAAAGGTTTAGCCCAGAGCATCTGGATTGTTGGGAACTATGCAAGGAATGATGTCTCTTCCCAATTCCACTTGCAGGAACCGCTGCTGATCTCCAGTACCAGTCAGCACCTCCCAGCCTCAACCTGGAACCACTGCCAGGGCATGTCCTGCAAAGCAACATGACCTCTGTGATCCACGCTGCTCCAGACCGTATGTCCCCCTTTTTATGTCATTTACAGCCCATTTTATGTTATTTACAGACAATTTTTACATTATTTACAGCCATTTTTTAAGTTATTTACAGCCCATTTTTACATCATTACTGTCAGCATAACCAAGGAACTGGGCAACAGACAGTTCAGAAAAAAAAAAAAGTTCATTTATTTGTTTATTTATGTATTTATTTATTTAAGAAGTTAATTTATCTTTTAAAAAGTTTTTTAATTAAAAAAGTTTATTTGTTTATAAAAATAATTTGAATTTAAATTTACTGAAGTAAATTTAAGTTTAGTTAGGCTCTTGAAGTTTATTTATATGAGTTTATTTATATATTTATTCTTTAAGTTTATTTATATGAATTACACTGGAATCAGAGCTCACAGCCCCCGCTGGCTGCCTCCTTTCCATGATTCCAAAGAGAATTTGGGATTTTTAATGGTAACATGACCCCTAGAGGTTTGTGAGACGTTACTAAAATAACACAAGATTGAAAAAAAAAGGGTGAGAAATCAAGATTGGGTGTTTCTATGGATTTGGCAGCATTGGGAGATGCCACAATAGAGGACAGATGGTTATTTAAGGCAGGAGTTCCCTGTGGTTGTTGCCAAACAACAGGACTTGGATACAAAACCATCTTCAATCACCCTGGGCACTGCTGGGGGTGTGAGTTGAGGCATTTATCCCCTGTAGGACCATGCTGTTAAAAAAAAGCAAGTGGGACAGGAGGTGTAATTTAACCACTGCCATGTAATCACAATGTCCTGTACTCACAGCCTCCCTCCCTCTGCCACTTACAATCATTTCCCTCCCGCAGTGTATTTTGCTGTTTCTCAGCTATTTAAATGTTGGCATCATGTATTTTAGGTGGCTTTTATTTGGATTCTAAGCCCCTTTCCAGCAAAGGAGATTAGAGAAATGCTGTGGTCTGTAAATGAGCTACAGTGGGGCTGCAGGCTGAGCTCCTCTCTGACAAGGAGATGAAGGATTGAAAAGCAGTTGGGGGCATTGCCCAAGAGCAAAACACTGAGAGGAACTGGTCCATGTCTGCCAGCCCACCCTGTGCCTCCTGCAAACCAGGAAAGAAGGACCTGCCAGCATCCCCCAAGCTCCTGGGTTTGAAGGATGGTTTGCTGATTTCTACTGAACAGCATCCAAGTCCACATTAATTCTGTTTCTTTTCTCTCCCACAGCATCTCCTGAGACATCCCTTCCATCTCCTTCTGCCAGCACAGGCAGCGAAGACTATAAGCTAGGCCCTAGCGCAGGGCCCAGCACCGTAGTGCAGCTCCTGCCTCAGACAGTGATCCCCAAGCAGGAGATTTTATAGGGAGAGGAGGAAGGAGAAGCTGGGAGCGCTGTGGGAAGCGTGCTGACAGTGAAACGGGCCCTTTCTCTTTGCAGAGGCCAAGCACAGCACGCCCCTGCCTGCAGCCGGAGCCGTCGCTCCCACCCTTCCCCGCCCGTGAGCCCAGCGCCAGCCTGCAGAGAGCCTCACCACGGAATTCCCACCAGCAGCACCCCCATGGCACAAGGATTGGGGTTTGTGCCCTCCTCGGCAGGGCCAGGACTGCCAGCCCTTCGGGGCAGGGTTCTGGGGGTGTTTGTGAGCATCGCTCGGTGCCACCGTCACCCTCCCAGAGCCCTCGGCCCTGTCTCCATCCGTCCCAGCGCCGTGCACAGCTCCTGGGAACCCTTCATGCACACAGCATGGCCTGAATTGGGATGAAAAGGTCTATTCCCATCACAAATGTAATTAATTACACTCCCATTTCTCCTGTTGAGCTTTAGGAAAAATATCATCATAATCCTTAGAAGGCCAAAGCCTTATTCCACCCAGAGGGGCCTTGTCCCAACAGGGCAGCCAACATTTAATGTGGTCCAGTTCTTTTTTATGAACAGAAATGCCAACGTTTTGCTATTTTCCATAATTTCCAGTATATCCAGAGTCCATCTGTGAGCCAGTGGATGGACTCTACCTTAAGAACACATCTAACACCAGACAGCAGCAAAGAGCTCTGCCTCTCACTGTGCCTGCTGCTCTGGTGAGCCCCCAAATCAAGGCAAACTTATCCCAACTCCTGCTTTCTATCTTCTGTAAAATTTTACTGCAAACATTTTTGGACAAAGCAAGTGCCCCCACATACCTTTTCCCAGTACACAGATGTGATTTTCCTGTAGTTTTGTATTTCTCTGCAATGTCTGCTGTGTAGCTGTAAATCAGCCAAGAAAAGGAACAGGCAGGTCTGTGAGCCACTTTTTATGAAAAGGGTTTGTATTTAAAACAAGCTGCTTCTGCCTTAATGTAAAATGTAATCAGCAGTTAAACAACAAATTAAATAAGCCCAGTGGTGACTACACAGCCTCAAGAGTTCCCAAAGTGCTGGCGTTGTGCTACAGAGTTGACCTGAATGAATGGGACTTTATTAAAAAAGCAAATTATCTTTTATTATTTCCACAAAAGTTAAGCTCATCTGTGCACCAACCTCTATCAAACAGCCACTGAGGGCCCAGGAGTGGCTGTCCTGAGCACTGGGACACGATGAAGAATTCCTAATTCTGACCCTCTGCACAAATTCCCAAGCCAGGATGGCACACCCGAGCTGGTGGAGCCCAGGGGGGCTCTGGGGAGCTCCTGGAGATGCTCAGCTGGAGGAAACACAACCCCAGCGCAAGAAAGGGAACTGGGGAAGAGCATCCGAGCTTCCAGCAGCAGGGGAATTTCAGCATCCCCATTCTGCAGCACCAGAGAGAGCTGAAAGCCAGCAGAGAGCAGCTCCAATTTCACCTGGATCAGAATGTTTTATTTTTCTCCTGCCTCTGACGAATTTGATCTGACATTTTATGCTGATAACCCTGATTTGAAACAGCTCTATCTGGAAAGCAGGTTCCACTGCAGGCATTCCTGCTGCATGACAGATGCAACTGTTCTGAGCCAGCATTGCTTCCAGTGCCTCCAGCAGCTCCCTTCCATTCCTCTTCCAGACATAAAATGTACATTAATAGTCATTAATGGTAAGAAAATAAATCTACAGGGGAAATAAATTCCATATTCTCATATTTCATCTGGACAGTTTGCCTTTTTTCTTGAATTCAAAACCAAGTTTCCAAGGTTCTCCACTGATTTCTCCAATACAGATATCTATTTTTCATTAAAAAGAATCACTCTGGCTGCAACGCCTGGCTTTTACTGGATACTGATGGAATTCACAAACTAAGAAGAAAATAAAGTTGTCCATGCACCAGTGGATCTCAGACTCAGCCCCCAGTGTTCAGCTGGTCTGGTGAAGTTTTGCAGCAAGAATAATTTACTGTATAAAAGCTCAGAATAGAGAATTTTGGTGTGAATTTTTCTGGCTTCCCTATCTCAAACCCCACTCTGCATTAAACCAATATTTTATGCAAACATACCTTGGAAGTGACTATTTTATTGGAATCATGATTTTGTTAATAAAATAGGTTCAAAGCCATCATTTAATAATATTTCCCTTGTCAGGTGCCAGCTGTTTATCAGAATGGGGCACCTCAGGCAAAAAAACCTTAAATATTTCTGAGTTATCCCTTTCCTTGCCAATTCCAATATTTGGCATCTTTAACACTGAATCTGGGTCCAATATTAGCTTTATCCTGCACTACAATATAAGGAGAAATTGCAGAAATATTTTAGAGGTGCAAAGTTTTGCTGCTGTTATTAAAAAACCAGGCTGTGCTTGCTTTGATGCCTGCTGGATAATTTCCAGGGCTCTGGTTGGGGATGACAAGAGTGAAGTGGAGGACAGGAGCAGATGTGCTACTGGAATACAGGCAGGGGAAAAAAAATAAGATATTCAGAACACAAAAAAAAACACGACTAAGTGAAAGAAGAGTAGAAAATTAACAATCAATGAAGCAGCACCTACCACATTAAAATACAAATGGAACTGTAACCCTATTCAGAAGAAAAAAAATAAAAATATACAGAACCAATTCTGGTGCACTTCATTTTAGTATTATTATTATTATTAGTATTATTATTATTAAAATTATTCAGATTCCTGAATAATTTTACAGCCCAATTTTTGAATTTCAAAATCCCTTAAGCCACTTTCTTCCTCCAACAGCACTGGACCTGGAGCCAACAGAGAGGAGCAGAACAATTGTAGAAATTAAACATTTCTGCACAGGACAAGCATAAAGAAATCCATAAATGAATCATTGTTAAATCCAAGCCTTCAGAAAGGATTCCTGGAACAATACTGACATTACTACTAGAAATTCAACAGGAAAATAAAAAGGAGATAAATTGGCAGGATCCATCTGCAGGGACGTCTGTTCCCTTTGGAGAATAAACAAACCCTTCCCTAAAATACACATAAATACAGCCCAGCCTGGCTGCTGTGGCACACAAACACAACCAAATCATTAACCTGCTCAAAAATATCAGCAGCACTGGCACAAAGTCTGTGTTCGTGGATCTGGAGCTCTTTTCTCCATAGAAACCTCAGAGTAGAGTGTGATATAGACTCAGAAAATATCTCAGAGTGGTTTCTAGAATGATTGCAAAGAGGAAATGAACAGCTTTGAGTCTCTCTATCCTTTCTTGCCATTTGTTCCTCCTCCCCCTTGTTTGGGTGGACACTCCCAACCTCCTGCTATCCAGGCTCAGAGCTGTCTTTGCTCCTGAAGCTGCAGAAACACAGGAGAAATCCAACATTTGCACAGAAAAACTGGAGACTCAAACCTGTATTTATCCCAAATTCCTTGGAAGTGCAAAGGCTGGAATGCTTTTCAGATTGGAAGTGTTTTCCCACTCACCTCAGACAAACAGGGTGGGAACAAGATGAGCTTTAAGGTCCCTTCCCATGTAAATCATTCCATGGTTCTAGAATAAAATAAGGATGAAGAAAAGGGAATGCCCAAGAAGGGCTAAAAGAGTGTAGCTTAAAATTCTTAATAAGCAGAGGAGCCTTTTTAATTTGGAGCAGAATCACCTGTTAATTAATATAAACACAAATTAATTACAAACCAAAGGATTCAAGAATATTTCCCTGAAGCTGCTCCAATCTAAATATAGGTGGAAAAAAAAAACCTTAACATGCTGAGAAGTTAATCAACTAAGACTTCAATTCATTAGTTTATTCTTTTTTACATAAAAAAAAAATAAAATTACAACGTAAGGATTTGAAAAGCCGAGTAAACCGGATTTCACACCCACACATTTGCCAAGTCACAGGGTTCAACCACCTGGAGTGATATTTTCTGATTTTCTCATTGAACAATATACAGGATAAAGCCAGACACTTTTTTTGTTTTTCTTCTCCCCATCTTTAAGGTGTGCAACTGAATCTGCACAGAATTCAGTGGAACTTCCAGCTTCCCCCTCGGTTTTGTTAATCAGACTGTGATCCCAGTGGATTTCCATCTAGGAAGTCTCCAGCACTCCACACCACCACCCTCCCCACCCAAGCAAAGAGAAAATATCCCAAAGTATTGCACAGTTTTGTTCACAGGGCCACAGACATGAAATGGATCCCTCAGTACCTCCAGCCACCCCATGGAACAGAAACTGATGGGACCAGGATGCCACAAGGAGATGGAGAAGCAGGAAGGAAACAGCTCCTGCAGTGACAAAGGCTGGAATGCAGAGCTCTGAGCTGCTTGAGGTGTGACAGGTCACCAGTGCCACTGGCTGAGCAAAAGCAAGAACAGGACAATTTTAAGGCAAGTCCCAAAACAGGGAGCTATTTACTTTCTAGGCACGATTTCAAGCTATGTATCAAGGCTCCTGCTTTATCCTTTATATGGTCAGTAATTTATAGGTTAATGGTAATACAAAAAATAGTCTAAATGTCATTTTTAAAGAATCAACTTTTAGCTGGATTTTTATTACTTGCAGCTTGTATTTAATTACTTGCAGATTTATGAACATTTTTTAGCACTACTGTTGTTTGTCAGGCCCACATAAAGCAGTTCTAGATCTATATTGCTCTCATTTCTTCAAAGTAGTTTTGGTTGGAAATGGCTAAATTGAAAAGAACTCGTTCTACTGCAGATGTTTCTACATTTAAGATGTGCTGTAACTGAGAAAGGAGGGCACTTGCCTCTTTCTCTGCTGTCTTTGCTCAAGGGATCATTAACAGCTTTCCCTCTGTGAAAAGTCTGTACAGTAAAAAAGGGGCAGAGCAAGACCCTACAAGGACAAAGCGTTTGCAGTGAATTGCCCCCAGTTTGTCTACTCACTGTCACCTCACACAGCAGGACACTGGTCCCACTCATCCCTGCACAGTCCACACTTGAGTTCCTCTGCAGTCAACGCACGAGGAACTGGAAATGCACATCCCAGGGCAGGATTTGGCCCCCAGCCAGGTTAGAAGTGAAATTTTAGCCTTTCCCTAAACGCCAGATGGGATGGACAGTGCCAAACACAGGCCACGCTTTAGGGAACCTGGGAAGACGCTGGGCAGGGTGTGACAGTGCCTCTGTGCTGGGCACCAGTCCTTGGCATTACCTGCATGTGAGGAATGTGTGGGACACAAGCTGAAAGAGAAAGGAGAACTGAACAAAGCACAATTCCCTGAAATCTGGAGTGAGAAGGCTGCGTCTCACTGGAGATCAACTTCCACCAGAATGCTCCTCCCAATGATTGACAACTGCATCCAAGGACTTAGACTCGTTATAAAAACACACAGGTAATTCCCCAGACATTTATCAAATAAAAAGTGTTTAAAACAAAAGAATGGGGAAGTAATCTCAGAAAATAAATTACAGTAGCATGACAACATTTGGCTTCTTTAGTGTGACCACGTGCTTTTCCTCTGGTATCCTGCTGTGAAGATCATGGCAGATCCAGTTCCTGTCTCAGAATTAATGAGATGTCTGTGACAATAAACGTAGAAAACTCTGCTTGCTACAAGCAAATGTCTGATATCAGTTTCACCTGGTCACAGATTATATGTAGACAGCCTTCTCTGGCCCCAAAATAAATACTATATAGGATTCTTGCAAGTTCCAGCATATTTAGACTCAAACAGAAAACTCAGGTCCTCCTTTCTTTCCTCGCAGTAGAAGTCGCCTGATCCGAAATCCTGCGAAAGGGTTGATCCACAGGAGGGAGGGCTGGCCCCCAAAAACAGATTTCATCCCTTCCCAGCGGAGTCTGCGCTCCCACGTTGGCTTTTCACTCTTCAGTCTTTCAATCTCCTGGAAATAAACACAGGCAGGGATGCACTGCTAAGTCCAAGGTTTAGTTTAATTTAACTGTGGCTATAAAACCAGGTTTGCATTTTCATTGTGTTGTTTTATTGTGTTGCTCCTCAGCTGATTAGTTTCTTGCTGTTATTTATTAATTATTAAGAAAAAATAAACTGTTTTAGCCCTGTGGATACAGGGCAGAAGGTTTAGAACATAAAATATGGACAAGAAGATTGATCTACCTCTCTTTCCCCCTCAAGCTAAAAGACAAAAATCTCAGAGAAGCTGATGGATCCACGTGCAATACCCTACACTACAAGTTACTTACTCAATTAATGAAAGCAGACAATAGGGCTCCTGCTCCACAATTACTGGAGGCAGGATTACTCTCCCAAATGCATTATTCTGATGGTCACTTTTTGTGCTTCCCACTAATGAAGGCTCAATATTTACCAGTTGTTTTGCACTTACTCCTCCACACAGAAATACACTTTTAAACATAAGAAAGCATTGAACAGTCACAGGATTCAATTTCCTTATGTTTCCAGACAATTATTCTCTCAAGATGTGACACTGCAGATCTAAGGACAAGGGAGCCAATGGCCAAACTCTGTTTTATCCTCTGATAAAATGTATCAAAGTGAGGTGAGAGACTGATTTTCAGTGTAAACCTGAGAAAAGCAGAAGCTCCCGGTGGCACCCAGCAGGAATTTGTGCCAGCTGAGAAGGGAAAGTCAAACCTCAAGTCAGAAGCTTTGCATTCTTTGTCATTTAAAACTGAATTACAAAATCTCAGAAAAGCAAATAGTGCAAGCAGCTCTGTTCAAAAGCAACCCCCAGTAAACCATTCCAATCTTCCCAACTGTCAAAAATAAAAATGATGAACTATTGAAGCTTTGCAGCTTCCTCCAAAACAAGAGCCTCTCTTCATGCAAATAAAACTACATCTAATCACATCTTCCCAGAATAAACTTTACAGAATACAAAAAAGTCAAGGTTTTTACCGTTTCATCATTGCATATTGAGTGGATTTGGGTGCCAAACATGACTGCAGTGAAAGTGAGAAACAGAAAACCCTCAAGGCACAAGAAGATCATCAGGATCACAGTTACAGGTGGGGAGAAGTCACTGCACTCTGAAAATGAGATATGTAGTTACCAAAAAAAACCCCAACAGCAAATTAATGAGCACATCCTACATGTCTGGCACTTGAAATAATAATTCACATTTCAAACAAACTTCTGTTTTTTCAGCAGCTTTATTTGCTGATCAAGAAAATTAAGAATTTTATGGAAGTAACACTTGTGACTTCCCCTAAAGCACATGGTAACTATTTCTGCAATCCTGCCTCGGGATTTCAAGGCCATCAAATAAATGTTTGCACATGAGGTGAGTGAAGAACTCAGAACTGCACATGAGAGAGCAGCCTGGAGCTTCCTGCAAGACAGACGCTGTAAAATCCATCCCTACCCTGACTTGCTAATACACGTGTTCCACTTGGCTGTGATTGCTTTATTACTCTTGTTTTTTTAATTCTCCACACAAAGTAATCAGGCTCTGCCTCACATCTCTGGAGAGCCTCTGATCACCTGATTAACTCAATTTTATTTAAACAGGGATAGTCTACAGGAAGGTGAATGTTTCAAGTAAAAAAAAGTTCTAAGATTCCATCAATTTAATTAAATACTCAGAAAAAAATAGAAGTCACATGGATTTCCCTGCTGCTTCATATACCAGAAGAACAGATTTTAATCTGCCAAAAGCACAAGACCAGAATGAGCTCTGGCACACTGGAACATTAAGAAATACAAGCCAGAAGCCTAAATAAAAAAAAAAAAAAATGGGATAGTTTAGGGAATATCTTTTCTACAGGAGCCCCACAGCTGACTCCAGTAATGGAATGAGGGAGAAATCTATTTAAATTTCAGGTGTCATTCCCAGAACTGAGGTGGTGCACTCAAAGCCCAAATTTAGGTGATGTAGTGCTGATGTGGTTGAGGACCAGCTCAGTTTCCTTCCTGCTATAGAGGTAGTAAATTACTACTGTGTGTAAAGGGGTGAGAATGCCCCTGACAGCCACAGCTCTTACAGAGAATGACTGAAGGAAAGGGGGCAAAAACCCCAGAAATAAAACAGAGAGTGGTGGATAAACAGATCTGAAATGTTTTGAGGATATCACTTGAAGATGGGACTGAAATAGGAATGCTATGACTTTTCCCTGACATCTCCTAGATTATGATAATGAAAATTAAGTATTTATTTGCTCACCAGTCCACTGCCCTCGGACACAGGAGAAGAACTGAAATCCACAGAGTACAAGAGCATGAGCTGAAATTAGGGCTATGTACATCTGCAAACAAGAGACAGCATCATTACAAAAAACACAGCAAAACCAAGAACCTTTGAAACAGCACTAAATTCAAATGTATCTGGGTAGAAACACCTTGCATAGAATGAAAAAACCCACCCAACCAACCAACAAAATTGTATGCTAACACCATTACTCACTAATCACAGCCTAAGTTGTTATAACCAAGGTAGATTCAGACTAAAACCAAGCTGCTGTTGCTGCTCACTTACCGTAAACAGAACAAAAAATCTCTGATTTTTCTCCCCCACACAATTATTCACCCACGGGCAGTGGTGATCCATCTTTCGGATGCATCGCTTGCAAATACTGGAAGAAAGGACAAGAGGCTTCTGTTGAGAAATTGTATTTTAAATGTAGAAACAAGGGCACAGCCAGTGGTCACAGGAGGATGTGCTGAAATATTTCTTTACAAACGGCAGACAGAGATTTTATTTGCATTTCTTTAAAGAAACTGCTTGTTCCCTCTCACAACTCAGCTTTTTGTTGCTTCAAAACGGACTGGGTACATAAAATACTCCTCACAATAAAACACAATCACTGCATAGCCAAACACACAATCAAGCAAATCCACAGCTTCAGACACCTGCAGCTCAGAATGAGCAGAGCTTCAGCTCTCTCTACATTCAGTATTAATAAAACCCTTTCCCTTCTGGAGGTTTTTAGATAAAGTAAATATTTCATGTTTATGTGGGTTTTTTGGGGGGGTTTTTTGCCTTTTTTTTTTGTTTGTGGATAAGAAACCCAACCAAGTCACATCTTCAAGAGAGAAACTGTCACTCTTGAAGTCTCAACCAGCCATAAAATTCTAAACTTATGAAATCAAAATCTCAACTAAAGCACAGCTTACTGTACCAAACCTCACTTCCTCAACAGAAAACACAAATATTGAAACTATAACCAGCACTTATTGAGTAGCTACTTGTTCATGACTTCTTGAACACTCCTGTTCTTTGCTGGTTCACTCTGTTCCTGCCCCGTTTTGAGTCAAGGCTAGGTCCACAGCAGTCAAATACCCCAACAGCTCCATTTTACATCTGCTCTACAGCAGCAGTGGGCTCAATTCTGCAGTCAAACATGAACACACCAAAAACGAAACAGTTGCAACATCTGTTGAAGTTCTTCATCAATCAATAGCTTAAGCAATGCTGATATTCCATTTTCCCAGCTTTGTACTTAACACAGCCACACACTCTGCTCCAGATTTTCCTGCAGAATACCTAGAATATTAAATGTTTTCACTTCAGCAGTCACCGAGCCAAATAAGTCTAAAAAATGCAGGGACTGTTATTCAAACCCCTTTGTTTTTAACACAGGCTGATTTATGTGTGCTATCTCCAAGTGCTGTGGTGACAAACCACAAAGCAAAGCTGGGTGACTGTCACTGGAGAGACAAAAAAGGGAGATGTGGGGGGAAATCGATGCTCTGAGGCAGAAAATAATTTTTAAATCATCACATTTCTATCATTCTATGGTAATTCAGCACGAAGCAGAATATACCACTGTGCAGGTTATGGGGAAGAATCCCAAATGAAGCCACCTTTGCCCTGAGCTATCAAAACCCAGCCACTCCTGTTTAATGGACATTAAAGAGGATTCATCCTCTGCTACAAATGACTCTAAACACAAGTGAAAATCCCAATAGCAGATAAACACCACAACCACTCGCTGGTGCAGGAAAACTGGGTATCAATTGAGAGGAGACATTCAGGAGGCTCCTCAAAACACCTTCCTTGCTGCCTGCAAGCTCAGCCTCTCATTTCCCTGAGTACCACAACCAGACAAGGTTCCTGATGTGCCATAGAATCTATGCCAGCACTCTAAAAACAGTATTAATGTGGAGTGCTGAGTAAAATCCTACCCAGGCTCAATCGAGCTGAACACTGGAGGATGGGAGGTGGGCAGGACTCGCTTCTGCTCATTCAGAATTTCTCACAAGCCCACACAGAGCTCTCACAAGAGCTCAGATACCTGGAACCCTGCCTTCTTTCCTGATCTCCCACCAACAATCTCACAGCTATGCTTCAAGCAGTGGTTCTGCCTTCTTCCTACCCCATCCCTTGTATTTTATTCCTTTTTATGCAGCAGGAGTTTGGGGGAAATCCCTCCCTCAGCTGCACCCGGGGTTGTTTACGAGAGAAGCAAACAGAACAAGCACCTGTGGATGGAATAAAGTCTCTCCTCCAGCCTGGAATTGCTGCTCCATGAACTCAGGCAGGTGCAATTACAGCTCTGAATAGAGCCAAAGATAACATTCAGAAAGACACAGCTAAAGACTCAAGAGAAATGGGTGTGGATAACAGATATTCCCTGGGAGCCTGGTGAAAACATCTCAGTGACTTAATTCAGAGTAACAGTGCCCCACACATAGACACAGGCACTCAGAACAGGCAGAAATGATGACAGCTGGGCTCCTTCAGTGAAAATGAAACCCCATTCCCTCAGGATAGGGCTCTTCTCTGTGCTGAAAATGTTAACTGCTCACTAAAACATCACTTTAATGTATTTCAGAGCTTAGCTGTAAATGAAAGGTTCTTGCTCTTTCCCCCATCACTAATGTGTATTATGAAACTCTTTTTCTTCCTTAAAGGAACTTCTGTTGCAGTGTTGCACAACAATTTTCATAACTACATCCTAAGAGTCTCTTCTGTTAATAATTTACTACTCAAAACATGCACTGTGGCTCTGAGTGGAAGTATTTCCCAACAGAAACCAACTTCAATTTCCATTTCCAAGTCTCTTCTATCAGCAAATTGCCACTTTGAATACTTGGGACTAGACCATCCTTTTAATGTCCTTGGAATGGGTTTGCAAACCAATAAAAAAATTGGCAGAATAATCAAACAAACCCTTTTTCTGTTGGGTAAACTCCTGCAGTGATAAATCGAAGGCAAAGAATCAGATTAACAGAAGCAAAGACAATTAAACCAGAAATCCAACTGCTGAGAAAAACATGACAGCAACCTCACAAAAAGGATACCACAACCCTTTCAAGCTCTGACTTTCTCTTTCAGATGTTCTGTGGAGCAAGAGATGTCCCAAAATACATCCTCTGCCTTTAGGTAGAGCATCAAACAGAATGTGATTAAAACAATTCATAGACACACAAAGCTGGATCCCCAAACAGGTGCTTGGGGAAAACAAACCCTTTGAAAATATCAGGTATTTCCTTTTTCACAGGCATTATCCATTCTTGCTCTGCTTTAAGAATAAATGCTGCTCAAATTCTTGCTATAAAGGAAGTATTTGAGCTCCAGGATCTCTGATGCTCCAGCTCTTTTTCTGCCACATAAAGTTCAACAAATGATGTCTTCACCTAAGGCTCCTTCCAAATTAGCAAATCCTACCAGGACCAAAGATGTGGGAAATGCTTTCCATAGATACCTGCAAGGTCTCTGTAGGAATCAACCTAAATATGGATGAGAAAATGAGTGAGATCCAGCCCATTCTTTGCAGGGGCTCCCAGGTGTCCCTCAGAGCAGCCCATGGACACAGTGCACAGCTCTCCTGCATCCCCAGGGATTTCCACCTCCCGTCCTGCCCCAGGAGCAGCTGTGCTGCCTCCATCCCCAGCCATCCTCCACTGAACACTCCCGAGTGATAAAGCAGCAGCAGCAGCATCCCTTCAGAGCAAGGCAGCCCTGGGATCTGCACCCCAGCAAAGCCAGCCTAAACCACGCACAAACAAATTGGAGATAATTCCATACTTGCCTGTTTATCTATGGAGCTTCTCCCTTCACACTCCAGACACAAAAACCCACTCACAGCTGAGAGGAGAACAAGAGCTCCATGCCAAGGCTGAGGATTTATAATGGGAGCAGCTTCTCAGCCGTAGCATTTGCACTGAGACAAGTGACACACGTGAGACTTTTAATTTAGAGCCCACAAAGCTCCACAATCATCTCAGAGTCCTGACAAGACTCTGCTCTGTTCTTTTGACAGGCACTAACTCAGAGACTTCAGTTGAATACTTCTCACAATTCAACACACATCACTCCCCACACCTAGAGAGCCACCAGAAGCATTTGCATCTTTATGTAAGCCCTGATTATGCAGGCACAGCTATTTTCAACTGGCACACAATAAAAACTACAAAAGCATTTCCATAGTGCCTGAAACTCCAAAGATTGAGAATTTAAAATGTACATTTACTATCTCTTCCATAGTGTGTTTAGTTCAAGTGATCATCACTTCTGTCCTTATTTAAATGGATTTTCAGTAAGTAAAGTGCATTTAACCAATTATTCATGCAACTTTAGGAAAATAATCTGCCAATTCACATATAACTTCAAATGCACTGCAAAGAAGAGATGACATGAAGTAATCTTTTAAAACTACTCAAATTTTTGTTAATTTAAGATTGCAGGAGTCATTTCTTAAATCAGCTCCTCTCAGAAAATTCTTTGAGATTCTTTGCTTTGCCCTGCATTACCCACAGTACAGCACAATAACTGGAATGATGTACAGGAAAAGATATTCACAGATCAAAATCATTTAATACACCAGAGCACAGTTATTTTTACAAAATCTTTGAGTCTCTTACTTCTCTCTCCTCATCCACAGTCATTTTTGGCAATAGTACATTACACTTATAAAATACTCTGCAATGTAGGAATTTGAAAGTTTAGCGACTACCAAAAGAAATTTGTGGGGGGAAAAAAAATGAACAAATATCAGGAATTCTTATTCCATGCCTCCAAATGCAGAACTCTTTAAGGAACTCTGGCATACCTGCAGTGGTGTGCACGCTCAGGTTTGATACTACAGCACTTGGGACATTTGTAGATCACTTCTCCTGGTTTCAGTTGCAAATTATCCATGTATTCTTTAGTGGCATTTCCTTTGGGCACAGCCCCCTGAAATCATTTCAATTAGAGGAGAGAAAGCTTCTTAAATGGCATGAGAGCATTTAAAAATACATTTCACAGATTTCATACCAGTAACCTCAGGATAATTGCCAAAATAAGTTCATTTATTCAAAGCCAGTCTGCTATAAGCCAGAATCAATTCCAAATGAATAAATTACCTCTGCTTGACCTCAAAGTCATTTTGCTTTATTTCAGCAAGACTCACCTCTGGCCAAGTATTAGCTTAATTCTCATAGAATATCCTGTCACCAGCCCACAGAAATGAAGAGGGACACACATCTTACCCTGCAGATACAAGCACTGCTCATCATTTGCTGAGGAGTTACCCTGAATATTTGTTGTGGCATTTGACTAATGGGCAAGCCATCTACAAAAGTTCAATCAGCAGTTACTTGAAAGATGCTATTTCAACTCTCTGAAGCCAGGGTTTAACCACCCCAAGTTTTGAGAACTGGCATTCTTTTTTCCTAGAATCTTTAGCTTGGACACTGTCAGCAGGACCAGCACTTGCTTCTTTACTCTTCTTTAATGTGCAGCTTTGTGGTAGAGAGTTGAAGGAACTGGTTCAGAAGAAACATAATTGATTGGGAAAATAAATTAACTTCTAGTGATTAGTTTTCTGATCTGATTATCACAGAGCTGAATCAGCCTCATGAGTTCAGTATCTAAATCTGGACTAGTAAGGATAAAATAATGGACAGCAACATTGTCACTCTGCTCATTTATGGAGGTAAAGTCTTATCTGCGAGGGGAAGTGATTGTGAAATCAACTGGGATGTGACAGCCCAGTGCAGTGACCTTTCTGTACCAACTCCTGCAGGTCAGCACATCCTTCACACAGGGTGAGACTTCTCCAGGTCAGCCTAAGCCAACTGCAACGTTCTACAATTAATTCTCACTCAAAAAAAGCCCCCTGGCAACATCAGCCCATGACACAGACACCTCAAGAAGTTCTGGGACAGAATTAAGAAGCCAGCAGGAATTCAGATTCCACTGTCAAGCACCCCTCTGCTTAGGCACGGAGTTTTTGTTACCTATGGCCTGGAATAATAAATTTGTGTTTGTGTTGGCCAAGACACAGCCCAGGTCCTGTCCCAGGTGAGCTCTCTGGCTGAGAGGTGCTTCAAACCTGAACTGGTGCTCACAGGGTACACAGAGACTTCCTTAAACACTCATGTTGAACTCCTGAGGTGTATTTTGCAATCTGAATGTTCTTACTCAAGTTAATATTTGGTGTAAACATCACACATTCCCCTATTCACCTGCCACAGGGATGAGAACCTCAGACCATGCTTTCTAGCATTTTGCTGACAAAAATATGCTGTCTTTCAAAAATATCTTTCACAGCCACAGCCAGCCACCAAAAATCTAATTTTACAGTTACAAGAGTAAATTTAATTCACGTAAGTTTTGAGGCAGTTCATTCCTTTCTTCCTTTCATCTTAGTTTCTATCACACAGTTGTGTCTTCCATTCTGGGAGTCAGCAGGAAAGGAACGAAGGAAAAAAGCAGTGACTCATCTCAGTTTGGATCATGTTTTACCCATAAAAACAACACTAGGGTCTAGAAAGACACCCAGTTCTACCAGCTCATATTCTTAAGCAATAAATCCTTAAACCATTAACTCTCTTAGCTGTCACAGTTTGTAGAAGCTGTGATATTTCATCACTGGGTGTGGGCAGAAGTAAATCAAAGACCTAGAAAATCATTAACTGCAACACCCTGCTGGGATTTTGAACACTCCCATCATTTCTCCATACACTGGTACTGGAGAAAAATCTCCATTTTTCTCCAAAAATCTGGAGAGAATAGATGTTTGGCCCCCTCATGCCACTTTTCCCAGATTTATACCCTAAAAATAGTAAACAGATTTTAGTACAAAATCAACTATTTCATCTCCTGAAATCTTGAAGAGTTAAAGTTCTAATAAATGAGCACTTTTAAGACCTCTTTCATCTATATGGCTTCAATGTGTGTTCAGCTTAAATCTCCCTTCCCTCTGACTCCAAATATTTGAAGACTAAAATGCAGGAATCACATGGGACAATGTTTTTTCCATTATGCCAAGTGTGCCTGAGGTTTTGCAGCACATCCACCTCTAAAAGTTCTTGCATGTGCCACAAATAGCATTTCAAGAGATGCAACAAGATGGAGGTACAAATTTTGAAAATAAATCTCATGAAAAAGGTAAGAAAAATGAGGGCAGAGAAGACTAAACTTGACTAGCTTCTTCAGGACCTGGAGTAATATTTTACTGTTTTTTCTTGAGTCTAACACTTTTATAAATTTTATATTGACTGTGTTTATGGTTTCATTAATGAAGTAACAGAAGTACAGGTACCATCCTGATGATAAATACAGGTATCATCAAAACTTTGAGGGTTTTGAATCGAACACAAGGATTTTGACTTTTCCCAGCAGGAGAAAACCTGGTTATCACTTCTCCAAACTTCTGTGCAGATGGAGGGGACAATCCAATGCCAAGGAATGCCTGGATACTTACTGGATCAGTCAGCATAGTCCTCAGATGAGACGACAGAGCCAGCACTGCCAAGCAGTTAAAGAGAACCCCGTTGATCACGGAGTACCAAAAGTCTTTGGAAGGCAGCAACATGACAAAAGTCACTACGAAGTCTGCATAGACCACCAGGAGCCAGGTCATGATGGCACAGACCATGCCACAGCCATCCCGGATGAACCAGACCCTCTCGGCCATGTCGGCCTCCGAGGAGGAGGAGGAGGAGTCGTAGCTGTCATTGTCGGCCAGGAGCGGGTGGTGCTCGACATCGCGGAAACGGTGCCCTGATGACTGCATGGTTTGCTGGCCTCGCCCTGCAGGGACAAACACCCCACCATCATCATCATCATCATCATCATTATTAATTATTAATGAGGGAGCAGAGTATAGGTGGCTCTGGGCTTTTGTTTCTGGGAGATAAAGCATATTCAAGTTCAAAATAGAACTGTGATTCTTTCTGATCGACACCTGAGCGATTCTGGGACTATATCAAGATGGATATGAAAGAAGGGGAGAAACATGTTTTAAGGGTTTTGGTTTTTTTTTTTTGCCTGTTTTTAGGTTTGTTTGTTTTTTGGTTTTAGTTCTTATTATTCTACTCTAATGTCATTGGTAATAAATAAAGATGATTTCCCCAGGTCAAGCCTGTGACAGAAATTGCCGAGTGATCTCTCCTGCTCTTATCTTGACCCTCAAGCCTTTTTTTAATATTTTCTCTCCCCTCTCCAGCTGAGACACAGACCAGCTTTGGGGGGTGTCCAGCCGGGGTTAACCCATCAATAATATGCAACTTCAATGCTCAACAAAGGGATTTTAGACTGGTTTCATTTCCATCATGCTGTGCTCATAAACCCCTCCTCTCCTTCTGTTAAAAACTCAACTTCTTTTCTCTCAAACTAAAATGAGAAAGTCTTCATTAAATTACAGCTCATGTCTCTCTGAAAACAGCAAATTATGGCACCAGACTGTTCAATTTTCATTCTGCTCCAGCAAGTGAGGGAAGAGTAGAAAGGAAAACCAGGATGGAAATAAAGCTGCTCTAAAACATTACTCACAACAAACAACACAACAAGTTAGAAAGCAGCTAAATTTGTTGACAAAAATGTTATTGTTTTGGAAAAACCACAAGTCTGTTACAAAGATATATTGGGTAACTTATAAAATGGTCTCAGATCAGCCCAAACTTAAGGGAAACAAATGGTTCTAGTTAAATTAATGTAGCAACGGATTATATGATTCAGATTTTCAAAGAACACATTAATTAATTTTACTTCATGAAAACTCTTTTAGGGCTTTGTTGTCCTTCCAATGTGGAGCAGAAGCCAGACTTGAAGCCTTAACAGTTCTCATGAAAATAGAATTATTTTCCAGACATCTCTCCCAAGGAAAGATATGGAATGGCAGAACTGAAGTGCTATCAACAAACAGGAGACAAATTAAAGCTTAAACATTAGCCTCAAGAATATCCTGCTGCTTTAAAAGTATACTGTGTTCTAAAAATCATATTGATTCTGGCTATTAAAGGCCATGTCTGAGAGAAACCTGAAAGCATTTATATTGATTTATGACAGGCATACAGAGGTCTCCCTTTTTCCCCTTTACTAATGGCAGCCTACACACAACTGTAGGGATTATGGCACTGCAATTTCCATCCCAAGACCTTGAATATGGGATCACTTTGTTCCTCTAGAATGGTCCAAGTGACCATTACCAGGTCACTGAGATGGTTTTTGTTGAAGCTGTGTTTGCCTAAACCCTTTAAAAACTCTTTATCAAGAATCAGAATAACACACCCTGTCCAGAAAATCCTTCTGATCCTTAAACTTTGATGTTAGAACCAGGCAGGAGCAGTCCAAGAAAACAGAAATGAAAATAAATACATGCAGATGCAGCAGAGAGATGTGAGAGCAACTGCAAAAATATCTGGGAAGCTCCCAGGACACTGTGAGGTGTCTGAAGGACACATTCTCTGCTTGTGGAACAGAACAAACTGAAATTCAGCTCTGCTGCTTGGATCTACTACAATTTCTAGGAGTTAAATTGTGTTTTCTGTTCACACACTGGGGTTTTTTTAGACAAAATTCCTCTCTCTCACCAGAATGCAGCTGCTAAGCCAAGGATGAAGATGCCACACACTAGAAAATTACCTCAGTAAAGAATTAACATTATCTCCCTTTAAAGTAATTAAAGCTTAATTTAACCTAAATAAGACCCTCTTTTCACCCAGTTCAAATTATCCTGATCTTTCTAAATGTTCATAGCTAAAACTACAATCTATGTCAATTAAGTCCAACAGCACTTTGGGACAATATTCCTCATGGTCAAGAAAATTTGAGTTTCATAAAGATACATAATTAGCAGCTGGAACATGAAGATAACCACGTAAATCAGCTATTAATTCATAAAAAAAAAGGGGCTTCTAAAACCTTCAAGGAATGTTTTAAGTAGGGAATGGCACAGAATTACTGCATTAACTTTGTTTAAATTTCTTAAAGACAACCAAAAAAATTTTAGCACAATTAAAGTAATCCAAAACAAAACAAATACCTCAAAAATGTTTTGTATGTTACTCTGACATCCTGTCCTGCCTTTGGGTTATCCCTGGTTATTCACATAGTCATGTCTGATGTAATCTGAAAAGACATCACCAACAAACTGATTAGCAAAGCTGCATCAAGAAAATACGGTTAAATACAAATAATATACATCAATAGTAGCACCCTGAAACACGCTGCATGTAGCTACAATGGAAAAGTTTGTATTTTATTTAGAAAACCAGGTACTTGATAGCTTGACATTTTTAGCTGTTAACTTTTGGAAATCACCACATGGCACTTGGAGCAGGATTGCAGCACAGAACCTTGCATTACATTTCTATTTGGGGAAGAGAACAGAAGAGGTGTGGGCCTGAATTGCTGTCTGATTAAAGCTGCCTAAAGAAGTACCTAGGGTTTTCTTCTTCATTGGTTTTATTCTCTATTTATTTGAAGTAAATTTTGTGACATGGAAATAACTCTTGCTTACAAGGTTAACTTAATATATTTTGAGAGTAACATAAGGATTCTGACATTTAAGAGCTACAGCAAATACAAAGTCACTTTCTTGAAATGCTTCTGGAGGCAACTTGTTAGAAATAGATACCCCAAATACAACATTACTGGTGGAGTTCTTCAGTAACCATTTTCAAATTTTCCCAAATCAAAGGGAATTGGAAAGGAGGAGTCTCTTACCTTATTTAAACAAACTCAAACATTCTACTGCAAGACTAAATTGTAATGCAAATGTTTATTGTGAACATATCAGAATTATTGAATAGATTGGGTTGGAAGGGACCCTGTAACTGCCACCTAGTGCCACCCCCTGCCATGGGCAGGGACACTTCCCACTATCCCAGGTTGCTCCAAACCCCCATCCAACCTGAGCTTGGACATTTCCAGGGATGAGGTATCCACAGATTC
The DNA here is from genome assembly GCF_971803275.1 of Cyanistes caeruleus. Classification (NCBI taxonomy): domain Eukaryota; kingdom Metazoa; phylum Chordata; class Aves; order Passeriformes; family Paridae; genus Cyanistes; species Cyanistes caeruleus. The sequence continues at coordinate 18,921,569 of NC_141712.1, forward strand.
TCTGTGCCAGAGCTTCACCACCCTCATTGTGAAAAACTTCCGATATCAAATCCCAGCTGACCCTCTTTTAGTTTAAAATCACCATCCCCTTATCTTCTGTATCACTGCAGGAAGCTGTGATTGCTTTGTGGTTTGCTTTACAAATAAGCTTTTAGACTTTCCTTAAACTTCACAATATTGTGAAACCCACTCCCATTAAGTTGTCACTGACGTGGCATTTGGTGGCAGCTGAGCAGAGACAGGAGCAGACAGGCTGAGTGTCTCACATTAATGTGCAGTGTTTGGAGTTGGGGATGACAGGAGATGGAACACGACACACTCGGCCTCCGCAGGTGAAATATTCAACCCCGAGTCATCAGCTGCAATTGCTCGTGGAGAATTAATTGATGAGACAGGGACGTGATTTGTTCAGTCAGTCCCTAATCCCAACTGCAATCCTGTGCAAAATCTGTTTATCACAGCATCACCAGTTACTGGTTTATGTGCAAGAAGTGTCCCCTTGGATTATTTGCAGGAATAATGGGTTTAGGCATTCTCATGTGATTTTCCCCATCCTTCTCCTCACCAGCTGCCCACACCAGTGCCCCCATCCTGGTCCCTCTGAGAGAAGAGGATCAATGTTGGAAAGCTCTCCCTTTATGAAGAGCTCAGCATCCCCACTGAGATGCTCACAGCTTCCCTCTTCTCTTCATTTATTTGCTTCAATGCCTGTACTAACCAAATTTCCTCTGTTGCATGCTTAGAGTACAAAAGGACAAAGCACTACACTTCAACCTCTAATACACCAAGCAAGAGTTTTGAATTTGACCTTTTACAAATCTTTATCTAGCACCAGAAGATAACACCAAATTATTCAATGCTTCATGCCCAATGTTATGGTCGCACCGTGGTTATATTAAACCTGACCCAACCCTGTTCCACTCTTAGGTGTTATTTGGAATTCTCAGGTTGGGAATGTCTCACCTGAGCTGCAACTCACTGGTACTGAAACTCAGGTCTAAAATGCGGATGTACTATTGGAATAAAAAAACCCAAACAACTTTTGAAGAAGTTATGGTATGAACTCGTGATGACCAGAAAGATGGCCTTGTAAAATTACTGGGTTTAGTGGAAGAAGGTTGCTAAGGGCATTAGGAAGACAAAGGCCTCTGAACTGAATTTAAAAAACCAGGCACTTCAGCATTAAGAAGAGTCCTTCTTCCTGCTATTTTTTGAGGTTGAATAGAAAAGCATAATTGTAGGAAAAAAGAAAAGCTTATTTCTCTGTAATTTTTTTGAACAAGTAAGAATTTATATATAGGCTAAAAATCCATCAGTTGTCAAAGCATACATTTTTTTGGTTGCCTTTTCCTTCAAGCTACACAATGGACAGCTCCTAAAATTCCTCCCATTTCAGTGGCAACACAATAAAGAAAATGCCTTTATTTCAATATTTCTGATTGCTCTCAATAGTTGTAGAGACACTAACACATACTGCACATCAGAATAATAATCCTGCAGCACTTACTTACATACAATGGATTTAAATACTACCTGGAAGCAGAGCACTGGCGGCAAATCAAAATTAGAGCCTGGAATCTCCCTCAGAGGTTACAGCATAAACATTAACTCCAGGAACTTGTGAGTTTTAAGTTAATCAAGCAGGCAAACCTCCTCCTGCAGCCAGTTCCATGGGCAATTTGGGCTGTTCACTGCTGACAGATAAATACCTATCAGATAATATCTGCACAGAGTCTAATGTCTAATTTAGAAGAATCATCTACTTTTATTACAGATCCAGGCAAGCCAAGCTGCAAAGGCACTTAAAAAATCACCTGTGGCTTGTTTCAATTCCTTCCCAGTGACTGGTCTAGCAGCCATCCTCACAGCAATTTGGGAATCTGGGATGTCCCTAATACAGCACACACAGCTCTGGAGAGGAGCAGCTGAAATAACTTGCGATGGAGATCCATGATACAACCCTGAAGTGTCGCCATCAAATTATCTCCATACCCATGCTCAGTGACTCAGCTCACCATCTCTCCAAAACCCTGCTGTTGTTCTTAAAATACATGAAGTATTTATCTCTTGAATTTCCCATTTAATACCTTGCAGCCCTTTCCTTGTGCTGGTCCATCTCTCCTCTCCTACAGGCACACGGGGACAGGTCACAGTGGAACACAGAATTAATGTGAGACTGTGTACAACAACTTGAAGAGATTATTCACTAAGTCCATATTTAATATAGTCAAGGTTCAAGCTACTATAACAATTCTCCTTAAGGCAGCCATCGGGAAATGCTGGAATTGCTCCTTTCCAGCTTTGAAAAGGGGATGAGCTGCTTCTAAATCACCTCAGACTAAAAGTATCCAGAAGTACTTCAGTGTAAGTAGGGAGTTATTATTGGGAAGTTGCTCATCTAATTACTTATGTCTTGTTTCAAACAAAAAGAGGAGAAATTTAGTTTAGATATACAGAATGAATTCCTCCCTGTGAGGGTGGGGAGGCCCTGGCACAGGCTGCCCAGAGAAGCTGTGGCTGTCCCTGGATCCCTGGAATTGTTCAAGGCCAGGCTGGATGGAGCTCTGAACAATCCATCTACTGAACATGTTCCCACAAGGGGTGGGAACAAGATCTTTAATGTCCCAGCCCAAATCACTTCTGATTTATGCCACTAACATCTTTATAAACATCCTCAAAACCCAGAAATGAGAATTCATGGTAAAAGAAGTTATTAAAAATGCAAGAAAACACCCCGATGCACGTATTCAGGACACATATTTGTAAAAAGTATTACAAAGCTTCCTTATCAGACATGGAATAGATTTGTGATACCAAATCACTCTTCCATAAGCACAAAGTAACACCAGAGACATTCAGCAAGATATCTTTTCAATAACACATCTCTCACCCTGAGATGTGAAAGTCAAAGAAAATATATTACACAAGACCTTGCTGCCCAGCAAAGAACCAAACACACTACCTGATCCACCAAGAGTTCACTGGGGTACAGCAGCAAGGACAAAACACTCCTGAATTAAGCAACCTTCACCTGAGAAGGACACGAACACAATCTATGGCTGGGCTTTGATTTCTGCCTCTTCTGGAACAGGCTCAAATTCAGATTAGACTCCACAGGCTGCAGGCTCACACCAACATCAGCATTGGTGTGTGAAAACTGAAAGTTTTACCTCTTTGCCAACAGCAACTATATGAATCACATCCTACTGAGGACAGTAATTTTTTTATTTCTAATTTTTGTATTCATCAGTGCACACTCTATCCTCACACTCAGTTGAGCTCAGCTATCACATACAGTGATTGCTCTGTGATATCAAGCTGGCAAGCACATTTTTATGTCAGCTGTAATATCCACATCCATGTCCATGTGATTCTTCCTCCCAGGTCCCAAAAGAGAACGCTATTGGTCAAATTATTCTCACTAGCAACTTCCAATATTAATTAGAAGAATGTTCAAGCCTTCAATTGCTCATCATATCAGATACACAAATCCTCACATTTCCTCTATGTTCCTCATGTTCAGCCATTCAACTACTGCAAAATTTCATCAATTCAATTTCCTTAAAAGTTCTCTGCCCTCATAAAAGGCATAAAAAAGAAATCCATCAGTATACAAAATATACTATGCTAAAGGAAAACCAAGAAGCTTTAGAGAGATAAAAGTATTACCAATTCCTTTCAGCCACAAAGAGATCTCAGCTATTTAACTCTAATCTCAAACCGCTGAAATTTCACATCAGTTTCATCTCCTAATGAACCAGTACGGCTCCTTTTTATCTGTAAATTTTCAAAGTCAGGGAGCATTCACTTCAAAAGAGCTAATTTAAGTCTGTTAATGTGAACAGTCACGGCGACTTCAACCTAATTATGTCTCCAGCAAAGCAAACAGTTACATCACTGTAATTCTGCATCCTGATACCATCACACGAGTGGATATTCAGTACAAAAAGTAGCCAGTGATTTCCCAATCCCTTTTTTTTATGGCACAGATCACACACACACGCTGTGCTGTACGAACCCACCCTCTCATTTGAGACCAATTTGCATTCCCACTTCCTGCAAGCGCTGCTCTCCGCTCCTGGAAATGAGGAAAATTAGAACCACATAAATCAGGGAAACTCCCCGGAGCAAGCCCCAGGGCACGGCCGGGGAGGTGGGAGTCAAACAGGAGCTGCTCGCTGCCCTTCCAGCTCCCCACGGAGGCAGCTCGGGCTCCACAACACCCGCACTCGGGCAAAGGGACACGTCCGGGCTTCTTCCCACTGCTGCTGATGGATAATTGTTAATTTTTAGGGGGGGTGTAAATAACGCGGAAAGCGACAGGAGAATCAGGAACACCCCATGAACTGCGCCCAACCGGCAGCCCAGCGCTCAGCCCGGCCTGAGGCGGCTCATCGCCGCTAACCTTCCCCGCTCGCCCTTCCCGGGGCCACCGCGCTCCTTGCCGCAGGGACCCGCCGGGGCGCGGGGAGGATCCGCGGGCGGATTTACCTCAGCAGCAGCAGCAGCAGCAGCAGCGGCGGTGGCGGCCCCGTTGCGCTCGGCGCGGTGGGGCGCTGGGGCCGGGCCCCGGCCGCTGGAGCTCCGCGCCCGCCGCCACCGCGCCCGCGGCTCCCGAGGCTCCCGAGGAGCCGCAGGATCCCGGAAGCGGCGGGGGCGGCGCTTCCGCGGGAGGCGGAAGGGACGCGCGCGAGGCCCCGCGCAGGCGCGGAGGGCGGGGCGGGCCTGAGGGCAGGGGCGGGCCCGCGGCCGGGCACACCCGCAGTGCCCTCATAGTGCGGATGGGGAGCACTGGGAGCGGTTCGTGACAGCCCTGCCACGGGCGGGGACATCTGCTGCTGGTCCAGGGCACGCCAAGCCCCGTCTGACCCGGCTTGGGACACGTTCAGGCATGGGGCAGCCGCAGCTTCGCTGGGCAGCCTGTACCGAGGTGTTCCCACCCTCACAGGAGAGAATTTCCTCCTGACATCTAGTCCAAACCTACCCTGTCACTTTGAGGCCGTTCTCTCTGGTCCTGTCTCTATGTACTCATACAGATAGTCCCATTTCGACTTTCCCGGGGGCTCCCTTCAGGCTCTGGAAGGCCACAATTAGGTCACGGTGAAGTTTCACTTTCCCAGGCTGAACAATGCCAGCCTTTCCTGCCAGCAGAGCTGCTCCATCCCCCTGCTCATCCTGGAGCTGCTCTGGGCTCTCTGCAGCAGCTCCAGCTCCCTGTGCTGGGCTCCAGGGCTGGAGGCAGCTCTGCACGGGGGCCTCACCCTGACCCTGCAAGAACTGAACACAGAGGAAGAGGGTATTCCTTCAGTTTCTCCATGAAGAATTTTTGCTTTATGTCTGCACATATTTTCGTGGTGATATTTTATTACAGTCCCTCATTAAAACTCGTTCCTCATCCCTGGAAGTGCCCAAGGCCAGGTTGGATGGGGCTTGGAGCAACCTGAGATAGAGGGAAGTGTCCCTGCCCATGGCAGGGGGAGAAACTGGATGAGCTTTAGGATCCCTTCTCACCCAAATCATCTGTGATTTCACTTCTGAGAGTTTCAGGAACGTGATTTAGCACCTAATTCAAGAGCATGTTCAGCAGCTGTTCACCATACCTAAACATCAGTAGTTAAATTGATATGGAAATACTGTTACACGACACTCATTCAGGATTTCCCACTGTGTATTAGGAAAAATACCCAGTGGCTCAAAAAGTAGACACAAAACAGCAAACCTTGCAGTGTGTGAGCTGAGGATATTTTAGAAACAATTAAAAAACGCTGAAGGATGACGAACAGAAATGATGACAACTCGGGCATGCTTCTGCATCCTTTTTTTTCTTGTAGCATGACCACCATCTAGTGGGACACGGGCAGCCAGTGCACAAGGGTTGTGTGTGTTGATAAGTGCAATAAAATACAGCTGCTCACATGCTTGTTTGTCTCCTCTTCTGTGCTGAAATATTGGCGACTTCTGAAAAGCTTGATTTTACATATTTTCTTCTATTTCCCAACAGCTGGTTGCACATACATAAAGAAATTAATCTATGCCAATGTCTCTGCTATTCAAATATAATTATGTAAATATTTACAGACACCAAATCATAAGAGCAGGTCTTTTTCAAAAGCTTCATTCTCCTGCAGTGTTTTCCTTAATATAACTAACATGTTATTTATGCAGGAATAAAAATGAAAACCAAATAATATTATATTATTTTATATTAAATTATTGTGGTTTAACCCTTGAGAAATCTACAATTCTTCTGCTTTTATCTCAGGGTGGCTGAGATACCACAATTACCCAGGAGTTACAAAAAAAAGTCAGCTGCTGTGACATCTTTTTTTAGCAATATTTTGCAGATGCTTAAGACCTTATTCAGAAGCTTAAATTTATGCAAACCAGAAAATCTGAAATTCAGCTTGCTTTTTCTCTGTGTTTTAGCACCGTGCATCACTCACAGGTTCCTGATTTCCTCCTGGTCTTAAAAACAAACCGGCTGAGTGTTTTCCTCCCCACATTTTTGCTGAGCACATGGTGCAGCTCTGTGCATTGTTTTAACGCACAGAGAATTGGTGCTGTCACTCTAAGAACATCCCCAGACACGTCAGGACTTCGGTTCTTCTGCAAGTCCTCGTGGTTTGGAACCCATTTCCACCACAAATAATATTGCCAAGATAAATTGTTTGCCAGAGATAACTTCAAGTCCTCAAACAAATTACCTAAGAAATGTGGAAACAGAAGGTGGCACGAAACAAATTGTTTCCACGGGTCCTGTCCTCACAGGAAGGAACGGAGCTTATCTCTGTTACAGATTCCCGAGGGACACACACACACACAATGCCTTCGCTGTGGCTGGGGGAGACTCCAGGAGGTTTGGAATGAAATATTTGGCATGAAATATTCATACCCCATTTCTCCTGCCCCCAGAAATGCAAATATTGAAATTCAAATGGTTTGTGTAAGGATTCCAACAATTTGGGGAAGAGCAGCAAAGCTGCTCATGGGTTGTATTGGGGGGGAAAAAGAGTTTAGAAGAATCTGTCATTTGTTGTAGCCACTTCCACCTCAGGCAAAGGAGAATTTCATTATGTGCATGTTTGTAAAGTCCCAAAGGTTTGTTAATTTGTGTGGATCTTTCACCACTGACTATTGCTTTGTGTCAACAATGTGTTCAAATTCTAGCGAAAAAGAAAAGCTGTTTTTCATAATCCATTCCCTTTGCAGCCTTTCTGTGGGCTGAGCCACATCTGCCACCGTGCAGGTGCAAGGTGATAACATTGTGACACATCTCTTTCTTTCAGACTGTTTTCAGTCCCTCCACAGCACAATCTGAAGTATGAAAACAACCTTATTATCCCTCTGGCTCTCTGGAAAACAACCTTATTGGCTCTCTGCCTTCTCTAGGTGCTTAACTTTAAGATGTGCCCCTTCAATATTGACTAAAGCAATGGTGATTTACAGAAATTAATTTCTGAACCTCATTGTCTGAATCTCTGGTGCCTTCTGCCCTTCTTCTTTTAATTTGATGTGGCCCATGGACAGCAATAAAGCAGCACAGAACAGCTGTGCCTGGTCTCAGAAAAAGGGAGCTGTGTAAAACTCAGGAACCTTTTTAAGAAGGTAGAATGAACATCTAAGGCGCTAAAAGCTTTTGAGGGAACAATGGAAACATGATCACCGAGGCAGTGTAAGTGCACATCAGTGTCAGGACAAACTGCAAAAAGGGCAAAAAGATCTTTTGAGCACAGCTCAGGAGGTTATTAAAAACAAGTTATATTCAGAGAAGAAAATTGAAAGAACCATAAGCACTGATCCGTGAAACACAAAGCAGGGCAGAGGTGGTTATAAAACCAAACTGAGGTACAATTGAAACAAGGCATAAAAATGCACAATAAATGTTCTTGCAGGTAGCAGGGAGTCTGCTGAGAAGTTTGGAGAGCTAACAGGGAGTCCAAACGCCCAGGAGACAAAGAAAGCACAGGTTCTGAGAGCAGCTTTCTCCAAAGTGAGATTAGCTGCACTTCAACCTCTCCTGAAAGGCTGAGTTTGTTTCAGCATAGGGAAATGAGACTAAATGCTAATTGTAAAAGGAATAAAAGTATCTCTTTTACAGCCAGCCAAAAGCCTTCAAAAATATGGCTTCTAGAAATGGTACCTACAAGAGATGCTGAAGAGATGCTGAGATGCCTGCTGTGGGTGGGGTTTTTTGGTTCCTTGAATGAAATGGGTTGCTGCCTTTTGGCTGAAGCTTGAAGGGGAGCAAGTGAAGGAGCCCAATAAAGCAGGATAAGAATTCTTAGAATCACAGAATAGTTTGATTTGGAAGGATCCTTTTGCAGGTCATCTAGTCCAACTCCCCCCTGCCATGGGCATCCTCAAATAGACCAGGTCTAGTCTAGCAAAGCTGCGTCCAAATGTTTCCAGGGATGGGGCATCCACCACCTCTGTGGCAACCTGTGCCAGTGTTTCACCACTCTCCTTGTGAACATTTATTTAATATCTCTAATATTAAACGGACTCTCGTTCAGCGATCTGCAGCAAAGAGTTGGGAAGCTCGGGGCAGAGAGCTTAACATTCGATTTTTCTGCCCCGCACCACTGAAGGCTTTCCTCTAGCGTCCTTCCAGGAGAACTGACGTAAATAAAACGAGCAAATGCAACTTCCCAGAGCTGGACAAGCGCCTCGCGGAAATGACAGCGATCCATCCCGGGACACGGCGGGGAGCGGCCCCGAGGCGGGGTTTGGGGGCGGCCGGAGCCTGCTCCGCACCGCGTCCTGCATCTCTCCGCACCGCGTCCTGCATCTCTCCGCACCGCGTCCTGCATCTCTCCGCACCCCGCACCGCATCTCTCCGCACCCCGCATCTCTCCACGCACCGCGTTCTGCATCTCTCCGCACCCCGCATCTCTCTGCACCCCGCACCGCATCTCTCCGCACCCCGCACCGCATCTCTCCGCGTCCCGGATCTCTCCGCGTCCCGCACCGCGCACCCCGCGATGCCGGCGCTGCTGGCTTTGGTGGCCGCGGCGCTGCTGGCGCTGCTCGGGACCGGACGAGCGGCCGCCCCCGCCGCCTGGGTGCCGCTGAAGCGCTGGGCCCTGGGCTGCCTCCTGCTCTGCCTCGGAGCCTGCAGGCAGCGGGCGGCCGCGGGCACCGCCGAGCCGCGGCAGCCGCGCCCGCTCCGCCCCGACCCCCACGTGAGTGGCCCGGGAACCCCGGTCCTGGGACCCCCTTCCCTGGGACCCGCTTCTGCCACACCCTGTTCTCATACCCTGGCATCCCTCTGTCCCCCCTCCCTGGCACTGCCATCTTCCTGTTCCCCTGGCACTCCATCCCCAGCATCCCCACATTCCTTCAGAACACCTTTTCTCCTTTGGACTCATACTTCCCTGGACCCACAGCACCTCCACCCCACTGCATCCTCTGCATTCTAGCACCTTGTGTCCCCCTGGCAGTCCCTCAGGTGCTCCCGTTCCCTGCATCCTGGCCCCTGGCACCGCTCACTGCCCGACCCCATGTTTTTGAGCTCTCCTGTCTTTTGGCACAGGTTTCCCTGCTGCTTGCAAAGCTCTCTGCCTGTTCTCAGGGTGCCTGCTATGAAATACAAAAAGTGAAAGTAAAATTTGATCCTTGAGCAGAAGCCTATGGAAAACAAAGGATTGCTGATCCTCTCCCTTTCCTGCCTCCTGCTGGAGCTGAAGTCCATTTCCCTTTCCCCAGGCACTCGATTCCTTGTACTTCACCGGCTTTGCAGAGACCAACAGGACCTTTGTGATCGCTCGCCTCGCCAGACGTCCCGCTGGCCTCTGTGAGATGTGGCTCTTCCTGAGGCTGGATGGGATAGGCGAGTTTGAAGTAAGTGCTGGATGTGAGGTGATGTTCAGGTGCTGTGCTTGACTCCTTTCTTCAACCTGTGATGGCATCCCAAGCCAAAATTCATGTTCTCTGCATCTTCACACCAGTAAGACAGCAGTGCTGTGTCTAAAGGCAGTGGTAGAAATGGTCACAGTACTGGGTATGTCCCTTTTTCAGTAGGATCTGGCACTCACTCTCCCATAATCTGCACAAAACAGAATAGTTTCTAAAAAGTGGCTTATTAAACCCCCCAGGAAGAATTTGAGCATCCAATCATTCCAATCAGGTGCAACACATGGTTAATGAGTTCCATTTTCTACTTATGGCTGGTTTTTTTTTCCCTTTTTTTAATTTTAATGCTATAAAATAATTTGGAATTGCCTCCTTAAAAGAGGAGGGAAAGCTTTTAGGGAGTTTTATGCACATCTGCTTCATTCTTGCTGAAAGGAAAGCTTAATCAAATATTATTAATCAGATTTTTGCCTGTGGATTTTCTTTTTTTGTTAAGAGCTGGCTACATAGTAAAGAAGGAGAGAAGACCTGACATAAATCCCTTTGCACTCAGCTCTTATGTTCACAAATCTGTTTCACTAAGTAGCCATGTCCAGAAAAAGCAGAAAAAATCCTATTTGGAGAATATAGGGGAAAAAAAGAGGATTGATGTGCATTATTTTGGGGTTTTAGTAAAATCTAGTATAGCAAGACTGTGGCATCCTCACAATTGAATTAAGTGAATGTTTTCCTGAAATGTTTCCTCTTTTTAGCACCCACAGCATCCAAACATGATGGTGAGAGATGAATCCAAAGAGATCTGGAGTGGAGGAGGACTCACTATGGAATACTTGGAGCCCCAAATGTGCTGGAAGATAAATTTTGATGGATTACTCAGGTATTGCAGCACTCGTAATTTCATTTATCTACACGTAAAACCAAGGCTTTTTCAGCACTATCTGGAAATATATTTAATTTATTTTATATTGAACTGGCTTGAACCAAAAGCTGCTTGGTAACTAAGACACTTTGATTTTTAAGGAATTAAAATATATCTGGTGGTGTAAAGTATTATAGATTCTTCTATTTTACCCAATTCCAAACATGTAAGAAATATGTTGTTTGCTTAGGAGTGATATAAAATTATAGTGCTTTGCCTTGCAGGAAAGGATCCTACAGACAGCAGTGGAGTGAAGAGGAAGGAGAACTTGTACCAGTTAAATTCTCTTTGCAGTAAGTTTTTAATCTTTGCTTTTGGATGCTAAAAAGCTCGTGGCTCATTTAAAATGGCAAAAATCGGAATTTTCCAGAAAAATACAAGGATTTTCTCTGTCAAAGCAGCAAGTGCACAACTTGGCCTAGTATGAGCTGAATGCTAACAATGTCCTTTTTATCTTCTCTCTTTTTCTAGATGGGAGAACTCCACAGACGTTTTTAACTTTAATGTTGACAGCAACCCCAGCACATTTGCTCGTGCTTTAGCCCAGGAGCCGTGGAGCATCGAGCTCTTCCAGAGGGTCAAAAAGTGAGGGGCAAGATTAATGTCTTCTGGGGTTAATAATAATTTTTTCTACAGTTCTCTTCAAGGTTTGATGTGTGTTATAATTGATTTTAGAAGGTAGGTTTAATTTGAAGTGCTCTATTAAAGGACATGGCTACTGGTTTCAGTGCCACATCACACCTGGGGAATCCAGCAGACAGATGGGATCTTCCTGATATCTGAGTGAAATTCCTTCAACATCAGGAATATTTCTTATTCTTTCTTTTTTCATTAATTTAGGCAGCTTCCAAAGTCAATTGTCCAGGTATAGCTAAGAAAAGGAATATAATCCTGTGAGAAAGGAGCTGAAGTGGGTGTTTTAAATACTATACAAGCTCTGGAGAGCTAAAAAGATGAGAATCAACGGTGTGCTGTCTCAACAGAAGCAGAAATTATGTATTCAGTAATGTGGGGGTTTTGGTGATGCCTGCTGAGTTCTAAGCAGCAGCTGCTTGGCATTTCTCCAAACAAAGGGTGATTTTATATTCTGTCAGGGTGAGAATTTGCTGTTGTTTCACTCTCAGGTGTCTCATTATGGAGCAGGAACTGGGAAATGTAGAAGTGATGTGTAAAATCTGGGATAGCCTTGGTCCAGATGCTCTGAAATTTCCTTCATTTTTGGAGACAAATCCATCAGATTGGCACTGAGGCTTCTTGAGGAGAACTGGAGATCTTGCCTGTGCTGATCCACTCCTTTCTTTCTTCCAGGCAGAGGGAGCAGCATTTCCGACACGAGCAGTGGGGCCGGTCTGTTGGAGAGATTGAAATAGAAAATTACGGGAAAACTGAACTTTCCCTCAAAGGCATTCGGAGCCACTCCTATGGTAACAGCACTGGAAAGAATTCCCTCCCTTGGGAACACCCTCACTGTGGCTTGCACTGGCAGTGAGATTAAGGATTATCTGTTCAAATAACCAGTTCCATGCCTGGGCATGAAGTTCAGACATTCCAGAGGAAATACCATCGCTGTTTTGGGGACATACCTTACTTACCACGTTATCAGTCACTGGATACTTCTTTATCCAAAAAAGCTTTTGTGAAATCAGGTACTGCTAGTTCACATTTCTCAGGAATGGTGAAACTCCAGGTTGGGGGATTTTGTTCTTTTTTTTTGCAGGTGTCCGGAATTGGGCTGAGATTTACCGTTATGTCATGATTTTGGCACACTTTGAAGTAGGTATTAGCATGACAATGTGCTATTTAACCAGGAAATTTTTCAGAGCTTCTCAGGCATATTTAAGTATCCAGAAATTAGGACTTGGGAACATCCATGGTGTACAAACAGAAGTGCTCACTGGTGGCACCATTAGCCCAGATCAGTGTTGGGAGCAGCTCTCAAAACTGCTGTGTGAAAACTGAATGTGTGTGAAAACTGAGATTTTGCTCCACTGATTGAAGCAAAACTTGTTTGATAGCTTGACACAGTTTGTTTTGGCTTTTTCAAGAAAAATTAGGCAGGCATCTTTACAGGAGATATTCTCAGCTGCTGCAAGTGCCCAGCGCTCTGTGGAGTTGCTGCAGTGCTGATTCCCATGAATAGGAAGCAAGAAGTGTTTGAGGCATTCTAAGCCTTCATGACAGCAGTCAGCAAATATTTCTGCCTGTGCTGAGCCGTAACTCTCCTTTTCTGTGTGGGAAGAGGCAGTGCTGTGGCTGCTGGGAGCACACAGCCCAGGGACATGCTGAGGGCTGGCCCTGCCAGCTGCCAGCCGAGCCCAGCAGATGCTCCAGAAAAGACATTTCCTTTGCCAAGCCAGGCATAAATCAACACTATTATAGGCAGTGTTACAGGGGTTTACACTGAATTCAGAATAAAAGTTCTTTTCCTAGCTTGGAAAATCCCACTTCTGTGCAAACCCTGGTTTATCATGTGCCTGTGAACTTTTTACCAAGACTGAGCTTTGGCACCACAATGTGTATAACCAACCTCTCCCTGTTCTTCAGCTTTTCAAGACTCAAAGTGACTGTGGCTGTTCTGCCCCTAATTAAAAGCCAGCTGACTTCATTAAGAAGTTTATTGCAGATTGGAGTCCTCTTACCCTGAGTGTCTGTACATTTATAGCATCACAGGAGGCTTAAATTTGCCTCAGGGTGGCCCAAGTGGAGCATGAAGAGTCCAGACCTAAGGATGGAAGAGAAATTAGTAAAACCAGGAGGTTCCAGTTCCTTCTTAACATTTTCCCTATCTGCTGCTCCCAGACATAGATTAATATGGGTTAGAAGACAAGTCTGGTCAAAGTACATCAGTTTTGTACTTCTTTGCAGGCTTTGTTTCCCTCCTTTGTCCTCTTGCTGTGGGCTTTTTGTAGTTCCCATTGTCCTTAATTTGTCCTGAATGTGTTTGGTTTGTATTCCTGGATTTTTTACAGCCAGATTTTCATGGAAGATGTAGTGAGAGGATTTTAAAGTATGAAGCACATTGCATAAGCTGAATTCTATCCAGTGTCTTCTTGGTCCAGCCAGTGAAGGGCCCTCAGAAATGACTCTGCACAACTTTGGCTGCTTTTTCTCTCTCTTGCAGGATGGGACTGCAGCACATTTAACAGTTATCAGCATGCCAGCTACCACAACTCAGTAAGTGACCAAAGAACTTTATGTTGCTAAAAAACCCCTCATCTTACAGGTGGAAAGAGCTGCTGTGCAGGACACCTGTGTGCAAATTCTTGCTTTGAACCTGTACAGCCCAGTTTCCATCCACACCCTCATGCTCCCAGTTTTTCATTTGCAGTTAGTCACAAGGACAGCTTTTAGCTTCCACTGCTTCCTTTCCCTTCAGTTGCTGAGGGCTGGTGGAGCTGCCTGTCTGTCTGGATGGTTTAGAGGTACAAAGTGGGCACTTCCAGCAGCTTGAGAAGGTGTGTCTGACTCTAGTCTGCATTCCACAGGGAGCCCTGCCTTGCTGACTGGTGTTCTCTGCATCCAGAGGATTAAAGACCAATGTCCATGGCCCCTAGGTTGCTCCAAGCCCCATCCATCCTGGCCTTGGACACTTCCAGAGATGGGGCAGTCACAGTTTCTCTGGTCAACCTGTGCCAGGGCTTCACCATCCTCACAGAGAAGAATTTCTTCCCAATATCTCATCTAACCCTGCCCTCTGCAGTGGAAGCATTTCCCCTTATCCTGGCATTCCAGGCCCTTTTCCAAAGTCCCTCTTCAGCTCTCTTGGAAGTTCCCAGAGCCTTCTCTTCAGGCAGAATGATCCTAATTATCTCTGCCATTGTTCTGGTGCGTTTGAGTTTTGGCTGAACTTTAAACCTGCTCCATTGCTCTCCCCTTCAGCCTCACTGTAGGTTATGTGTTTTTTCCTGATGGGAGGAAGGCTGGCATTGAGTGGTCCAACGCCTCCCTGGCTGAGCTGGCTGAGGATGGGGTAATCCAGGATGGCTATGGGGTCACTTTCACTGCTGGTAAGCTCAACACAGTCCAGCTACACCTGCCTTCATTTCTTGGCATGCAATTCCTTTAGTGGAGGAAAGACTGTTCAGTGAGATTCCATGTTATCCTGGGGAATGCATCATCTTACACCCTGAGAAATCACCTAGAACCAGAAATTCATGGTTTGGGTTGGAAGGGACTTGAAGATCCTCTGGTTCCAACCCCACTGCCATGGGCACTTCCCTGTTTAAATTAAATTGTAGGTGTGGTGTGTCCTGGGTGAAATGTGCCCACTGCAGGATCAGGGCCAGAGGTTCCTGAGGGAGGGCTACAGATTGTTTGTGGTGACTGTTGTTTGTGCTAATCCACGTAAAATAGTGATTTCCACTTTTTTGGGGTGTCAAAACATCTGCTATGAGGTGGATTCAGCTGGAAATATGATTGATCAATTTGCTTGATTTACAAAGCAGACAGAACTATCACTCTTCAGAAAAACATAAAAACCCCCCATACATAAAAGTAATAGATATTGGGATTTTTTTTGAGATAAAATACTAGTGAAAGTTGTTGACTTTGTTCCCTTTTTCTCTTCTCCAAGGTGGTGAGAGCTTTGATGTTTCTGCAGCTCTGGATAAGCAGACCTGTCCTGTGGTGTACAATGGCCTGACAGGGAGTGGAGTTTTCCACGAGTGCATTGCAGATTTCCAACTCAATGGCTTAACCCCAGGCTGGGGCCTGGTTGAATTTTATTACAGGTAAAATAATGACAGGCAAGAAGAGGTAAAAAACTCCCATCCTCCTATATTGAATTGTGTATATATATATTCAAATATGTAACTCCATACATATTTGAAGCATAAATGCACTGATATTTTTACCTGATGTAAAAAAATGTTGCTCATTTTAGTGCTTAATGTAATTATTAAGTTGTCAAGCACTCTGTATATTATTTGAAAAGGAATAATTGCCCAAGCACCTCATGGGTGCAACAATTTGTTTGTTATATAGGTTTATGTGGGCTTTATATAGGTCTGCATATAGGTTTATGGGTTGTAGGATGCTCCATTCTGGACACTCTCTTATTTAGGGAATCTGTCCCATTATAGAAATGAAGAGTCCTCACCCCAAAGAGAAGCTGTGTACAGGGTGAAACTCCCTCTCTCAAGGATTTGTGTGGACAGGATTTATTTGAACAGATAAATGTTCAGAAAATCCCCACAGGAATGGCTGTTAGGGGCAAAATTATATCCACAAAGAATGTGTTTCCCTTCTCAGTGCTGTTCCTCCTGCCACATGATTGTCACTCTTTCCCTGGAGCCTTTTCCACATGGAGTCTTTGCTCTCATGAAAGAAAGAGGCAAATTTTGTTATTTGCATTTAGTTTGCTTTTTAAAATAAACACCAGCCCTTGGCTGTCAGAGGAAACGCCATAAATGATTTCCAGGAGATGAAGAGCTCAGCTCCTTCCGAAAACCAGGCATATTTAAAGCACATAAAACAGGCCAAAAGTGCAAAGTACCTGCTGGTTGAACTCGAACCTGCAGCTGCTGCCAGGTGCCTGCTCCCTCCTCTGGGGCTGTCCAAACCTGCCTGGTGGAGGAAATGACCCAGCAGGGAAAGCCTGGGATCAAACCCAAACAGGGCACGTTCCGCAAGTCTGGACAGACCCGGCTGGCTCTGGAGCTGCCCCAGGGAGCTTCATCTGACTGTGCTGACACAATTCCCATCGGCTCCATCTCATATCTGCTCCCAAATCAACCCCATGGGAGAAATGAAAGGGTGGGAGTGTTGTTCTTCCTCCTTGCCACGAGACACCAACTCAGCATCGCTGCTCTTCCCGCAGGGACGAGGCCGCCCAGCCGGCTCCAAATCTGCAGCTTGGTTCCAAAACAGAAGGACCTGACCCTACCACCAATGCCTCTCCCCCATGATCATCTATCTACAAGCTCATCCCAGCAATGTTAGCAAGCAGCAGCTTTCCAAAAAAATATCATTCCCCGCAAAAAACAGCACTGGTTTGAGTGTAGAACTCGTCACAGGACGCTGGGGAGGTCAAGGGTATAAAAGGACTTGGAGAGAAATGAGATATATTTTTATTAGTGCAGCTTTCAGTGGTTGCTAAGCAGGGTGGTCTGGAGGAAATTTGAAGGAAGTCTGATTGCAGGAGTGCACTGGGAGGGATCACTCCATGCTCTGTCCTGTGGTGTTTTTCCTAAACTTCCAGCTGCTCCCCACCGTGACGACCAGGACCTCAGGCTATGTGGATCACTGACCCAATTTAGCAGCTTCTCTCTGCTCTCAGATTTGTTTTTGAAATAAAAACTGTGTAGTTCTGAACTCTCTGGTTGTTACAGTCATTAAAACGTGGGAAAAACCTGTTACAGGAAACGGCATTGATTTGATAGTTTTGTCTGTGGCTGGGTAAAACATGAAGTGGAAGGAGCAGGAAAAAGCACTGCTAAATGAGGTGTCCTCTAAGAATAGAATTAATGGCCAAGAATAAGTGGTACAAACACGATTTTCCCTTGTCTGAAGGAAAGCCAGGGTCTGGTAATCCAGTTTAGAAAGGGATCTGAATTCCTCATCATTCCCTTGTAGGTGCCTTATTAACCACAGCATCCACAGCAGTCCCTGGCACAAGGTAGCCTATCCCTACCTAGATGCATCTTGCCATTCATTACTGAAAATTAAACATATTTAAAATATGCAGAAAAAAAAAATAAAATAGTTAAGTGGAAAGTGTGGAGAGGAGAAATAAAGAAAAGACACCTTTTAATTAGAATAGTACCACAATTCTATTTCAGAAAATAGTGAAATCTGGGTGCACATCTTTGTGTTTCTATAATCCCTGCTTAGGCATAGAGGAGACTTTAACAGAATATAAATTTTTTTCCTTTCTGAAGCACTTCTTACACTTATTGCTACAACAGCTTTTTTTATGCAGGATGGGTGCATGAATATAAAATGATTCCACCTGTATTTATGACATGGCCTGTCCCGATTTGGGATGTGTCACTGAACAAGGCTGGGGTGCTGCAAGCCTGATGTGCTGTAACAGGCTGATTTTATCAGCTGTGACAGATTCCCATTCCCTACTTCCCTAATTCCCTAATTTCTAACCTCATACCTGTTCTGCACTTGAGCTGCACCCCAACAGGTGCAGGTGCTGTGCCCCTCCTTCCATCCCAAACCACCTCAGGATGAGCCAAGCTGACTTCTGGGTGCATTTCTTTTGGGATGGCATTGATCCAGAGCTTTGGATTTTAGCTGGACCTCTATAAACACTTCTCCAGTTACAGTGGTATTAAGAGCCGCATTCTTGTGAGCCTTGCACAAACCCAGAGATGCCTTAAATCTGTCTGTGCTCTCGTGGTCTCGAGGTGCTGAAACAGGGAGCTTCTAAATTACTCCAGACAATGGTGCTTTGACAGGAGGGAAGGCCTTATGCCTCTTTTTACACCTCAGAAATCAGTCAAATAGGTAATTTTAGAAAGGTTAGAAAAATAACGATGTTATACATCACAGTTTGTTCCTATTAAGTGTGTGGCTTGTTTTGCTATGATCTCAGGAACATCTGTTCCTTTTTTTCTGTGGAGTTCTTGTCATCTCTTTCCCTTTCACTTATTTCTTCAAGGCTAAAACATTAACATTTAGAAGGTGAAAGACTGGCACATAATAAAGCAAGGCTTTGGAGGTGTCAGAGCATGTAGATGATGAGAAAAATTAATTATGACTCTGGAACTGTGGTTTGAGAAATCACTGTAAAAAAATTCTCTATCCAGGCCAAAATTTTTTTTAAAAATCCCATCAAGGAAGGGATTGATCTGGCCATTTCCCAATTCCAGAAACTGGGCTTAGAAGTAGGAATGCTGTGGGGAAAAGGCAGGTGTCCCCCCAAATTATTGGAAGTTCATGTTGCTGCAGTGGAGGAGGCAGAGATGAAGCCTTCATCACTCTCCTTTTGTCCTCCACTTGTTTCTTTTGGTACCAGTGGGTGGAGAATTAGAGCACTCCTGAGATCACTTGGGAAAAGTTCAAGCAGGGTACAGCAAATGATTAATAAAGTTTGGAGCTGGCAGGTTTATTTGCCAGGTGATGAACTACTGGTAGGGTATTTCAGCTCCAAGGACTGAAAAAAATTGACTGTCGGGGGTTTTCTCCCTGGATTTCAAATTACTTTATAGCAAGCCTGTGTCCAGGACACATGGAATAACTTATTTAATTTAAAATAAATCTCCCAAGCCCCACGCTTTGACCATATGAAGTGGTCCTTCACTTGCGGCTCCTTTCTCAGTGGAAAAATCCATCTTGGGAAGTACTTCTGCAGCCCAAAAGCATTAATTTTGAGCCAAAAACACAATAAATAGAGGTGAGCCCTGGCCAGAAGTGAAATGCAGCATATGATCTGCATGAAGGGGGGCAGCTGCAGCCTCGCTGGGATGAGCTGCTTTCCCAGCATCTGGGAGGAGGGAACACCTGTAATTCCTGCTGCTGTCACAGCAAAATGCTCCCACCAAACCCTTGCACGTCCCCCTGGGGCTCCCTGCATGCTGAATTTTGGGATTCAGGCCTTGTAAAAAGGTCATTTAAAGGCTGTCAGCCCCAAACTGAGCATTTCCCATCAATCTGCCCCTGGCTACTGATGTCTAGAATGGTAAATATTTTACCGTGCTTATTTGTTCTCCTTCCTTCTCGCAATTTTTCATGTGTTCACAGCATAGCTATAAAGGCCATTTTCAGTGACATTGTATTTCACTGGCAGAAAGAAAGGAAGAAAAAAAGTCCCTTTTTCAGTTTGGATTTATGTTGTAGCTTTACAGTTGGTGAAGCAGAAGTGTAGCCCAGGGAGCTCTGTAATTTATCAACAGAAATGCACTGTATGGCCAAATTATCTCTGCAAAGCATCTGATTATTTCAAAAGTGGACTTTTCCCTCCATAAAAAACGTGCTCAGCAGCCAAATAACTCAAAGACATTCCAGCCAGAGTGACTGATAGCTACTCACTCCCTTCTCCCATTTACTGGAACCCCAACTCCCTCGCATCCGCCATAAAAACTCACATTGCTCTTTCTCCATCCAAAATTGCTCTTCCCTAAAAATGTGACTTTTTTATTGTTGCTCTCCCAACAGTCTCTGAGCTCAGGTGTCTGAAGCAAAATCTCCAAAGGGATCTGTCCTGGGGGGCTTTTTGGGCCTCCCCTTTTGAGGTATTTTCCTCTCCTCATTAAAGCTGTAATTAGTTACTGCATTGATTTTTGCTTTTCTTCAGCATAAAACAACTTTTATTAAACCATAGTGCAAGTGAAGTTCATTCTAATCTGGCCATAAAATTTTACGAGAGGTGTAAATCAAAGGGAGGAGTGGCAGCAAATGCTCTGGAACAGTTGAGCCCTGTTCAGGCTCCCTCAGTGGAGTTAAATCGCTCCAGGAGCAATTAGCCTAACGAGCTGCTTGGTCTTCTTATAAATAATGTCACTGATGGAGACATCTGGAGGTGTCTGCTCTGTGCACCAGAGACTTTCCAAATAAAAAGTGGTGAATGACCCTTTTTTTGATTCATCCACAGGGTGGGAGTGGAGGTGCAGATCTGACAAGTCACGTTTTTATCCCATTTTCCAGGAAAGATAAAGAAGGGAAAGCAGGAGTGACATTCTCAGCTGGAATGTCCTCTTTCATTTCTTGGCAGCTGAGCAGGGGACAGCGTGTCTGAAGCGCTGACCCCAAATTCATTGGTCAAAGAAGCCCAGAAATGGCCCTGGGCACAATAAACCTGGAGAGGGCTCATGGCTGAAGCCCTTGTCACAGTCCTTGGGACATCAGAGACTGGCAAGGGACTTCTGGCTGCTGTAGGTGTTAGAAATGGGTTTGCAGAAGGAGACCCAGATGATGGCTGATGATTTTTTCCTTCTGCAAAATACTACAAATTAGGCACACTTGATACCTTTTGAATAACCTTTTTTAACCTCCAAACCTCTCTTATGGATTTAGCACAGGAAATTCCACTGTTTGTTGCTTTTGCTGTCACTCCTAAATGCCCTTTGAGAGAGGGTTAGGTAATTGGTTCATAAAGAATGAAAGAAATTAATTATAAAATCAGGCTTAAGAATATTAAATAGTGTTTTGCAGAGGTGAGGAGCAGGAAAAGCTGTGAGGTTACACACTGGGCTGTGCTGCTGGTTGTCTTTACTAAAGCATCCAGATCCCAGTGTTTCCTTTCCCACTCTTGTTCCTGCTGTTATTCTAAGGCACGTAGGCTTCTCCCACATGTTTATAAGCTGATAAAACCATAATGCCAGGAATGTTTTCCTTCCTCTATTCCATTAGCAAAATAATTGACTTTGCAGATACAGCCTCGTTTACCCTGCTTTCCACACCAAAACAATAGCTGTGAATAAATGTCATAATTCATGGAGAGGTGAGAAAAGAGGAGTTTCTCGGCCTAAATGCTGATGTAAGAGCTGTGCATCTCCGTGTAGATGAGAAATGTTCTGCTCTGCTGTCACACTGGTGCCACAGCGCTGCTTTTCTGGGCTGGCAACCCTCAGTGGTGACAGCAGGGCTGACATAATGTTCAGCCCAAATACCTGAATAAATCCCAGCAGACACTGCTGAGCCCTAATTCATAATTGGACATGTCAGGCAGCTTCTGACGACACGGGCTGGACTCCCAGCAGGGCAGAGCAGCCACACAAAATGCTTTTCATCATGCAGGAGGAGGATTTTAGCTGATCTCTTTGGAGATTTTCCCAAAGCCATAAATATGCTCCTCTTGATCTGCAGTGCACTCGGAGGAGCCGTGAGCTGTGTGAGGCTTTCAGAACAAGCACCAGCACAGGGGAGTTCTGGGGATGGGGAAGAGCCTTGAGCCATCACCGCCAATTACACCAAACTCCCCAAATACATAAAGCATTTCATCAAGGGAGATCAAAGTGCCTTTCATGGGAAGGAAGAGCTATGATCTGCCTTTTACCCACGGGAAAACTCTGGGGAAGAGGCTGTCTGGCCAATTCTATAGCAGCATTCTTTAACTGTTAACCCGAGAGCTTGCTTTCTGCTCCTCGCAGCTTCCGTGCGCCCTCGCGGCCTCTCCTGGGCTCTGCCCAGACCTACAGCAGCCTTTCAGCTTTTTGGGGTGGGACACAGGGCAGGAAAGATGAAAAAAGGGTGGAAAGTCCACAAAAAACCCCAAATACGGTCAAACCTGTAAATGAAACCTGGCAGCACCCGCTGTAGGTACCTGGTAATGCTCCATGTAAATGCTGTGCAAGCACCCCCAGTAAAATGGTTAAAACTGTGACTGCAAAAAGTGGTGCTGGATGTGTTGGACAATGAAGAGGCCTCAGTTTTAATGCACATTATGAATATGCCAGGATGACAATCCCAAGGTTTTCCCTGCCAATCACTGCTTGGCTTTGGGTTTCACAGTCACAAGTGGATCAGCCCAGCTAGCACTGAATGGGTATTTAGTGGAGCACCTTGTTCCTGGATAATCTGGTATTCTGGAGATGATGGAAAAGCACTGAAATGAGTGAGGATTACATCAGTTATCCCTCACCTTAATGAACTGTGGATAAATTCTTCCTTAAAACTTGTTTCCATCTTTTTCTGTTTGTCTCAGAGAGAAAGGGACATCTTGGCAAAGCTTTCAAAAGAATCATGGGATGGTTTGGGTTGGAAGGGGCCTTAAAAATCGTCTCATTCCAAGCCCAGCCATGAGTGGGACACTTTCCACTGGAGTCCAGATCTCCACTCCAACACACAGAGTGATGTTCACAAGAAGACTCAGGATCTGCATTCACACAGGATCTCCAAAACACGATGTTTTCCCATGGATAACCAGTCCTGATACAACCAGAGCACCAAAGGTTTCTGCTCTGGGAAGGGATTATCGGTTTTGGTTTCAGCTGGATCCCAACTTCAGCCCCTCAAAGGCTCCTGTAACTTTAGGGATGCTCTGGAGCACATCTGGGGCTCTGCTGATACTTGAGGCTCTTCTGCAACCGGTAAAAACTGGATAATGAAAACCCCATTTCTAACCATCCCTTTCTCCCTCAGGCTTTCCCAGTGTCACTGATGAGCTGTGACTCTGCACCCTGCTCTACAGGGATTATATCAACTCTTCGAGGAACAAATATCAAATCACAAGATGGAGATTCTTTTCTGCATTTATTTTATTTAAACCCATCCTCACTCACACTGCATCCGACTTCAATGCTATTTGCTAGCATTATTTAGTAATATTTCCTAGAAAAGCTGTAATTTACAACTCCTTATTAGTTCCCACTGACTGAGGAATGAGGATTTTGTGCAGGCTGAGGAGCAAACGGAGCAGAAAAGCCCCCAGATATGTTCTGTGCCTCCCACGTTTGGCAGAGCTGTGTTGACACAGCACAATCCCAGAGGAGAGCATCGCCACATCCACATCCCTGCTCCCTCCAGGATGCTGCTTTCCCTTTCCAGGACTCTGGGATGGTTTTGCTGTCTCTCCCTTTCCAGGACTCACCCTGGGATGGTTTTGTTGTCTCTCCCCTTTCAGCCTCTCGAGACCAGCATTTCCAATTTGTCATCTGCAATGACTCCGGAGGGTGTTTCCTCCAGGACCTTGCCTCTTGAATTTGTTTCTCCTGTCTGATTCACAGACCCCCAGTTTGTTTGATCTCCCAGGGCCGGCATTTCCAGCAGCTCCCTGGGGCTCCATGAAAGGGGAGTGAGGAAGAAGAGTTCACATGTGCTACACAAAAATCTCCATATTTTAAAGGGTATCCTGTATCCCCGCCGGAACATTTTTAATGGTCCACAAATCAGAAAAGAAAATAAAAAAGTTGCAAACCACACTTAAAGCATTCATTGTTCAAAGCCCAGATCCCTGGGATGGCTGGAGGCTCCATGGGGCCGGATCTGAGGAATTCTGTGCTGGGGTGGGCTCCCTGAGCCCACTCACCCTGGGCTGGGTGGGGGTGCTGCTCTCAGGCACTCTCTGTTTGTTTTTCAGGGAAATGTTTCCATTTTTGGGATGGGAGGCAAGCAGGAGCATTTCCAAGGAAGAATCTGCCAAGGTATTAGGTATGGAGATTTATGCCCTGCTTGTGGCAGGGGATTGCTGAAATGTGTGTTAGAAGAGGCAAAGACTGATTTAATTCCTCTTTAAAGCTCCTTTATGGCAGAATTCTGCTCTCCTCCTGACATCCTTTGATGAGACTCAATAATCACCAAGGCTGGCCAAGCCAAAAGAGATGACTGGAATTTTCAAAAGTGGTAATCCCAGCATTACTCCAGCACATTCCAGATTTTTTGTCTTCCCTTCAGGTTCTCCATTCATTCCCTCTGCGATTCCCAGTCACTAACACAGGGAAATGAAGAGTTCCAAAAATAAACTCTGCTTTTTCCTTTGAGTGAGCTGTTTAACATCTTCTGCTTTAGTGTTTGGTGACAGGGCAGCGAGAGGAATCACCAGGAGCTGAGAAAGCTCCAGCTCTTCAGCAAGGAGATGTGTTTTGAGGCAATGATATGCAGAGCCTGGGTTTAATCTCACCTGGACTCCAAAGCGCAGTTACTGAGACTGAAGAACCAATATCCCACAAGAATATTGGGACTGGCCAACAATTTGCATCTTATTGTTTAGACAAGAAACATAAATTTGTGAAATTGTGAGAATGGATTCTTCAAGGAGTTCTCCAAATGTGTGCATTGTCAGATACAAATACTTCCAGACTCTTTGTTTCATAAAGTCTTCTTGAAACGGAATTTACTTAGAAAAGCATTTGTGCTGTAACATCTGTTTACATCTGTTTGCAATACAATTCTTGTGTTTCCTGGTCAGTAACTGCCTTAAACAGAAATATTGTTAATTCTGCAACCAAAAGGGCATTTAATTTGATTTCTGAATGTTCTGAATAAAACTGAAATTTCTCCAATTGCTCTGTTACAGGAGGGTGCAGCCAGGTGTGGGTCGGTCTCTTCTCCCAGGTAACGAGTGATGGGACAAGAGGAAAAGGCACTGGGTAAGGTGGTTCACCAGGAAGAATTCCTTTTCCCTCTGGGATAAACAAGCAGTAGAATCCCAAAATCCCAGAATCGTTAAGGCTGCTCTTTGCCTGATCTGCTCTCATAGCCGTGGGCTAACGTGGATTTTTTGTGTCCTGAAGACATTTGCTCACATCCATCCTCCTCCTCCTCCTCCTCTGGCTGAGGAAGCCCAAAATGTGCCAGATCCAGAGGGGACAACCCCATGAGTTGATGAGGGAACATGAAATTCCAAACATTTGTCTCATTTCAAAGCAGGAGCACTGGAATCCATGGGCACATCCTGTGATTATCAGGGCTCCAGAGACCTCTCGTGGACAAACACATTTGCTTCCTTCATGTGACGTGTTTGTTTTAGGGATAAAGTGTATTTATTTCCCAATAATCCATTACTATTATTACTGATACTATTATTATTTACATGTTATTAATGATTATATTTTATTCATAATTGTTTCATTATTCTATTACATTATTATAATATATTCCATGGTGACACAAAGGTGGATTCTACTCCTACAGTGATGATCAAGCAAATAACATCTTAAATATTTTCCCACTTACCCATTTTGCCTCATCCTCAGTTAATATTTTTTTAGGACTTTTGCATTCTGGAGTGGTGTTTGACAGTGAAAAATAATTTCA
This sequence comes from Cyanistes caeruleus, assembly GCF_971803275.1. Classification (NCBI taxonomy): domain Eukaryota; kingdom Metazoa; phylum Chordata; class Aves; order Passeriformes; family Paridae; genus Cyanistes; species Cyanistes caeruleus. The sequence goes on from NC_141712.1 coordinate 18,946,983, forward strand.
GTTCATATTGGGTTTGGGTTTTTTACTATTTTGACTTATCAGACAATAAGGATGCTAGAAAAGGAAGAATTAAACCAGCAGTGTTTCATTCCTATTTATTGCTGACTGTAAATTATTTGGAATGTGGTGTTTTTAGCCTCATCAGAAAGACTTACCAAGATTCATCAATTTATTGAGTGTTTTCCTTCTCAATTTTAATGCCCATTTTTTGTCACAAAGCATAAAATTTCCATCAACAAGAGAGAAATCTGGAATTTGCTGAGCATTTCTGGGGCTGGCAGGGTGAGTTCAATGGTTGAAACCCACCACTCATAAACAAGAAATAAATCAGCAACTGAATTTTTATTTATTGATAAAAAACTCCAATTTTTTTCCCTGAGACATGTGTAAACCTGGTTGGGCCCAGGCCCCAGGAGGTGGCTCCTATGAGATGAGATTTATCCCCAAATCTCCTGTCTGCAGCCATCTGCCAGTGTGGGGATAAATTGCTTTTTCCACAGAGATTATTCGATTTTTTCCACGACCTGCTTCATTTTCCAACTCCATCCTTTCCTCACTTGGGTGAGTTATTGGTGGCCCTTGATGTTCTCACTTAACAGAAAGCATAAGGAGAAATTTCTGTTTACTTCACTGCCCTGGCTTTGCATGAAAGTGCCGTAAAATTAAAGGCAGACAAAGAATTTAATATTAAGGAGAGGTAATTAAGGAGTTGCTCAGCCCTCTGTGCTTATCTCCAGCCCCTGTGAGCAGCCCACTGTGTGCAAGGCAAAGGCAATTTTTCTTTTTAATACTGCAATAACTCTAAGCTCTTTTAAGAGAAAATCCACTGACCATTTGGGACAAAAAGCTACATTTCAAAAATAAATTAAAATCTTGGCAAGCAGAGCTTGATTTCACAGGAAAATTTCAATGTGCTGGAGTGCTGAAAACCAAACGTATTTCAGCTGAATGCTCTTTGATTTTTGCAGGGGGAAAAAAATTCCTTTTTAATTCTTTTCTGCCCTTTTTCAGCAGGGGAAAGGTCTAGCAGTATTTTTTAATTATTCTTTATAGCTTTGGTTGTAGGTGCAAAGATGGAATGTTGGAATTGGGAAGGATGAAGATGTTTGGCGTCCCAAACTGTGCTAGGAATGCTTTATATCCAATATAACACTTTACATACTGAAAGATGACATACTGAAGATTTGCAGTGGATTTTGAAGTGGATTTTAAAGCAGATTTTAAAGGAATTTTTTGTCTTCAGCTGGTTGCTCTGCTCAGCTTCAAGACCTGCATAATTCTGACACCACTTTTTATTTGACTCTTGTCTTTGGTGGATTTTAATTTGTTTTGGTTTTTTTTCCCCTCCCCTCCCCCCCATTTTATTAAATGCTGGCTATCAGCTGTATCCAGGCCAAATATACATCTGGAATCCCAAATCCTCGCTCCTTTTTGCTCACCCTCCCTAGAGCTTTCCCATTCAGTCTGACAAAACCACCAGGAAGTTTGAGGCTGGGTATTATTTTTCGCGGTACATCTTATCGGCCAATTAGTGCTTGAATTTAAACGTACAAGTGCCTATCTCTCTGTTCACAGCTATTCTGCTTGATATCAAACAATTCCTTGCTCCCAGGCTCCAGGAATCAACGTTATCACCGCTCCTGGAGTATCTTATTTGCTTTGTGATAGGAACGCTGAGCGCATCCTGAAATTCTGTTTTCTGGGTTTGGGCTTTCATGTGCCACGCAAAGCAGAGTGAGCTCAGCAGGCGATTTTCCTGTTGTTAAGCCCTGAACCCTAATCTGAAGGAAACAAACCCAGCTCCTCTTATTTTCAAACAGATAAGATTTGCGAGGTTATTAATCACGGGCTCGAATGGCCGCACTGGGAATTGAAAATGATCAACGGTTTGATATAAAACTTGTCAACATTTATTCCAGAGACGGACCATCCGTCCAGTGGGAGCCTTAGAAAGTCATTTTGTGTCTGGTGGATGATAAAGGGACATTTAAGAGCATAAACAGCCATGACATCATGCTGAACTTACATGTTCTTTCATCTGCCCCTAAATAAGACCGGTTCTTTTTGGCTGTTGCCCTGAGCTTTGATTTTTGAAGGTTTTTTCCCCCCATGTATCACTTAATTTATTTATTCTTTTTTTAATTATTATTATTTAATAGAACTAGTCGCTGTTGTTGGGTTTATTTTTCTCAGAGAGCTTTAATGCTGGGTCCAGAGGATCAACTCCTGGGCAGGTGTAAATCAACGTCAAGCTGGCCTCCCTCAGACAAGGGTTCAGCTCATGGTGTTTAATCTTGCTGAATTTGTACTCTGGAAAACATGAAATTATGTCCTCCCCCACGTAAACAGATCCTGGCAGTGCTGAACACATTGAGAAAAGATAATTTTCACATTTCTTTCTTTCCTTTCTCAGCACTGCTCTTCAGCCACTAAACCTATTTCAAGGGTGACTGACACACAGGGCAACCCAACCACAATTAATGACAGAGATAACTAAAAAAGGAGATTATTTTCTTTTTGCCCAACAGCCTTTAGCTGGAAGAGCTTTCAGTGTGTGGTTTAACATCACTTTTAATCTGGCAAAATAGGTTTAAACCCTCATAAATACCCCATGAAAATCTCCCAGTGACCATTTGGTGCAGAAATAAACTGCCAGCGTGGCTTGGAAGGGATAGGGTAAGTATACATCTATGTAAAATATATAAAAGAAATATATATATAGATGTTCTGATGGGAAGGAACCCCTTGCACAGATGCCACAGTGCAATTCCAGCCTCCATGGGACACCCCATTCCCTGCCAAGGGCTGTGATAAGATCACAGAGTGTAATAAACCTCTCCAGTCCCTTCCAGGGGATAAAAGATGGGAAGGAAAGTGTTTTAAGTGCAGCCAGATCGCTGTCCTAGGCTGGGGAGAAGAAAGAAAGAGCTGATGAAACTGGTGTTTGGAGAAGTGGTCTCTGAACCGGGTAGGATTTTTGTTTGGCATTGAGAAATTAGGCTATGGAGACTAAAAAAAATGTAAATTTAGATTTAAATTTATCTACAGAAATGTAGATTTTTGTATCTGGTGGTGCAGGTGCCCTGAGCTGGCACATCTGGGGCTGCCAAAAGGCAAAGTTTGGCAGAAGTGAAGAAACTGAGATAAGAGTCCTGCAAAAGGACAAAGATTTCTCCCGTACCTCTCTGTGATTCCTCACTGCAAGAGAAGAAATCTCAGGAAAACTTCTAGAGAATTGATGGTTTTTCCCTTGTGTGTAGAGAGGCTGTTCTTAGAGCAGAGAGGAGAAGTGTTCTTGCACCAAAGGTGTCAGGGTGGATTTGTACCTGTTAGGGTATTTTTCCCTTGAATGTGCATATCATTTTGAATTTCACAATTATTTTAATACAAGAAGTGACTTGATTACTGGCAAAAGCTGATATAAAACTCTCCACTCTTTGTTAGGAAAAGGTTGGCTGTTTATGCAATTCCAAATTCTTCCTTTTAAAATAAAATTTACAGCCTCCTGAAACAGCTCCCACAGACCTCCCAGGCTTTGATTTCTCCCAGAGTTTTTGAAATGCCTCTCGACCCCTAGACTGGGAACAGCCTGGAATAATTACACCTGATGGGAGGTGTTAATGCCTCTGACACTGCCTGCCACTCATCTCCACACCTGGGAGAAATTTATGTGCCAACTGCCCAGTGTTTTACTGCCAAGCTGAATCCTTCCCATTTCTCCTAGGGATTACCCTCCACGCCGTGAATGTACTGTTCATTTATCATTTCAGTTCCTCAGGTCAGAATTGTTTCCAAGAGGAGAATAAGGTGTGGGCTGCACACTGTGGAGGGGTTAGAGGAGGTGAAGGCACACGGTGTTGCCTCAGGCATTTCTGGGTTTCAGGATCGAGGGAAAGCTGGAGGAGAGAAGTGTAAATCCAGGCAGTGTGTGGAAAAGCTGCCTCCAGGTCTGCTGAGAGGTGGATTTGGGAATCTCTCTAAGAACAGCTTGGTAAACCTCCACCTCTCAGGCTCTGTCTTGGCTGGGGAAGGTGGTTTTCCACTTTCTGTCTCTCTGCAGAGCCATAACAGAGATGAGAAAATTCAGAGTTTCCGGGGAGCAAATTCATCTGTGGTGGAGCCTGGTCACAGGCAGCACACCTGGGGCTTCACCTCTCCTCTCCTGCTTTTGTGAAATCCACTCCTGTCCTGCACAAAGCCCAGCTCCTCCTCCTCCATCTCACACAGCCCCTGTGCCAACACGGGCTGGGCTCTGTGTGTGTCTCCCTGGGGGATCCTCTGCCCCCAGACCCCCACGCTGAGAATGTGGAATGCAGAAATTGTTTTATCTCAAGTGTGGGCACCATGGAGCAGGAGCCTGCACACACTGGGTGATTTCTTTCTCCTCTTGGTGCTCTCGCAGTGGCTTTGCTTGCAAAAGGCAAATATTCAAGTGCACTGGGGAAATTCCAGCCTGGTAATTTAAACAGGGACAGAGAAGTGAGGTGTTCACTTCCAGTTCCAAAATGTGACATCCAAGGGCTGGTTGTTCACACAGGTTAGTGTTCTCCAAAACAAATGAGCCACCACGCTCAGAGAAGTCAAAGCTTGCTGATGTTCTGCATCGCATCCTGAATCCAGAAGAATTGAAAAAGCTGCTTTTTATCCATGACAACCAGCACTGATGTGTGGAAGCCTCTGCCCTGCCGTGTGCCAGAGCTGCAGAGTGCAGCTATCCCTTCAGGAAATGCTGATTTGTGCCAGGCAGAGTGGGTCTGGGATTTATTTTTCCAGGTGGCTGCGGAAGAGGCTGGTTCTGCACCTCGTGGTGATGAATGCAGCAATTTCCCCATCAGCTTCTGACAGGTTAAACTCTTCTGGGTGATGCTAAGAGGATTTAAACACCCAAACACTACCAATTATCTGCAGCCAGCACACTGACCTGTCAGTACTGAGGCTCAAAGCAAAAGCGCTGAGTGAGGATTGAGTGACAAGCAATAAAAAAAGGAGACGTGGAACAGGAGGAGCAACCCCCCTGCACCTCGAGGGGATTTTTTGTGCACGTGGCCCGTCCAGCAGCATCTACAGCCCACGTTTATTGTGTTTGGGGATGGCCTCTCCTGGAGCCTGCCTGGCCTCAGGACAGCAGAGAGGGGCACATGCAAAACAGCAGCAGGGCTGGAAGATAAACACAGCACAAGTGTTTGTCACCTTGCACAAGAGCTTCACCAACTGCCCTGTTCCTTGGTGACATCATGTTTTGGCTCAGAGAAACCTGATGCCTTATCAATGGGCATGTTCTGCTCTCCCAGGTTCTTTTTCTCTTTTTTTTTTCCTTTAATAGGGAATTTTCCTGGGAGTAAGTTATGTCAGTGTCTACTGCTCCTGTACCATGAGTAACCCAAACCATATTTTTGCAGTCTATTTCCAGAACTTTAAACTAAATTTGAGGTTTAAAAAAAAAAAATTATAACAAGTATTTCATAGCTTTTAAATGAATCAGAAGTGAGGAAAGGGAAGATCAGCGGGAAGCTGTTTTCACCTTGGTTCAGAGAACTTTGAAGAGCTGTGCTAAGCCAGTTGAGTTCTTTAATAATGTTTTCAGCTACACTCCCTCAAATATCCTGGCTAAAAAGGGAAATGGCCAGACCTTTGAAGTGTTTTTGTGTCTCCTCATCACTCACACCTGCACAGGACTCTCTCCAGAGCAGAAAGGCAGGAGACACAGTTCACACCTGAGCAGCGCTGCCTACCAGACCTCAGCTGATCCCAAAACCCTGTGAATGCTCCCACACCTAGGCAGAAATTTATTTTATTTATTTATATTTATTTATTATCGGGTTTTATTTTGATTGATACCTTAGCTGGGTGTAAGCCCTGAGGGGCTCCCTTGGCTCGGGCCTCTGCAGAGGCTGTGGCACAGGCAGAACCTCCTGTGAACCAAAAACCATGGGGTTTGTGTGAAAAAATAAGAATTATCCTTGGGGAAATTTATCTCCCCCTGCAATAGAAGTGCTGCTGAGATTTGATGACTGAAGTCTGATTCAAGAGAGAAGGAAGAGGTCGATATCTGGGATAAAACATTGACCAAAGAGAGGTTTCTCCTGGGCTGGGAATGGAAAAGCAACGGGTGAGCCGGTGAGAAGCAGCTCTTTTTGGACAGGGGACACCCAGGGGGGGGTCACACAGACCCAAAAAGTCTCCAGAATTCCCATTTTTTGCAGGAAGTTTGGGTAAAAACCCACAGCATCCCAGTGCCCACCTTCCACCTCCTCTGCCAGCTTGGCATCACGCTACCTTCCTGCAGGAAGGAGACACAAAATGTTACAAAATTAGCTAAATTAGCCAGCTTTTATCAGGGTTTACATTCCCGTGCTCAAGCTGGGGGATGTGAGGCCCCTTTTGGGCACGGGGGACGCGGATTGGGGAGCTCAGCAGTGCTGATGGAAAACCAGGTGATGTCTGAATGTCACAGAGGGCGGGGGCTGAATCTTTGTGATTAATACGAGACAATCATCTCCTGTGGGACACGGGCCAGGACTGGGCTGAGAGCAGCAGTCACATTTCCCCTGGCAGATGAAAAGCCCTCTCTGTAACCTCAGCAGCACCCCCTGCCAAAAGCTTTGTTTTACACAGTGCTGGAGATGCTGCCCATTAAACAGCAATTAGTCTTTGCTGGATCCAAGGCCTGCCCTCTCTCCCAGATGGCCACTTATTAAGATATTTATGGTTAATATGAATTTCCCCTGGCATAAATCAGCAGCCTTTATACCTGCAGGGAAGTCAGGGCAATCAGCGACCCCGCTCAGCCGGGCCGGGCCGCCAGCGCTGCCTTGTAAAATAAAGGTTGTAACAACTTCTCCTGGTCGTAAAAACAACAGGAGAGGGGAAAATCCCAGTGCTGGGATCTGATAACTCTAATCAAGCGCTGGCACATCCTCCTGGAGGCTGGCAGATGGAAAGGGACACGGATTCATTGGGGGTTTCTGGAGCAGGAGCCAGAGCTTGCTGGGATTCGAGGGGTGCGAGGGTGGAGGAGCGGGGAACTGGAGCCTGGGACATGAAGAATCACACGGTCACAGGGTGTTTTGGGTTGGAATGAACCTGAAATCTCATCCCATTCCACCCCTGCCATGGCAGGGACACCTTCCACCATCCCAGGCTGCTCCAAGCCCTGTCCAACCTGGCCTTGGGCACTTCCAGGGATCCAGGGACAGCCACAGCTTCTCTGGGGAACCTGTGCCAGGGCCTCACCGCCCTCACAGCCAAGAATTCCTTCCCAAAATCCCACCTAAACCTGCCCTCTGGCAGTGGGAGCCATTCCCTGTGTCCTGTCCCTCCATCCCTTGTCCCCAGTCCCTCTCCAGCTCTCCTGGAGCCCCTCTAGGTCCTGGAAGGGGCTCTGAGGCCTCTGCAGAGCCTTCTTCAGGCTGAACACACCCAGCTCCACAGCCTGACACTGCACATTGTTTCACTCCCGTGTTTGGCTTTTGTTGTGAGCAATATTCCAAGTTATTTCTACCTTTGGGACAGTCTTGTTTTTCCCCTATGAGTTTGTTGTGATACGAAAATAACGAAATCAGCGCTGACAGATTCCAACCACAGATCTCCAAAGCAGGGAAATCACTCTCTCTCTTTCCCCCTGTTTTTAAGCTAGCAGGGAAATATTTCCTTTGTGAAGTGACTTTCTCTAAAATGCCTGAATTGTGTGACATCCTCCCCTGCACAGGTGTGCAGCTCCCAAGAAGGATTTTTTTTCCCTGTCTATATAAGATACTCACCTGGCTGCCTCCAGCTGCATCTCTCTGTCCCTGGTCCTTCCTTTCAGGTGTTTCCTCTTGTCCTAAATCCCAGAAGAAGGGATTTCAGTGCATCTCACACAACAGCAATGTGACTTTTGAGCACTGCTGAAGACAGCTCTCCCTCTTTGCATTCCCCAGGACACCCTCCTGTGTTCCACAGAGGAAAATCCAGACCTGCACAACATCCTTGCCTTTTCATCAGGGACTTTCCATCGACACCAGTAGGTTTAATGCCCTGCTGACCTTGGGGTAATTTCTTCCAGGATGAATTTGCAGCTGCTTTAGTACTTTTGGAGCAGCATGTCCTGGTTAGAGAGATAACACAATGATGAAGGGATAGAAAAATCAGCTTTCAAGGTAAAATCAGTACATTTTAAGCAGCAAAATCAGCTTTGCTGAGTACCCAGGAGCTGCTAAAGTATATCAGTAGATGGCACTATTTTATACTGTATGAGGCCCCAGGACAGGTAGGGAGGAGCAGTAAAGCTCAGGAGATGTTGTGAACACAATTTCCTTCTTCCATGCAAAAATGCTCCACCAGGATCAGAGCAGAAGATATGAAGACTTTTCTCTCTGTGATTTCCTCTCTTCCCTTTTCTTGTGCTGAGCCTTTGGCAAAGGTCAAAGTTAGAAGGACAATCTCTGTCATTTATGTCATTTATGGTTCTGGGGATGCTAAGGCAGAGATGTCTCCATGTGTTCATTAAACATCTGCAGCCAACCTTGCTCAGAAAATAATCCTATCACTCCAAAACACTGCCTGTGGTCTCATTTGCTCCCAGAAAATTTCTCAGCTGGGGTGACACTTTAATTTCTCTGAGCCCAGTTGCTTATGGAGAGCAGCTTTCCTTTCAGCTGGGCAGGATTTAAAGGTTTCTCTAATGTAAAATGGCTCTGGGTATTTCAGATCTTGGCACAGATCACTCTGTTATTAAATCAGTGTTGTAACCTCACTTGGGCAAACTGGAGGAGAAATCAAAATTGCAGACTGGGGCAAAATGTGACTTTTCTGGTATCTGTTGTAAAGCACACTCTGCATCCCCAGCCTAATTCCATCACCCCTGCCAGAATCCCAGGATAATCCTCTAAAAATCCACGAGGATTTTTGAACCTCCAGACTCTGGGGGCACAGGAGCAGAGTTTGGCCACTTTCTGTCTGTCTGTCTGTCTGTCTATCCTCAGGAGCTGCTGCCACCACCGTGGTGCTGGATGCACCCAAAGGCACCCAGGGGACCAACCCTGCTGTTTGTTGCCATTTCTTCCATTGGCCAGGATTTATTTCGGAGGATTTAAAGGTCAGAGAGTTCAAAGTTCAAAAATGCTCATCAGATTGAATGAATGAGATTGAACGAGATTTTACCTTTAAGTAAAAGAAGAAAAAAAAAAAGGAATCTGTCCTTTACTGCTAAATCCCTCATATCAGGAATTCCTGTCATCCTCTGACAGTGATCTTTTTATTCCCTTTAGTAATTGACTTTTTTGCCTCTCCCCAGAGCCTCTCTTGTTTTGATTGTTCTCATTTATTATTTTTCTTTTTACTTGGCACCTCAGAGTACTGTCAGCATTCCACCAGCATGTTCCTCTGTCCCTTCATGCCTATATTGTCTGGTTTTCTGTGCTAAAACCAAACCAAAGACATGCCTGAGGAGCAGTGAAACCTCCTGGTCTTTGCTAGCATAGCTCAGCAGAAAGACCAAACCGTGCCCATTGACAACCAAGCTATTTCCCCCTCTCTGCCCTCCCTCCTGCTCCCTTTCTGTTGCTGATGCAATGCTGGATTTGTAAAAAAAAAACAAAAAACCCTGACTACTCTGCTGTTTTTATCTGGAGGAACATCTAAATCACTTCGGAGTCTGTTGGCTGAACTCAGTAAATAAATAGCAGCGAGCTCAGTAGTAGCAGTGAGTTATGGCCGTGTCCAGCAGCTGCACTCACAGCCACCCCTCCATCAGCACAGGGGCCTTTTAATCCACTCATGAAGAATTCCAGCAGTGTTCCCAACCCTGGGGAGTGGGTGTTGTATAAACTGTGCAGGTAAAGGTCTGCTCAGGCAGCTTTTGCTGCTGGTAAGGAGTGACAGGGGATGGTCAGAGGTGCCCCAGTATGGAAGAGATGCTCAGACCTTACCACACAAAATCCCAGGATCACTGAGGTTGGAGAAGACCTCCAAGATCATCAAGTCTACCCTGTGACTGATCCCCACCTTGTCCCCAGCCCAGAGCACTGGGTGCCACATCCAGGCCTTCCTTGGACACCTCCAGGGATGGGGACCCCAAACCTCCCTGGGCAGCCCCTGCCAATGTGGATTTGATGCAGAAAATCATCCATGCTTGTGAAAATCTCCAAGGAGCTGTTAAATCCCAAAAATCAACCAGAAAGTGAACCACGAGAAAAGGAAAGCAGAGTCATGCCTAGTGCTCTGAATTTCTCTCCATGCCTCTCTATGTCAGTAGACAAAACAGGCTGGAGAGAGACCTGGGACAAGGGATGGAATGCCAGGACAAAGGGGAATGGTTTCAAAGTGCCAGAGAGCAGGGAGAGATGGGATTTTGGGAGAGAATTCTTTCCTGTGAGGGTGGGCAGGGCCTGGCACAGGTGCCCAGAGAAGCTGTGGCTGCCCCTGGATCCCTGGAATGTCCAAGGCCAGGTTGGACAGGGCTTGGAGCAGCCTGGGACAGTGGGAGGTGTCCCTGCCCATGGACTGGGATGAAATTTAAGGTCTTTTCCAACCCAACCCATCCTGTGCTTCCATACAGATGCAAATGTTGGCTCAGATGTCATTAATTCTGCAGCATAAAGTGAACACAACAAATGTTTGTTCCCGCTACATCCATGCACAGAGCTCAGATGAAAACAGAGATGGTCTCTCTGCCAGCACATGCCCTACATGATAAATCATTCAGTACATGTCTATACGTGATAGAAGCTTGGTGTAACCTATATTTGTATTATATATTGTGCCAAAAACTCCTAATGTCTTAATCTGGGATTTAAGGAAATAACTCTTTTTCCACTTCTTTGATTACAAGCCCTTAGTTTTAATTCTCTATATTCTAAATATATTCCCTCTGCCACGGAATACTAATGGCTTATTACTTTTTTTAAATGTTCTAAATGTAAAAATCAAACTAAGATATAAAATATTCTGTCATCTTTTTGGTTGTTTCTTATTTTTTTTTTAATCTAGGGTAGCAGCATGGCTCAGTCCTGCTCTCAACTTCTAACAAAGCTCACAGTTTTAGGTTCATTAGGGTTTTTTATTACAACCTCATAAAAGTATTTACAATATTTCATTATATTTTAAACCAAAAGCACTAAGAGAAAATGCCTGAAATAAAAATGCCCATAATTTTCCTGTTGCCTTGTCACTGTCTGAAAACCTTATCAGAGTTCCTTGTTACTTTAATGGTGTAGGATTAAGGGTAATGAAGAAACATTTAGGGTTCTGCAAATCACTTTGATTTCATTGTATAATGTACCAGCACTTCTCTGTGATTTACTGCCCAGTTGTTTGAAATAGCCTGTGGGATTTATCAGTCTTGGAGGAAACTCTGTTTCCTTGAACAATTAGCTCAGACTAAAGTTGTGTAACTCTTTTTTTCCTTATTATCCTTTTTTTTAAAAAGCATTTCTGGATGGGAAATAATGAACTCCCCACTGGCTCCTACCTTGATGGTTAGTGGGGGAGGGATGAATATTTTTATTGCAAATTTTCTTGCAAAAATTTTGATTTTCTAGATATTTTCTCCCTTTTTTGACACTAAAGGTCTCTGATCATTATTAAATTGGTTTTATGTCTATGTCTGGGGTGATTTTCATTTTCTCATTTCTTATTTTTCATTTGGTTTTCAGCTCAGATCTGTTTTCCTCATTGCCCACAGGGATTTCTCTGTTTCCTCACAGACTGAGGTGTTTCTTTAGGTAAAAAATTGTTTTGACATAAACCACTTGCACTCAAACAGATATTTTGAATTATTACAATGCCCATAAAATAAAATAAAAAATCCAAATAACTCCAAATCACCCATATAAAAAAGCTTTTAAAAACTGTGTCATTTTCATGACATTTAATGCTGATCTTCCAGCTTTTCCTGGTCATTAAAGGGTCATTTCCCCATGGAATTTACCAACTTCTGCAGGAAGAGTATGGTGGAATAAAACCCAAACCCACTTTTTTGGGTGGTTTCTTGGCTTAATTCCTCTCAGCTCAATCCCTGGATTGAAATCCCATGGATTTCTTCCACCTGGGATCCAAACTCTGTTCTGCTGCTGGGATTTGGGAAGGTTCACGAGCAGTTCAGGGCATGTGGCAGCACGCAGGGCTTCAAATAAATTGTTGGCATCACGTCTGAAATGTTTCAGAGTTCCCCAGTGCCGGCAACTCCTTTGAGCAATTTAATAATTGAGGATTAAAAAAAAGAGTATCTGTGGTTTGGCTTTCAGTAGAATGGGATGAAGGTGAGGCTGGACCAGTTTGTTAATTCCCTTTGGTGAGTTTTTCCCATGGTTTGCACAAGTCAGAGAAAAAATCCATCATCAATTGGGGAAACCTTTCTGGAAGCACAGCCTTGCTGGAGGTGCAGGAATTGGTCATCGAAAATTGGGATTGCAGAAAATTCCCACTGGGGGATATCCCCAGCCTTAAAGGTTTGATCAACACAATACCTCTGGAGCTGGGGAAAGGATCACAAAATCATGGAATCATTAAGGCTGGAAAAGACCTCCAGGATCATCCTGTCCAAGCTTTGAACAAACACCACCATTCCCACTAAACTGTGTCACCAAGTGCCACTTCTCATTTTTTTGAACATTTTCAGGGATGGTGTCTCCAACACTTCCCTGGGGAGCCTGTTCCTCTGCTTAATCGCTCTTTCAGTGAGGAAATTGTTCTCATTATCCAACCTGAAACTCCATTGGCACAACTTGAGGCCATTTTCCATTATCTTCAGAGATCCAGGCATGTGTTTGGAGCCTGGGAAATGGTGAATATTGCTAATAAGGCAGATGTGTCCTAAGAGGCACAAGAACTTAGGTTTGGGCTGGACATGACCCTTCCTGCTCCATTTTCTTAGGGCACAGCTCATTCTGCAATTGCTCCTTTCCCAAATCTGCAAGCAAGGCATCCATCAGTGCTTTCAGTGCTATAAATTCCCCAAATTCCAGTGGGAATCAGACACAGCTGATGGCACTGCTGTGCTGTCAGTCACCTGGCCAAAGTGTCATAAGGAGCATCCATCCACAGCTTTCAGAGCCACTGCCTACAGAATGCATCACAGGCAGCTCATGGCAAGTTTTTCCCTCAGAAATTAAGGAATACAGAGTGTGACCTCATACCCAGCCAGACCACTCTCAAAAACATATAAACAGTGTAAGAGCTTGTGATCTGCACCAAGCTGAGCTTGGTAAGGCTTGGAGAGGTTTAATCCCATGTCTGCTGTTGGGAGGTCTCTTCCCGGATTCACTGAGCTAGGAATTAGTGTCTCTTAGTCTCGAGCTACTTGTTTTATACATTTCCAATGTCTTCTTTTTAATATCCCTGGTCTTGTAAGCAGGGAATAACGCAGGAACTGTAATATATCATGTGCTATATTACACCAGCAGAATAATCCTATATTTCTATTGGGAGATTCCAATAGACTTAAGGCATCACCGAACAATTTTGCAGTGTAATCAGTGCTACCAAAACCCCTGTCCCAACATTTTTTCGGGGAGGGTGGGCAGGAGGAGGGGGAGATTTTGAGCTAATTCTTTCCATCTGGGATTCATTTGCAGATTATGTGGGAAAAGGAGAGATTAATCCACGGGAGGAATGAGCACACATTAATTTGCCATCTGGGGATGTAAACAGGAAGCCCAACGCGTTGAGCCTTAGTGGCTGCTTATTGCTTCAGTGAGGAAAGATGAGTTGATGCCTTGGGTCTTATGCTGAAAATATTTTAGTAATTTCTAATAAGATATTATAAACAAATGTCAGTCCAAAGCTTTTCTGAAAAGGGGAAGAGAACGTTGTCCTTGGATACAAGAGCAGCTGATAGGAGGGGGAAAAATATCCTTTGAGTGAATTTGGCAAGAAAATCTCACTTGTTTGAGATTATTTTTATTGAAGTTTGATTTTTTTTTGTTAAATTTTATCTGAATTGAGCATGTAAATGATCCCCCTGTTCAGCTTTTGAGCATCTGCTGCTGCTGCTTTTAAAATTTAATAACTGACCTCAAGGATTGACAATGCTTTTAAATCATAAGTTTAAGAATAATCCTTTTGTACTGTGATGGTTGAGTGAAAGAGGGATGATTTTCTCCCTTGGTCTTTTCTTTTTGTTTCCCACGTATTCATTAAGCCCAGCCCAGACCACCTCTGTGTGGTGTAACCCAGGGGTGACGGGATCCCATCTCTGCTTCCCTGAAATGTATATCCCTGTCTTTCCTGAGCGTGTTTCTCTGGAGAGGTGGATGCTGAGTGTTTAAACAGGGATGACACTGATCCTCCTTTCCCAAGACCCGTAGCTCAACTCCCACTTTCCTCTCCCAGGGCTGCTCCAGGTTTCCCATCACCTGCCCTTGCAGGATTCCAGCAATTCCCTGTGCCAGAGATGCAGCAAGATCCTGCTGCAGCATCACCACACAAAAATCATTTCCCTGAAGTTACAAAAACCTGGATCAGGGGGGTGTTTGCTCCCAGCTTATCCAAAGGATGATTTTTGCCAGTCTGGGCAGCAGCTGGGGTCACACTGGGGTTCATAAATACTCCCAGGGAGAAATGCTCCCAGGTCACTGCAGACAATGGAGTGTCCCAAGCCAGGAGTGTTTATTTGCTGTCCCTGCTTTGAGCCAGCGGTCAGGACTGTGGACAGTAAATGTCAAGCCCTGGCATTCATCATTATTACAAAGTTCACTTGAGAAATTAGGCAGGTTGTTTTTATGTCTGGCTACAGAAATGGCACAGCCCCTCCTAATTGCAACCCTCTATCCATCTTTTAGGATCTGCTGTGGATCTGGGAGTTCCCATCCAGCAAGTTTTGCAGGGTGGGATGTTCCACACGTGAGTGGGGCACCCTTTTTTCCACCCCAAAGCACCCCACACTCCTCTTTGCCCAGTAATCTCCTGCAGGGATGTGTCTGGTGATGGCACAGTGAGAATTTAATTTTTAAGGACTCTATGAGGTGGCTGAAGACTGCTAGAATATAACTCATTTAAACCTCAGAGCAGTCTCCTTCCTTGCCCATATCCCATATTATCCTCTATATTAATACTTTTTCAAGCACATCTGTGTATGTGTGTGTATATGGACTCATCTACCATTAATTATGGGATTTTATAAATTTCCATTCCTGTCTAATGACTTTTTACAGGGAGTGCAATTACCAGTTCTTTTTATTGCCATTCTAATGATTTGAACATGCATACAAGAAAAGCATAGTCCAGCTAAAGAAATAGCAGCTGTAAAATTCTATATATATTTTCTCCACATAGCTTTAAATTAATCCATTTTTATTAGGGTGCTTGGCAAAAAAATTAATCGGAAATTGAGTCCAAACAGACCAGGATTTATTGCAGCTCTATAACTCCGAAGAGTGACTTGATTGATTTAAACCATTTTTACAATAAAATAAAATAAAAATAAAGCAAGCAAATTATCCTGGCTTAAAAGTTGGAAAACCATTCTCCCTTCTTGTGTTCTGCAATTTGAACCAGCTGAGACAGTGAACTCCAGCTTGACTTTAAGATGAAAGAGGGTGGATTTTGATGGGATATTGAGGAGAAATTCTTCTCTGTGAGGGTGGTGAGGCCCTGGCACAGGTAAGGCTGATGCCTCATCCCTGGAAGTGTCCAAGGCCAGGTTGGACAGGTCTTGGAGGAGCCTGGGATGGTGGAAGGCGTCCCTGCCCATGAGAGATGGGTTTTAAGGTCCTTTCCAACTCAAAACATTTTGTGATTCTATGATTCTGTAGCTTTGACAGAGGAATTCAGATGGGATTTGGGAAAGTGGCTCTCAGCAGCTTGTGGGACACCTGCCCTCCCCACAGATCAGTGGGGCTCCCCATGGGGGATAAATCATAGGACAGAGCTGAACCCCTGTGGGCAGCCTCTCAGTCCACGAGGAGATTCATTGATTTCAAATTCCAAGGTGGTTTTTAATCAAATATGCAGGAGAAGATTTAAGTTTAACCATAAACACCTCAAGCCTCAAAGACACTAAACTATTCCATCCTCATCTCTTTAAGTATGTAAGCATTTTGTGCCCCTTTATTTTTGATTTATTTTTTTGTGCAGAAAAGCAAACCCAGTGAAAGCAAAGAGACCTGTGATATCCTGTGAGATCCAGTGCCTGTCTGCACCCCTTTTGGTGAAAACCAATCCTGCTGGAAAATCAGTGGGTGCTGAGGGCTCCCAGCACCACCCGTGCTGCTCATGAATCCTCGGCTCCTTTGGAGGAATGTTTTCCAAGACTCATTTTACACGCTTCAAATCAAAGCACAGAGAGTCGCCTTTGTAAGTTTTGATAAATGTTCTCGTACTATTTGTGTTCCTGTGGCGTTCAGAGGCTCTAGCAGAGATCGGGGTCCTGTTGCAGAAGGTGCTGTACAAAACCCTCTGAAGAGCTGACAGTGTAAACAGCCCAGGCAAAAATTCGAGGTATGGAAATACAGGGAGGTGATTTGCCAAAAATCCAGGGAAGCTGGAAGCAGCTCCTCTTCTCCATTGCTTTGGTTACCCAGTGGTCCAGCTAAAGAAAAGACCCAGCTGCCACAGGTGTGACTGTGGCCAAAATAATTCCTCTTTTTTAGGTGTTGACTTTAATGTTGTGCTTGGGGAACACAAGGTCTGGCAATGCTGTTCAGAGTGAAATTCAGGAGCCACAGAGCTTAAGGAAAAGGGTCCCTGGGAAGTGGTGGAGTCACCATACCTGGGACTGTTCAAAAAATGAGTAGACATGGCACAGAGTGTTGAGGCTGAGTTGGCAGGGTGGTGATTGCTCTGAGGTCTGTTCTTGGAGTTTTTTTTCCAGCCTTAATGATTCCATGGTTCTACATTGACCTCCAGCAGAAGGAAAAATGCTTTGCAGCAGACCAGGAGCCACCCTGCTCATCACACCCTTCTGAACATCTCATCTTGGAAAATGAACTTCAAGATTACAACACTTTTCAACCATTTAATGGATTTACCCAAGCTTTGGAGAACTAGAAAATGTTTTCTATCCACCATGAGGAATTCTTGACCCAAAAAGCAGTGACCAAATCTTTTCTTGCCCAAATGCCTGTCCCTTCTCCTTGTCCATAGAAGGCTGCCCTGGACTATCCTGAGCTGTCGTTGCTGTCTCTCACAGCCCTGCAACTCAAGTCACACAGCCCTCACTGGGGACTTGGTCTCCATAAAGAAATCCCAGGTTTATTTATTTATAATAATGAGCAGGGGCTGACCCCCAGTGAGCCCCCAGTGTAAACGTACCTCTGGCTGTCCTGGTTTATAAATTATGTGTTTTCCTCCTTCTGCCAGTGTTATCCATTGCCCTGACTGGTGTGGACAAGACAAATGGCACCACACCCCAGTCTCTGTCAGGGGACGGAAGCTGGGACGAAAGCTGCAAATGCCTTCTCAGGGAGTGACTGTTGACCTCACTACTCACACAGACAGCTCTGATCCAAGAGACAACTGCCCCCGTGCTCCTATGCATTCCAAATCCCTGCATTTGCTTGGTTATTTTTCTTTATCTCCCTGCTTTTTCTCTGTTAACTTCTTCCACTGGCGGTGGCCATCACTCAGTGGGTCACCCCAAGTCATCCTGAATCGGAGGGTTGGCAGCACTTCACTTATTAGTCAGCCAACTCATGGGATCCTGGCAACCTTTTTCTCTCTATGAGGAGAAGGTCCAAGCTGCTCTTTGATGTTGTCAAACCATGACTTCCACTGGTCTCCCCGCTGATTCCTTTGCTCTCTCTCCCTGGGAGTAAAAAGCCACAGGGAAGATCGGAGTGTTGTGTCAGGCAGCAGGCCAATCTGGTTTCAGGCTTTGTTACTGTGTGGAGCAGACAGCCTGTCCAGTCCAGTCCTGGATGTATATGATGCATTCATCTTCTAAGAATGCTGTGCATTTCAGATTGTTCCACCTATAGAGCCCATCCAGGCAACCTCTGCAAAGCCAGCCTTCCTGAAAAACGAAGGAATAACAAAAATCAAACACACAGATCAAAGTTTGCCCAGAATTTATGTTTTATGGATTCAGAAACAGAGAGGACAAGGTGAAATCTGCATTTCTGGTGGGATATTGATTTATTTCTGTTCCATTTGCCTCCTAAGGCTTGAAAAATGTAGACAAAAAGGAGTCATTCACCATGTCTGAGGCAACACGGGTGAAATTCTGGCCACCACTGAAGGCAATGGCAAGACTCCCATTGACTATATTGGGGCCAACATTTCACCCCACGATTTCTCATCTTGCTTTATTTTATTGACCTTTCTCTTGAATACGAAAGAAATGCAAATATTTTTTTGCAGTACAAGTCTTTGTACTCTATGAACTCTGCTGGATCCAAAGCACTTCATATGTATATAAGAAAAACAGCTAAAGACGAAAGGCAGAGCAGTTAACTGTGCAAATAATGATCTCCACAATCTATAAAAAATGGCCACGCTCAAAAAGAGATAGTGGTTTAAATGGTCAGGATAAATAAAACAGGCTCAGGGCTAAATTTTGGACCGTGAAGAGCATTCCCAAGCCTGCATGGTACCGACCACACATCTGGGGAATGTGGGTCGCCCCTGAGGCCACCTCAGCGTGGCCCTGTGGTGGCCATGAAATCCCAGACATTTTACTCTCATTTTCAAATCATGCTGATGTTCAAAGCCTAAGGAATCCAGCAGTTCTGATGTGAGACAATGGGTGATATTCCCAATATTCTGGCAAACTGTTCACGGGGGAAATGTAGGAATGTTTCTTTCTCTGTGGGTTCAGTCTCCACATGGAATAAAAATAGCTGATTTCAGAGACAAAGAATTGACCTCTTGGCTTTCACCCAAAGTCTTTTTTCATCCTTAAATATTTTAGGATAACCCCCTCTGTGATGCCATTGTGAATCCAGGTAGTGTCACAATCAATGATATAATTATTCTGTCTCCTTGTAGGAAAATGAAAATTGTCAAAGCTGGTTTTCACAATAATCTCACTTTTCCTAGTTCCCATCCCTTGCCCACCAAATCCAAGATTTCACCACAAACCTTTCAACCAGCAGCATTCATTTTATCGAGGGCTGTGTTGGATGGGAGATGCTGGCAGCAGGATTGGAAGAGACCTTCCAGCAGCATCTCAAGCACTTGCAGATGGTCTGGATGGTTTAGTCATTCCCCAAAACAGTAGAAGAATATGACTCTCAATAAAACAGTCCTGATTTTACTACAAGCAGAGGCAAAAGTCATGTCGAGTGACAAGGCAAGGAAGGGCGGCTGTGGTGAGAAGAAAGCAGAGCTCTTGAATCCCAAAATGGAGATTGGGTTATAATCAACATCCAACATCTGCTGTGACACAAGAATTGGGAATGACATGACCTGTTCTTTTGGAAAGCTTGCCATCATTCCCAGAAGAAGACTTGGTGTTTTTCAGCAGCCTGGTGCAGTGGAAGGTGTCCCTGCAGGGAGTTGAAGTGAGATGATCTTTAAGGTCCCTTCCAACTGAAGACATTCCATAATTCTGTGATCCTTAAATCCATGGACCACCTCACTTCTGCAGGATGTAAAATCCAAAGGCCCTCCTGTGTGGTGCTGCTGTGAGGCCTTTCCTTTATAACCAAATAAAAACGAGGGTAAGTTTTAAGTACTCTGGGTTACATTTTTTCCCCTTCCATTTATTTTTGTTTCAGAATGTGCCTTTTCATTAAAAACAAAAACACAACAAAGACATTTCCATCATCTCTGGGGCCATGTTCTGATGCCTCATGGACCACCAGTGGTTCACAGACCACAGGGTGAGTAATGGTGCACGAGAGCACATGGAGTCCTCTGCTCTGACTGCCTCTGCCAAAAGAACTCTGTTTACACCAACGTGCTCACCCAGGCTTTGTCAGACCAAATTCTGCCTGATTTGAGTTATGGAGCTTCCACCACATCTTTGGGGGAAAATTATTTCACTGTCTACCAGGTCTCTGGGGCTGGAATGTGGATTCATGAAGCCCATGGTGTGTATTTAGTAAAAGAGCACTTTGAAATTAATAAGCTTGAGGAAACGAGGCCAAAATTCTGTCCTCAGCCTCTCCGGTGTGGTGCTTGTTAGAACACAGAGGAGCCTGCTGAATGACAAGGGGAGGAGGATGGGGGGCTTCTACAGGGGCTGGTGCATCACCAAATTTTGGGGCCTTTGGGAAATCCTTTAGCATTAATCACCTCTGCTGGGAAACTGAATAAACCATCAAACCTGCACTAAAAAGCCAGCTCTGCACTTAAATCGGTGTTATCACTTACATAAATAACAAACAAATCGTAGGGTTTGGGTTCTGTTTCCTGCCTGGAAGGAGCATGAAGACTGATCACTCAAAGAAAGCGGATTTTATACTATTTTTGTTTTATAGCAAGTGGTGGATTGGACTTGTGAACATGGATTGACAATATTGTTCTTTCTGCAAATGTTAGCGCTCACTGAAACATTTCAGACAAACATCCCATGAAGATTTAGTGGCCTCAGCTTGTTTGACTTGGAATTAGACATGATTTCTAATTAGCCAATCTCCAGCAGTCCGTCAGAAAATGCAGCAAGCTGCCAATTTTCACACCTTAGCAAAAAGAAAAAAAAAAAAAAATCCCAATAAAACTCTTAAGAAAAATGTCCTATCACTTGTGCTGCTAGGAAATTCCCAGTGTGCCCAAGGTTCTTCTCCATTGCCACACATCCGTCCATCCATCCATCCATCCATCCATCCATCCATCCATCCATCCATCCATCCATCATCCATCCATCCATCCATCATCCATCATCCATCCATCATCCATCCATCCATCATCCATCCATCCATCCATCATCCATCATCCATCCATCCATCCATCCATCCATCCATCCATCCATCCATCATCCATCATCCATCCATCCATCCATCCATCCATCCATCATCCATCCATCCATCATCCATCCATCCATCCATCCATCATCCATCCATCCATCGATCCATCCATCCATCCATCCATCCATCCATCCATCCATCCATCTTTGCCTACACACTCACACACAATCACCAGGCAAATCTCAATATATGTAAGCTTAGACAGCCTAAACTAAGAACATTTTATTAATTTCCTACAATTTTCTATAGCAAGGGCAAGTTCCATGTAGTTAAACAAGCCTCAACCATTTAAAACAACCAATATTAACCAGTATTTTAGCTGTTAAAATCAAAACACATGCATTGGTGTTTTTGTAACAAAAACCTAAAGGGAAATGAAAATAATAGGGGTTGGATAAATGATTCAGAAGTCTAAGCTATCAAAGAGCTGTTTAGGTCAAGCTTAGAAGTGAAATAAGCTCAGTGCAGCTGAGACTGCACCCATCATTATTTTCAAAGTCTTTAAAATATCCATTGCAAGTCCAAAAAGCATTCAAAGCCTTTCCTTTCCAAATTTGGATTCATTATTAACCAAATTCCATAGCCCCCAAATCTCAGATGAGAGCGGCTTCCAGGAGGACACCAAACAACAGCAACTTCCGGCACCAGAATAAGTCAAAACGTTGTTTTATGGGAAATTAGGAAGAAATTCTCTCTGTGAGATGGTGAGGCCCTGGCACAGGGTGCCCAGAGAAACTGTGGCTGCCCCTGGATCCCTGGAAGTGCCCAAGTCCACTTTGGACGAGCCTTGGAGCATCCCTGGGGTAGTGGAAGGTGTCCCTGTCCATGGCATGGGGTTGGAAGGAGATGATCTTTAAGGTCCCTTCCAACCCAAACCATTCCCTGATCCTATAAAATGGTAGGAATGGAGATGAAGCAGCAAAATGTGTGCTCTTAATGGTGTTGGCAGGCCCAGCAATGTCTCCATCTAATTTTTTGCTTGTGGTTCACATTTTTAGGAATGGTTCTGTCTTCTTTTCTCTCTCTAATTGTGGTCAGACGTGAGGGAAAATATTGTTCCCTGTCAACCACAGTGCTTGTTCAGCTTTGAGCCCTGCACTTGGCCATGAGCTGCCTCGTGAGGGCTTCTTGACACCTAATCAGAGCATCTGGTACAACAAGAAAGGGCAGTGGGGTTTAGTCCTGAGCTGGTACAGAACCCCAAACCCAGGCAAATTCCAATTGCCTTCAAGAGACATTTTGGCCAATTAAAGTCTAGGTGAGAACTCCCAGATTTGGCCAATACTAATAAAATCAGAGAAATGTGAGTCGCTTCCTCAGCTCATGGTTTCCTTAAAGGCACTACCAGATGCTGCCACAATTTCTCTCATCTCTCTGGGCAGCCCAAAGACAGCTCCCATGGATGTCAGTGGATGTCAGCCATGTCTGCTGGGGATTATCTGCATTCCTAAAGCCAGCACTCAGCCCATAAATTATGCCAAGAAAGGCTCTTCTTTGAGCCCTCATCTTTAAATTCCTCTTTAGGAAGGTTTTCACTCCTATCACGACCCATTAACTAAGCCATATGTAGGATCCTCCATCCAGAACCACTCCACTCCCAAAAACACAACTTCTAGGGAGAAATGAATATTTGGATTCACTTTTGTTTTCCTTTCTGGCTGTTTGTTTAACAGTGGAAAGATTATTGAAGATGTTATCTCAGAGAGAGTTCACTGGGGCATGTTTCTGTGACAGTATTATTGCAAAGGCCTGGCTCTTCTCTTCAGCTAATAAAGGTGTGCTAAAAAGGAAAAAATGATCAAATGTGAGCTGACCCTAATTTAATTTGAGACTTTTTAAAGTAAATATACTATTTCTTACATCTTTTGTTCTGTTTTAAGTGTTTATGTGCTGCTTTTTCCAGCCTAAAAGCTAGAGGGGCTCCAGTTGGGAAAGGAACATTTGGGTGTCTGTTTTTCACAGTCTTGAACCTATGGAATTGTGTATAATGCAGGAAAGACTACATATTCACTGGGAAAAAGCTCTCCAGCACCCCACAGCAACCATGAAGTACTTGCTAGGAGAAAGGAAATTATTTATAAATTGAGGAAAATGCCCAGATGGGACTAAACCATGATTTATACTCCAGGCTTCTGCAGAAAAAAAAATGTCTTTCTGCACCTCCAGTCTCCCTGGAGACTCCTGCCTGTTGAGGAGAGGGAAAACATAATTTCAATTGCAGATCTGATCGTTTTGCAGTGAGTCCCATCTGCCATGGATTTGAAGGTGTTTTTGGTGCCCCTCAGAGCTCCATCACAGCCTGGGCCAGCCATTCTGCCTTTCCAGAAGGGATTAATCCCCGCAGCAAGGAAACATGGGATTATTCCTATCAACATCACATAAATAACACACAACGAGTATCACACAGACTTTAAGCAAGCCCTCAACACCCCCTTTGGTGCAGATGAAGTTTAACTGTACTTCCCCCACCCCATTTCCAGCGTTTTCCCAGCCTGAAGCCGCCTTTCACGATCTGTTGGTAATTTGTGCGCATTGTTACCACTCAACGACCGTATTCTTTCTGCTGACCCCACTTGAACTCGCTTCCCCTGAGCCCATGGCACGTCCAGGAGGCGAGGGCTTGGCTTACCGCAACGAGCCCTCGGTGGGGCTACACCTTTGGACCACCCAGGAATGGCAGCAAGCCGTGGCACGACTCGGATCTGGAGCCCACCTGTGCTCCTTGACCTGCCTTGGCTTCCCCTTCCTCTCTGCTCTCCTTCAGAGCCACCATGCCCCTCATAATTTAGCACTTAGAGACCTCATCTCTCTCTCCCTCCTTCCCTCTCCTCACAAAATCAGTGGTGGAGTTGGCTTTATTTGCCTTCACTGGGAGTGCAGCTGGTGTGAGAGCAGCAGGCAGTGCTGGAAGCCATGGGAACTCCCATGCCAATTTGCATCCTCCAAGAGGCAGGCCCAGGATGTTTTCTATTTTAATTTTTATGTCTGCACCTTAGCGTTCCAGTTGGATGTGTTTTAAAGTAAACAGAGTCGATAAATAAAAAATGGTGCATTTCCCAGCCATCCCGGAATATTTCTGTTCCTCCCTCGTTGCCTGCCCCCTCCTAGTCCTTTACTGCTCTCACAGATACAACAATTAAATATTCAGCTGGCAGGCCAGTTTTCCCTCTTGCTCGGTTGATTCATCCTGAAATCCAGTTTTTGAACAGACTTCTTCTAAAAGAAGCAGTGCCAGAGAGGGGAATTTAGGTTCTAGGATGGAAAACTCCTTGTTCAGGACATTTCACCTCAAATTAGTCACCAGTCATCAGCAACCAAGGATGTTTTACTCTGACCTCGGGAGCCAAAATACAAAGACTTAACGAGGAGGATGGGAACAGTAACGCCCAGCCGACAGCAGCCGGCAAAGAGCCCGGGATTTCTCCTGGATCTGGATGGTGGAAACGAGAGGGGAGCGTGCCCATGTTCCAGGTGAAGGTGAAGGGGGGTGGGGATGGGTCTGTCTCCCCCATCAGCTCTCTGGGTTCTCACCTTTCCTGGCCTCCTGCTCTGCTGTGTGTCTGGGAGCTGTGACTTCAAGGGAATTTGCCCTGGGTTGAAGCGCCTTTGATCCCAGAATCCAAGGTGTTTATTAGTTTAAGATGGTAATTAGCTGAAATTAGTAATGGAAAGATTTTTTAACTAAATGAGCCCTCAAGAATCTGCTGTTGGATGTATTTTTTTAAATATAAATCCCCTTTCTTCTTATTTTGTGAAGCTGCTTTCTGTTCATCCTTTTCATTAAAGACTTCTGAGCTAAATGCTGGGGTTTGTGACTTGGGAAGCAAATGGATTTTACAACCCAAAGACATTCATCTGCACAGCTCATTCCTGTTTGTTTATTGTCCCAGCCATGGGACTTCTTGGCTCAGGAGCCATCGGAGCACAGGTTCCAGGCTTTCCAGGCTCTCACTGTGTGTCCCAGCTGGTCCAGATCTCCTCCAACAGCCACCTTCCTTCCCTTAAAACAAGCCTGGGGACTGTCAGGCCTCTGTGCGTTTCCAGGGTCTGTTAATTGAACCTGCAGGGCTTAGTCCTGCTCACACAGAAGGACCCCAACTCCTCGAGTTCCGTGAAGTTGCTGTGCCTGTTACAAAATCAGAGCACATGCCAGCCTCACATCCCTGCGTGGGAAATAAGGGGCTGTTCCCAGCCTGGAGGACCTAAAAAGAAAAAATTTTATATTTTTTTTTTTTTTCCAAAAGAAGGTCTCATTCACAGTCTGTTTCCTGGCTATGAAGAAATTATTCCTACACAAAAATCATGTTTGTGTCCAAACAGAGTTGTGGAAAGGGTGGGATGAGAGAGAAGCTTCCTCAAAGGCTGGCTGAATAGATGGAGACCTTCTCACACCCTGACATCTGCCCAGAGTCCATCCATCCCTGCCAGGGAGTGTTTGGGGACAAGAACTCATTGCCTAAAGTGACCCTTCTGCTGTAACATGTCATAGCTCAGACATGAGACATCCCGAAGCCAGCAGAGAACCTCCAGAGGCTCCTGAGCTGCTTTGCCCACTTCTCCAGAGCATTTTTGTAGCTGTGGTTCAAATTTCTTTTACAGACAGATGTGAATATAGAAGGAGGATTTGGGTTTTGTGTTGTGTCTGCTCCAAAGCAAAGGGCTGGTTCTGAGACAGTGCAGAAGAGCTGCAGCTTTCTGCTGAATGGGGACTGAGCAAAACAGCCTCTTACCAGGGTCCTCACTGCTCTGAGGAGTCCTCACCACTGCTGGTGAAAGCAATCATCTCCTGCCTCTGTGCCTGCTTTGCATTTTCCTCTTTTGAGCAGCGGACACATCTCTTTTCTGTTTGTCTGCTTCAGCCAGGGTTTTCTGAGTCCCCACATTTCCAGCCAGTCTTTGGTCAGAGGGTGATTAAAGGGCTCAAACCACACATGGCTCTTTAATGGTATTTGGGATCTCCTCAGGAGTCTCCCTGGCCCCAACAGCTACCCCCAAGGATAAGGGTCTCCCACAAATCCTGTATGGAATCTGTCAGCCCCTCGGAGATGCCTCCGATATTTGAGGATGTCTCAAGGCAATATATTCAACCCCAAAATTCTGTGGCTGGCTCACTTGGCCAATCCTCCTCCTCCCAGCTTGGGTGAAACTACTCAGTGTTGGTGACCCTTTGGAAGCCTTGCTTCACCTTCCAGCCTGCTTGGCCCCAAAAAGCTGCAGCTTCCCAGTTCACTGTACGAAAAGGGAGTGAGAGGCAGGCAGCAGGCAGGTGAGCTGTCTCCACCAGCCTTTTGCCAGGTAGAACAAGTTCCCACAGATGATTTGGGAAGGCAGAGAGCAGAAGGCAGCAAGTACACAGAAAGCCATTTGTCTGAAAACTGGGACACGCGTTGACTGAAAACATTTTGCTGCATTCACCGAGCCCTAATAGGAACTCACACATTCCTTGAAATGGGCTATTCATTATGCAGCAGCTTGTAAAAAACAAGTTGTTTTTGCTAATTTTTTTTTATTATTTTTTTTTTCCTTTCCCCCCAGCCCTTAAACATGAGATTTTTAGCTCATGTTTAAAAAGGACTTTGTGAAGTTCACCTGGAGAAAATCCACCGAGGGCAGCGTGCGCCGCCGCCAGCCGTGCCCTGGGCTGGGACACTTGCTCTGGGCCCTGGTGCAAACTGGTGCAAACTGGTGTAAACTGGTGCAAACTGGTGTAAACTGGTGTTCATGGGCCTCTGGTGGCTGGGAGGCCGTGCCAAAGCCGTGAGCTTTTATTAGCACTAACTTTCCATGGAGTCGGGAGGGACCTTTCCATTCGCTTCCCCGGCAGTGCAGCACTGGCTCCACCTCAACATTTGCACCTTATAAAGTGTTGTCATGACCCGACTGGAGCAGTTTATACAAGGCCCTTCAAGATCCCCGGTAATGAAGAGTAAATAACCCAGGAAAGCTTTCTCTCACTTTGCAGCTTTCTTTCAGTCTCAAAAGAAATAAAACAACTTACTTAACAGCATTCTTTAATCTTTTGCACCAGTGGCCTCCTTTATAGGGTGTTATACAGAGCCAGTGTAAATCCAACCTCTGTAATGGGGTCAGTGTTTCTCAACAGGTGTTGGGTGGATACAGTGTAAGATCTATTTTTTCAATAAATGTCAGGCCAGAAAGCTTGCTGTTCATACACAGGCACCGTGAACATGTGGTTCTCTCACGCGCTCGCCCTCCCCTCTCCAGTCCCCCTTTCCTAATTTTTTTCTTCTTTTTTTTTTCCAGCAGCCCACCAAGGTCTCCAGTTTAATGAAGAAAAGCAGTAAATGCCCATTGCCTGGCTGTAAAGCACAGGAGCCACTGATCTGCCACGCTTTGGGCACACCAGACCCCAAAAACTTAAAGTAATCCCCAATTTTATGGAAAAAAAATCATTCCTTCTGCTCTCTTTTCATAGAAGGGACGCAAAATACTGATGGTCTCAGGAAAGTACAGTAGACTTTGTAGTAGTGATCACTTGTAGTAGTGATCCAAAAAGACTATTTGTGTTGTTTTGGACCAACCTGAAGTTCTTAATTCTTCTTTTCCAAAGGCAAAATTCTCTGTGGAGCCAGCAGAAAGCTCACCTGAGTACAGATGACATTTGTGAGCCCACTGCCATCAAGTTTGTTGACCAACAAATTGCTTTTTTCAGAAATGCCAACGTTTAATGTCTCCTGTGCAATATTCCAGGAAACTTATCATAACTGCATTAAAAATATCCTAATTAATTAACAAAACAATTAGCACCAAGAGAAATTATCGAAATAGTGCAAATTTTTGCTCATGAAAGACCATCATTTTAAATGGGTCTTCTTAAATATTTTTTGCTTTAATATAGATAGAAATCTTTGCATAAATCTTAAATCAAGCTGATGTTCCTTAATTGGTATTTATTTGTGACTGCAGCAGATTGTGCTGCTGCCCTGCCTGTCCAAACACCATATGGGAAATAAATGCAAAATACCTCTGTGAGCATTCATTTGATTTTTAAGAAGGGGAAATCACACTTTGCAATCATTTGGCCTTATTCAGCAAAATATTTACTTATGCACTTAACTTTAAGCATGTTCTTAAGTCCATCTCCTGTTCATCAACACTTTTCAGAATCTAAATAAATCCTTAAGCACTTTGCTTTGTAAGGGACTGTAAGAATTGAAGTATACTGAGAAAACATTGGTGGAAACTTCCTAGTTGTGTGCCACTGAATTTAATTCTTGTTGAATACTCCTGATTTACAAAGAACAAGACACTAATGCCATGTTTAATACCAACTTTAGCTGTATCTCAAAGCCAGCTTAAGGGGAACTCTTAAAAAAATAAGAGACTTGTTACAATCCTAACAAATTCCACCAATACCAATATTTACAGAATGTCAGAATTACCGAGGTTGGAAAAGAGCCTTGAGATCATCGAGTCTAAGCTCAAACCAATTAAGGCTGAAAATCAAGTGTGATGATAACATGACTGTCCCAGATGGACAATGAGAAAATCCCCCCAGAGCACCTCTTGGTGGAAGGAAAATTAGTAAAGGAGTCAGGGGAAAGAAGGAATGAGCTAATTAACAGCTGGAGGATCAAGTCTTTTATTGGTAACTTCCAAGAATGATTAGATGGCATCAAAATCAGGAAGGGTCTCCATCAAATTCTTCCATGGTTGAGTAATGATTAAGTGATTTATTTCTCATGAACAGTACCGGACATTTTGAAGGCAAATGGGATTGTGAGGCAATCCAGTCTGCTATTGAAATAATTTACTTTTCCTGATGAAATTATGTTTGATTGGAAAAGCCAGTCTGGATTGGAAGACTTCAGAGTTACAAGAGACATGAGAAAATAGATTTGAAGTTACAGCAGAATGCGGTTACTTTTAAAATTTAAATTAAACATGGATCATTTGTAATAATCACAACAATCATCATCACGGTGCTCTGTTAGCAGACAGTTATTGGTTAAGGAAAAGAAGTTAAAAACAAGGACAAGAACAGAATGATCCTTTCCCTGGTTTGTCCTTCCAGCTCCCAGCAGCCCAGGAACTAAATAAACCAGATATTACATCCAGACTCCCATTTTTGGTGAATTTATTCACCATTAATTGGTCTAATCCTTTCCTGAACACATTCCTTAAGCCCCCACAACGTTCCATGGTGGAGGTGCTGAATAAATATGATCTCTGGATATTTGTGCAGATTTTGCAAGCCTAAAACAAATAGTGCCAGAGGATGAAATCCTGATTGTGCAACCTCAGCCCTCGTGCCTCTCACTGGGAGTTTCAGCTGTTCCGTTCCATTTGCAGTTTGGCATTTCTGTGGGAGAGGAGCTGTGTGTTCCTCTAATTTTTGTTCCACTCTCTGTGAGAAACTGGTGGCACTGGGAAGGAAAAATGGAGCTGGTTTCAGTACAAAATTTCGACAAGGGCACATTGTTATCCCAGGGATATGTTTGTAAAATAAAAAAAAAAAATAAATTAAAGTTAAAAAAAAGAAAAAGAAATGTTTGTTTTTCCTGAAAATTACTCATGCATTTACAAAATTCCACCACAAAAGCAAAATTATGCAAAAAAAATTGCAAAATGACTAAGAGAGCCCACATCTCCCAGTTTTCATTGGAAATATTACAGCTTGAAAGCTCCTAATCAAAAATGAAGGCAACTAAAACAGACACCTTTTGGAAAAACTCACTGGACTAAATAAAGCCTTTCATTTTTGGTCAAATAATGGTTTGGGAAAATGCTTTCAGGCAACCCAAGAAATGAGTAACTTTGGTTTCTTTACCTCCTTGCAGGGATGAGGGCCTTAGACAATATTATAGAAGTTTCTTTCAGGCAATATCATAGAAGATTCTTGGAAGGAAGGAAGTTGTTCCTGCTTTCAGTGGAAACCGCCTTTTCTTCACTTCTCTGAAGTCAATAATTAAACGTTTTTTCTTGCTATACCTATGTGTATGAGAGATTTTCAGAGTAATTTTATTTATTCTCTAAACCATATTCGAGTTCCTGTGGGTATAAGCACCCATATAAATGCAGGATCTTCCCAGGTTCAGGGTTGGTATTGTTTTAATTTATTCATTTTTTGACACTCCAGGTCTGTTTTTTAGGGATACCCTGTTATCTAACATCATGACAGCAATGCCAAGCTCAAATTAGTGCCATATCTTTAATTCTCAGAGAATTGTTCAAGTTTCATGATTTGAAAAAAGACCTGAAATGGTTTTAGATAATGTAATACCATGAGGAATTGTTTGAACATGTGAGACACATGGAGGATGAACACTATCAGTAGCAGAAAATTATTTCTGCCTGGGATGTTATCACCAGTAGATTCTTTGACCCTAAAATCACAAAAAGTAAATGTATTTTAAACTTTTTTTTTTTTTGGCACTTAAAGATGATCTTCTGAAAAAGGAGATTGAGAACCAGAATAAAACCTCAGCCACTGTGAGCTGACCCATACAGAGAGGGAATCAAAACCCCAAAGCTGACAGACTTTAGCTGTGAGTGTTTCCTGTTTGATCAATTTTATTTCAAGGAGTTATCTCTGATTAGGAAATGCTCTGATAAAGGCAAGCAGCTCCAGCTAAGCTTTTGCTGACCTGTTCTTGCAGGATGTTTGAAAATTCTTTGCACCACAAGTGGAAAACTGATGTGGGACTCACGCTGCAAACAAGGGAGGAAAAGCCTGAAGGGTTTGAACTCACTGGCTCTCTCCATAGGGTCTGTTAGGGATAAGAGTGGAAAAAAAGATGAATCTGCAAAGGAAGCTGCATTTTAGAGGTCAGCAAGCACAGGGGTAAAGTGAGACCTGCCAAAAGTCAAGCTGAGTTAGACCTTGCAAAGGATATTAAAATAAACAACAGGAGTTCCTCAACCAGAAGAATAAAAGGAGAACTAGAAAAGATGATGTGGGTTTGCTGCGCAGTGAGGATGGTGTTGGGATTTTGGGATTGGGAGCAACTGAGTGTAATTCCCAAAATTAAATGAGTTCACTGAATGTGTTTTCAGCAAGAACATGGGGTAAAGGCTGGAGGGCTCATGAGTGAGTGGAAATAAAAGTTCCCACATTGGAAGGGGAAGAAAATTCAGAGGATTCAGTGTGCTGAAATCAGGCACAGAAGGGAAATAACATCACCCAGAGGAGCAGAAAAACTGGCATGATAGAAAGAAAGGTTTCCAAGTGGGGTTACTTGAGCAGCTGCAGTTGTTCCTGGTCATCTGAAAACTTCAGGAATTAAAGGAGAGAATAAGGGTGATTATAGACACTGAGGTATAGAAAGAAACAAAATGTGATGTGAGCTTACCTGAGGCAATTTCAATATAAAATCTTTTTACATTCTCTAAACAGCACCTTGTGCTCCAGAGGAAGACTTTGGTTTTAAAATGAAGAAGGGACCAAATTGTGACCCAGTAGGAAACCCAGAGTGAAACATGCTCAAGGGGAGCTAATCCCACTGTCTGGAATGTTTGGAGTTCATATCAATTTCCAAAGATCCATCTTGAGACCAATTTTAAGTGGTGCTCTCAAGAGCTATAGCACCAAAGTTCAGACAATATTAGACAATGAATCCAAATTAATTCTGGAGACCTGAACCTCAAAAAAGAGGCTCAGTATAAAGAACTAGAGGACCCTGAAAGCTGAAGTAATATAAAAACCCATTAGATTTAATATTGGGAGGTACCAAGTTGAGGGAATGAGAGTGATGATTTCTGCAAGTCAGAGTTCTATTCTATTCTATTCTATTCTATTCTATTCTATTCTATTCTATTCTATTCTATTCTATTCTATTCTATTCTATTCTATTCTATTCTATTCTATTCTATTCTATTCTATTCTGTTCTGTTCTGTTCTGTTCTGTTCTGTTCTGTTCTGTTCTGTTCTATCCCATCCCATCCCATCCCATCCCATCCCATCCCATCCCATCCCATCCCATCCCATCCCATCCCATCCCATTCTTATTTGTGGGAAAAGAGAGGAAAAGGCCTATGTGGGAAGACATGAGGATGTTTCCTGGAGCAGGGACCTTGCTCTTCATCTCAGCCAAGCAGAGATGGAGCAGGGACAGCACTCTCCCCTGGGAACACTCCCAGGGAAACATTCTGGGAGGAGGGAAAACTCACTGGATAAAGGGCAATATTGACTTACACAGCACATGCTGGCCAGACAGGCATTTGTGGGTTTAGAGGGGAAATAAATGACCTGAAAATGTCCAGTTTGCTGAATTTGGTGGTCTCTTTAGACCAAGGCATTTCCACTGGCAGCAAAAGGCTCTGGAACAAACTTCCTGCAGAAGTCGCAGAGTAAGGAGCAAAGTAATTAAAAAGAGGAAGCAGACCCCAGAAGTTCTTTGCAGTTCCTTATTTCTGGACCAATAATTTGAGGTTTTGTCCAGAACTTATTAAATTGTGCAGAACTCTCCTTCAAGGCCAGCATTTAATACTGTCCATACAGCAGCCTGTGGGGATCAAGAAGTACTAAATATAAGTATTAAATAGTCCAGGGCTCTGTTTCACTGGTTTTCCATTCCACTTGAAGCTTCCCAAATCCTCTCTTTCCCTCCCAACCCTATTCTTCAAACACACTTTTACCAGAGAATCAGGACTGAGCTGTAAAGTTAATTTTCACAGTTTCTAGGCCAGCTGGCACAAACCATGGCCACCGAGCTGCTGACAAAAAGAATCAGGTATTTAAAAGACAATTTTTGTGTAGCTCACTGATAGTGACAGTCTGACAGAGCCACATAATTTTAGCCTCTACCAAGTATCACAAGGAAGGCATTATACTATTAAACCCTGAGTCACTATCAAGAGCAAATTTTTAATGTTTTCCTCTGTTTACTCCCCTTTCTAATGTCATCACTGACTTTCAAAGAAGTCTGTAGAGCACTGACATGTGGAATAATAATAAGATCTGTTTCTAAACACAGGGGGGGAAAAAAATCTCTTTTCATTCATATGTGATATTTTCAAATTAAATAAAACATTTTGATCTTACCAAGTTTGGCTTTCATTTTTCTCAGTTTACATTTTATGAGCAGTGCCTTTCTATGTTGTAAAACTCATCCTCTGAGTACTTTTTAATGGAGAGAAAAATCTTATAAAATCAAGCGAGCTATGAATTAAACCCAAGGTTTCACTGACCTGTTTTTGCAAGCCCTGTGCAACTCAGGATACAGGACAGTCACTTCCTGCCCTGAAAAAGCAATGAAACACTCTCCCAACATATATAGATATAACAAATTGTGGTCTAATATTAAATCTGTGCAATTTCCCAAGCTCCAGAGATGCTGAGCCAGTCACATGACCAATAAATAAAGAGGAAAAAACCCAAGGAGGACTTCCCAAGAGAAAGCATCTAAGTGCAATTTAGCTGCAGGCAGGGCACAAGGTGCCTCTTCATGATTAAAAGCTGTGTTTCATTCTCCCAGGCTAAACTCTGACCAGCTCAATGAGCCAGATTCCACTCAGAGCCTAAATTCATAAAATTTAAGACCAAGAGGGACCATTAGATCATCCAGCAGACAGCCCAGACTCTTGCATTTCACCCCATTCCCCGGATATTGAGCCCTAAAGCCGGAGCTCCGTTAAATCCTATCTGTGCTCACATCATCCTGTCCCTGGTGCAAGACCATGGAGCTCATTAGTCCAGGAGATAAAACCCTTTGGACCTGAGCTCTTGGGCTGGTGGGTTTCTGCTTTATGGGATGACAGCTTGAAGAAGCCAAACCCACCCTCAGCTCTGAGCTACCCAGTGGGGAACAGTGGTGGACATGAATGGAACCACTGAGGCAAATATTTCTTTATAAGGCCAGTGCTGCTGTAAAGATCCACAAGTCCCAAAGCTGTGAGACCCCAAGAGTGTCTTGATCTTTATCTCTGCCTGGGAATTAAAAATTCTCAGTGCAGGGCACGGAGGAGAAATCTCCACACAAGAGGATGACGGGAGCTTCTTCCATGAATTCGGGGAACGTGTCTTGTGTTCTGCAGGGGGAGAGGCCATCATTAACTATTTTTTTTTTAAAAAATGAAATCTGTAATTAAGAATATCACTCAACTTTCTGTTTTAAAACAGTGTGTTCTCATGAGAGCTCCACAGGTTGTTTGAAATCTGGGCCTCTTCCCAGTATTTTTCAGCCAGTTTCCTGAGCTTGCTGACAGAGCTGTCTGGACGGCCACTGGCTCACATTCCTCGCAGTCTCTGCTCCAAGCCAGCTTCTTTGGGCCCAATTTCAACAAATACAGACGGACCACCACAATCCAGAGCTCGACGTGGGACTGGCACCACATGCCTTTGAGATATTAAACATAAATCAGCTGTGGCCAGCACAGACAGATGTGGGCGTTAAGAGAACTGCCAGCTCCATAGGCTAAATGTGGAGCGGGATGGGGAATGCCAAGGATTGCAGGTCTTTCTTTAATGCAAATTCGGCTGGAGGAGCAGGAACAGCAGCCAGTTAGGCAGCTCTCAAGAGAAAGCAGGTATTTGCTATTGAATTTGCAGCTGGGAGGCCTGGGTTCAAGTCAAGACAGGGGACAGTATCACAATGTTGAGTTGTTTTGCTCCAGGCCCAGGAGAAAGAAGTCGGTTTTGTGTTAGAGGAGCTGGGAACACATCACTGCTGGGGACCCTGGTGGCCCTCCAGGTGTTTCCATGCCTCTGTCCCCTGAGCTGGGGGAGCAGTGACTCCTCTGAGCCCTGGGAGGAGGCACAAACACAAACTTGTTTCCAGAAACCTGCCTGAGAGGCCGTGATTTTGTCAAGTGTGATGAGGCTGAGGTGGAGCACAGCATCAACTCAGTCATTTCTGGGGGTCCCACTGGCACAGGGAGCAGCTCTGATTCCCATGGGAAGCCACAGGTACCACACCATGGGCAGCTGAGGCTTTTGGGCACACTCTGTTGGCCATCCATCCCCATCTCAAAAGCCTGCAAGAGTCAAATGCAAACACAACCCGGTTTTCCTGACATGTCCTTGATTTCCTTTCTGAATCACTACTGAATTTGTGATCTTTATTTCCAGGGGTGTCTTGCTCACCTCTGAACACCTCTGAACACCACGATGTCGGGCTGGACTATGCCATTAAACATTAAATAAATAGATTTATTTAATATTAAATAAAACTCCATCAAACAGCTACTGTGTCTCCCAATCAAATGACTCAATAAATTTTGCCTAAATAAAGTGCAGAATCAATAGATATTTTTAATGCTGCTTAATTACACTTATTCACAGTGACAATAACACTAAAAATATCATGTGTGAACACACCGAGGGGCTCATTTTGAAGGATTTATGCATGGGAATAACTTTTCTCCTGTGCCTCAGTCCTGCTGAGGCTGACAGCTTCCTGGCTTTGGAGAAACCTAATCCAAAGCTTATGGATATGTATCCATAGGAGTGGGTCCGAGACGCTGCCGAAGGCGATAGGGCTGTGGGATGCATTTTGACTCCAAAATACTCCAGCTGTGCTGGCTGCTCTCTGTTTGATATCTCACCTGCCAGCTCCATCCTGTTTGAAAACATGTTAGATGACAAAAAGAGATTAGAGACCGCTCTCGTTTCCAGCAGGGAACACTGTGCTTCGAGAGAAAACGCAGCGCTGAGTGTTCCATCCAGGACTCAGGACATTCCACCAGATTTTGTATGGGAAGTTTACATTGATTACAGACCAGAAATATCTTGTTAAAACTCCTGAAGGCAGAAGGGATAGAGCAGCCAGCATCTGGCGGGTTTCAGAGGTGGACTCTCGCGGTAGGATGCCATTGCCATGGCATCAGGTGGGCTGTAAACACCCAGATGCTGACACCTTCTCCTGAGTGCCACTGCAGGCTGGCAGAGCTCCCCAGTCACCCCTCACTCACTGCATTTCCCCTTGCAGGAAGGTGTTCTTCCTGCTAAAGAAGCTGCAGAGAGTTAAGCTGACAGATTTTTTATTTTTTAGGAGAGATCTGCACTGGTGGGATGGAGAGAGGTTGGAGAACAGTCTCGCCTCGTGGCAAACATCTCTGGTGTCTGGTGTCAAATTTATTGGAAAAGAATCTCTGCCAGTGTCAACTCCAATCTCTGTCAATGCAAAAGTTGGCATCAGCACCAGTTCCTGCCAGAGACGGAAAGCTGAGACCCAGAGGAATCCACAGGGGGCTGAAAATGGAATTCTGAATATCCCCCTTTTAATGAGACGACAAGGTCAGGGGAAGACAACCCTGCCCCTGGTGCTCCTGGAACCTTTCTCAGCCCTTGCTGCCCTGGCTGGCAGCAAGTGAGTTTCTTCAGCCTTCAGCATCAATATTAATCCATAAAAGCTCTTTGTCTTCATTACAGAACTCCCAAATTTTCTGTTGTTTTTCTACATTATGGCAGAGAGTGCAATAAAGGAGGAGAAGTCATGTGAAATGTATTTTCCCCCCACAGATAAAACCATTAAAGTTCTTTGGGCATGAAGGTGATGTCTTAATTTCTAAAATAGATTCTACCACTTCCTCACCCTATTTTCTCTCATCACCAGAATAATTTGTCTGAAATATTCGATATGAAGTATAGGAAACACTCAACAGAAAATTAAAAAAAAAGGTGAATTTGGAAGCTCCTGTCTGTAATTGTTCAAAAACTTCCACAGTTCTGCAGTTTAAATCTGTCACTCCCCACTCAGCAGTAATAAGGTTTCTTGAATTCTCAGCAAGTGGGCAAAAAAACATTGGAGGATTGACTTCAATGTCTCTTAGCAAAATATTTTTTTCTCTTTAAGGAGAACAGCAACAAAGAAATCTGTCCTTGGGAGAGCAAACTCGGGGTATGGGGTACACTTTGCAGCCTGGGAGGGAATTTATATGGATTAGGGTATTTCTGGCTGGCAGAATAAATCCATAATCTTAATCCTGACAATATGTCCAATATTGGGCTTGTTTTAGATATACAAGTGTGGAGGCTTTTATAGTATGGAGTTATGACAATGGAAAAAAACTTGTTTTCTAGTATTTAACGGCTCCATTTAATGGAAATTAACTTTTTTAGACAAGGACTGAAAAATAAGAGAGCAGCATGTTGCAGTTGTGAGGGTTCATGACAAAAGGTGAGCCTAGCAGCAGAATTTCTGAGGCAATAAATGTTTTCCCTAATTTTATCTGCTGAGAGGCATCCCTTTTCACCCTTGGCAAGTTAGGGGAAAAAAAAGAGTACATTTGTTTTTGATTGGAAAAGGTGAAAGAGTGGAAGTGGCAGCTCCATCTCTCCTTTTCCCAGCAGTAACTTGCATTTTCCTGCTGCTGGTCCCTCCCTGCAGCCAAACCCTCCCCACCACCTCATCCCTGTCCCCTGAGCACCCTTATCCTCCTTTAACTTTTCACATGTTCCCTGAACTGAAATTTCCCTCCAATAACACATGTGTGAGACACAGGGGATAAGATAAGACTTGTAATATATCTGTCTAATTTCTTTCCTTCCAGTGGAGATAAAGAGATACAGCTGAATTCTTTCCTCACTCCCATATCAGCAAAAAACAAGAAAATCTTGTAAAAAAATAAATCCCTTTTGAAGAGGTTATTGGTTGTTAAAGTGTTGCTGCAGCTTTGATGAAGCTGGAAAGACAGAGGAAACATCTCCATAAAAATAAAATCAGAAAGACAAAGTTTCTGAGCTTTTAGTTTTCCACATTAGGGTTGTAAAAAGTGAGTGATTTCCTTGGAGACAGCAAAGAGGTATTTCCTTTGTCAGAAGGGAGGAAAAGGAGAAGAAATCTGGTATTTTCTTCCTGAGAGCTGCTTATCAGCTGAAGAAGGGACCTGATGCTAATTTAAGGGTAATCTCAGACAAAATCTCACAGAATTAATTAAGGTAACCCTGCCACAGAACAAATTCACCAGAGACCTCTTGGACAATGGCAGAAGATCTTTTAAAATCCTTCTTAAAATCCAGGCACTGGAAATTGTGGAGAAAACTCAGGAAATTAAATCCCTGTTTCCTCTTTTCCTGTTTCCCTTCATGCAGCAATGTGTAAGGGTTAGGATTTTTTTTTAATGAGGAGAAGGAGAAGGAAGGAGAAGGAGAAGGAGAAGGAGAAGGAGAAGGAGAAGGAGAAGGAGAAGGAGAAGGAGAAGGAGAAGGAGAAGGAGAAGGAGAAGGAGAAGGAGAAGGAGAAGGAGAAGGAGGAGGAGGAGGAGGAGGAGGAGGAGGAGGAGGAGGAGGAGAAGAAGGATTTGCAAACCTACCCCACAGAGAGAGGGAGAGAATCCTTCCACAAATAGAAGACTCTGCTCACACCCCTGGTTAAAACTAAAGTTCTGAAGTTGTACTGCAGAATGGGGTAAAATTCACCAGGGTAAAATTAAAAAGATGAAACAGATAAACTTTTAAGGTAATATTGCTTCATTAAATAAGGATTCCTCATGAGCAAATCCACTGCCTCACCGCTCTGCTGTTAGAATTAGGAAGCCATTCACATTCTATTTTGCTAAATTGAGGATTTCTCCTTGCTGGATTTCTGCTGGTAGCAGGCAAATTTCAAACATTATGATTATTTTTAAAGCTTTTCAGGAAACAAGGGCAAGATATTAGAGGAGCTTGGTTAGATGATGGATCTTAAAAGCTGAGACTCCCATGTAATTTGGGAAAGACTTTCATAATGTATGGCTACAAAAGAACTCCCCACAGGCTCAGAGATCCCATTTTTAACTAAACCTTGTCCCATCTTGCTCTCTTTAACAAGACAATTCTAATTTTTGATGTATTTCCTTCTCCCCATTGCTTAATTCTTATATATTAACACCAGAACTATGGAAAAGAGGTGAAAAGCACTGTCTCCTCAAATTCTGGGGTTTTTCTCATTTTCCACCATGAAAGCACCAGTGAATATTTTGAACAACTGCACTATTCCAGCTCCAGTCACAAAGCATTTTGGATTATGAAGGCAAAGGAGTGATTTATTTCAGCACTGTTTAGGAGCATTAGGTGTGCCAAGAGATTATGATATGCCAAAAAGCTGCAAACATTCAGTACAAAAACAAAATCTGTGATGCTGCTGCAAGTCAGGTTAAATATAGAAACCAGGTTTGGTGGGAAAAAAGCACCCAGCCAAAAAAAAATGAGTGCAATGTTTGCCTGGGCCATCCAGAGGCACAGGTGCCATGAGGGGAATTGTTCCAGCAGATCAAAACAAAACCCAGTTCTTGGAGTCTAATGAGGTTTCAGAGATTGAGACACTCATCAAGGGTTTAATAATTGCATTTTGGTTCAATATTGAGTCGATGTCACTGAATGAGAAATGTAGTGAATCTCACAGATAATTTGTAAGGTCTGAGTCTTGGATCAGCATCAGTTCCCAGCCACTCTGTTATCACCAGCTCTGGAGGCCAAACCTCTCGTTCTTCATCTTTTGGCTGAAGTTTTAGCAAATTCATTATCTCCTTTAATCCTGGCAAAATCAACAGCACCAAAAAATCTCTTCCTTCATCCCTGCTTGATCTGGAGCTCATAAATCAATGCTCCACATGATCTCAGCTTTACCCTTCCCAGATTTTAACCCTCTTGCATTTCTAACTCTCTTCTTCAGTGAAATTCCTTGACTTCTGGAGCTCAGGTTTCCCTCTCCAGTGTTTTCAGCAGCTGCTGGTTTTACAGTGGATGTAATGGATGCTAACTTTACCATGAGCATGATATTTCCAGTTTTTGCTGCCTGTGAATCACTGGCACTCCAAAATTCAAAATACTCATGGCTCTTGCACCTCACAGACCTCTGGCAGCTCATCCTGGCTGCCCATTTTTCTTGGGAGCATTCACAGGGAAAGGAATTTTATGTTCCCTAAAGCCCCTGATGGCAAAAAATAAAACACAACCCCCACGAGAGGTCAAGAGGGCAGCGAAAAAAAAGTCCTGACACCATCATCCTTTGGAAAGATCCCCGTGTGAGTTGTAAATACAAGCTCTGTTTCTCTGCATCTCCCAAGCTCACAATTCACAGACTGCTCGGAAATTGGGTAAGTGTATTTTTTTTCTTTTTTTCTTTTTTTTTCTTCTTTTTTTTCTCTTACCCAAACTTGAGTAACCGCTTTTAAATGTATGGTTGGAAAATCTGGCTTGCACAGCAGACCTCACAGTCATTCTCCCAGTGAAATTCAATCCTCTTGGTTTATTTCATTTTACCTAAGACACCACTGAAGGAAAAATGGGTTTGGAGTAGATAAATCTCTTTCCATCCATGTCTATAGTTTGGTTTTATTTAAACAGAGAATCTTGAGGAGTTTTTTTTTCCCCTCCTCCTCCAGTTGTAATTCAGAGGCTGTTTTCTCCTCCCTGTTTCCCACTGAACACAAGGAAAAAGCCCCTTGTGAGGAGCAGGTCCCTGGATTTCCTTTGGCTGTGCCTGGGTGTCTTTGCTCACTGTGTTTGATAAGTGACCCAGACAGCCAGGAATGATTTCCTGCAAGTCTCCCTTTGCCCTCGTGCTGGGATTACAGCCTGGGAGGTTTTTCAACAAGCACTCTCAGCCCCCATTTTTAATCAGGCTTTCACCCAGATAGGCCAAGAAAAAGTTGTAAAGTCAGAAGGAACGCTGGCATCGTTTCTGTGGCTCAGAACAGAGCAGAGGTTGTCTCCCTTACATTTTCTGCAAACTCCCCACCACGCCCCCCTTTTTCTTTTTTTTTTTTTTTTTTGTTGACCACACACAAATGGTTCTAATCAGCCTCCAAAAGGCTCTCATTGGCATTTTAAGATGTTTGCTCTTTGCATTCTTCTCTACATCCCCCTTTCCCTTCTCATCTGAAAGCAGAGAGGATGTTGAAAAAACTGACCATTTTTTTTCTTTTCTTTCTTCATTTTTTTTCCCCCTTTTTCCTGAGCAATTTCGGTTTTCCATTAGCTGAACACTTCTATTGAAGGGTGTTGTGCAACGAGAGCGCAACGGATATGGAAACCTCTTTATTATGCTTGGAATGTCAGTTTGGACATTTGTTTGAGTTGGCCATGGCAAGAAGAAGGCAGGAGTTTGCTTCTTTAATGACCCTTCCTGTGCTAATGGGGCTCAGGCTGTCAGGCTGATGCCTGTTCCTCCCTCGCAGGTGGATCCAGGTGCTGGTCCATCCAGCAGGGAGATCACAATGCTCCTGCCAATCAATTACCCCAGAGGGATAACTGGTGATGCCTCTTCCAATGGAGAATCCTTCAATCACACCACAGAGGAAGCTGTTAAAGGCCTTTTCCTCCCTCTGACAGCACTGAGCTGTCGAGGACATGGAGAAAAGTTCAAAGTTCCTCAGGAAAAAGAAAAAGAAAGATGGTTGTTGGCATGAGGGCTGTTGTGGCTTCCCTCAAGAGCTTGCTGAGGAATAGAAAGCAAGGAAAAGAAGAGGATGTAATGCCCAGTGACTGAGCACATGTGTCTCGTCCAAAAGATTTCCTTCTCTGCTACAGTATTGTCAGTAAAATATGTTCCTTTATATAAACAAAAATAACCCCCAAAAAATGAGCCTTTGGCACAAACTGGTAAAATCACACATTCTAAACAGGGCCAGGCCAAGATGGAAAAACCCTCAGTCTATTTTTCCCTAAAATCTACCACATTTCTTCACTCTCCTTTTTTCCCTTTTTTGTTTTTTTTCCTCTCTTCTCTCATCCCCCTGGCACGAATGTGTCAGCAAAACGCTCGGATTTTGATTTTGCAGGTGTGTTCCAACCCCTCCAGGTGAAAGCACAGTGCTCCTCAGTGCAATGATTTCTATGCAGTGAAGTCCAATGGATCTTGTTTTGGCTGGAGGAACATCAAATGTTAATAACAAACACCTCCAGAGAAAGGCTTTCCAAACCTTCAGAGGCCTGGGAAGGATTTCCACAGATGGTCCCCATGGATATCGCAGTCCCTGATTTTTGGAAATAATTATTTTTGGAAATAATTTTTTGCCTGGAAGATCCTTGGTTCAAGCAGTGTTCTGATTAGACTTTACAAATGAGCTTCTACTCAAGCAGATATAGTCCAATCATTCATTTACAGGATTGATCCAAACTCCAGAGAACCCTTGAAAATATTTAGATGTTGGTCCATGATAGGATGGCACAGATTGATAGGAAAAACACATAGAGAAGTTGGAGAAGTTAATGGCTCAAATCAGTGTAAACTCACAGAATGAGGAAAAATTTTAAAAGAAAAAAATACTTTTTTCCAAAATTTCAAAGATTTATCTGCTAATTTTCAATTCAAGAAGAAAATCAAACAACAGCAAAAAGGAAAGAGCAGGAAGGAGGCTTCTTGCTCTTTGTTATCTGGAGAGGTGGCTTTTTCAAGGAGAGAATAAAATGAGTTAGACCTGTAGATGTTATTTAGACACAAAGAGACAAACATTTGTCTTCTTCAGGTAATCCAAACTGGATAATATTAAAGAGCACCTTCACAAACACAAAATAATCAGAGAGAAATGATTTGATGGAGTAGTATCCCCAAAAAACAGTTGATCCAATGGGGGTAGTTAAGGATCAGTGCAAACTGTACAAAGCAAAGGAGTGGCTAAAATTAGGAGAAATTATTTTTGTTCAATAACAGCATCTGGTTCTGTGTCTTCCTGCAGGTTGGAGAAATCTGGTTTATCCTGCATGATTTTTTTTCCCTTTTCCCTCTTCCTCAGGGCCAGCTACTCAGCAAGAGCAGCGTAGGGAACATGACAATATAATGCTCTGTTTTCATTATTTTGAGCTAATTCTGCTTTGCTATTTTTAACTACTGTAAATGCTACTGCCACAGGGAATAGGTAGAAGTGTTTTGCCATTATAGCAGACTGGAAAAGAAAGGGAATGAACTTTTGCATGCAGTGGGATGTTACCCTTGCCAACACTTAAATGAAATGGGTTTGCCTGTGTTATTATAGGACCAT
Source organism: Cyanistes caeruleus (assembly GCF_971803275.1). NCBI lineage: Eukaryota > Metazoa > Chordata > Aves > Passeriformes > Paridae > Cyanistes > Cyanistes caeruleus. The sequence goes on from NC_141712.1 coordinate 18,989,672, forward strand.
AATAATGTAATTACACAGCACTAGCAGAGGGTTTTACATCTCTGCAGCAGCCTGACATTAATCTGTGCAGTAGCTAAATATTATATCCTCTTCACAGACTAGGGGAGTAAGGAGAAGAGTAAATCTCTGGGATCATAAAGGAGATTATTGCTGAAGTGAAGCTGGGAAGAGGCAAAGAGTTCTCCCTGTAAGAATAAAAGATGGGCACTAGGGATGCTCTGCTGCCTTACACAATTGTTAAGGTAAAATATTCTCTTGACTTTTCATTTTTTGTCTTGTCACAGATAAATCAACTTGCTTCAGGAATTTTACTTGGCTGGTACTGCCCTTCACGGTGAGTCCTCTACACTCGGCAAAACTGGGAAATTGATAATTTACCTGAGTTTGATGCATTTATTCTTTCATCTCTGTGAGGGCACTGAGAGATCTGTGGTTTACAGAGCCCCTGAGATAATTGGTTATAGGGACCACCATGCTTGTGTCCCTCCTGTTGCACAGCCCCACAATTGTAAGGCTGTCCATGACAAAGCAGAGGGGTTTATTCAGTTTTCAAGCACCTGGTTTTGGTGGTTTTTTCCCCTTTTATGGTCAGCACACATTTGTCCAGCACTGCACAGGGTATGTGGGCCAGCAAGGCCTTGGCACATGTGATGAGACTCGTGAAAAGTTATCCTTCACAAACTCATAGCCCTTCTCCAGAGTCACTCCCCAAACACAGCCACCTTCCTCAAAAATCCTGCCTGTATTAACCCCAGTCAGCCTCAGGGGCTCTGGACACATCCCCTCATCAGCATTTCCACAGCCAAATTCCCCCTTGTCCTTCTTTTCTGGACACCAACCTGAGGGACAGTTTGCAAAATTAACTGAATGCCAGCAGCCTGGTGGCAGGGAGCAGGTAGGAATTTCTTCTGGCTTCACTCATGGATGAAACAGCTTCTGTGGGCCTAAAATGATTTGTCTTTTCCTCATTCCTGGAGGCCCAGTCGCCTCCAGCATCCATGGAAGAGGCCATTTCTATTAATAGCTCTCAGGCCTTGCATTTCCTGCATCCAAAGTGCTAATGAAAACCCCTTCCTGATAACCCTCCAGGGGAAAAGGCAATTTCCTCTGTCTCCCCATCCCTATCTGTACATCTGGCCATCCGACCTTCTGGATGTTTCTGTCCTGTGGCAGATTTACACGAAACAGCTGCTGCTCCTCGTTGGTGCTCAACAGGGAAAGCTGCAGGCTGACTCAGGACAATGAGGGTTTCTCCCTGCCCAGATGACTCTTCCCGTTCTCTGGAAGGGAAATTGCAGTCAGACCTTTTGCCCTGCTTGACTTCTCTTCCTGCTGCCTCTGCCCGAGCCACGCTTCCTCTGGGGCCTGCTCCCTGAAATCCTCCATCCTGCGCAATTAGAGCTCCATCCTGATGCTGAGGGCAGTCCTGGCAGCTCAAAGGATGGCAGCTGGGGATTTGGGTCTCTGCAGATGTTGATATGGGGTCACCTGGAAGGGATGAAGGTGTGAGGTGTGTCCCATGTATGCACAGCTCCTCACCAGCAGAGCTGTTTTCTGTGGGGGCTTTGCTCTGTCCCTCTGTCATTGACATTTTCGTAACGTAGGAGGCAGGTTTTGATCCATGCCCTTCTCCATGTGCTGGACACAAAGCCACAGAGTGCAGACTCCAGCATTTTCCTGGGAGTGCTGAACACCAGGGGCTGTGCCACCAGCACTGCACCCTTCGAATGCAGATGTGCTTTCTTCTGATTTTGACCCCAAAAGAGGATGGTAGAGCTTGCTCAGGTGATGCAAGAGTTAACCTTCCCTCTTCTCTGTCTCCTGTCCCTGTCCCAGCCTCTCTGCTCTTCCTGGGGTGACTGCCACGTCTGTGTGACCCCTTCAGAGGGAATAAATGCTCACCACGGCTCGCCCCGAGGCCTCCCTGGGATCCTGGACCATCCCGTTCCTGTCCTTGGCAAGAGCAGGGACCGAGCTGCCTGCTGAGCCAGGACAGGGCTGTTCCAAGGGGAACACCATGAAATCACAGGGAAGGAGCAATTTGCAAGTAATTTTCAGTTTCCACTAATTTAGGAAGCAAAGGGGAAGGAGGGGGTTGTGTGATGGGACTCTGATGAAGTCTAGCAGTTTTGAGGGAAATGGAACAGCGAGCTTTTTGGGGGGTAAATTTCCCATTTTTTGCTAAGTTTGTGTTTTCTGCAGCGGCTATGATACATGAAATGCCAACAACATTTGGTTTCCATTCCCCCAAAAGAGACATTTGTCTCCAGACTAATAAATCTGAATCTGAATGGGCAACCTACTGAAAAAGCTGGTGCCAGCACGACCTGTTTATGTCTCCTGTGTCTCCGTTTTCCTCTTTGAGGAACAAACTCTCTGTTATAAGGCTTCGCAAGGTTTAAAAATGGCAAGGTTTGGATCTGTCAGGGGATCCAAATCCATGCACCCACTGATAAAAAAGGACATGCAAGGCATGATTTCTTGTGTAAATGGAAGCATTTTTTATAGAGGATCTGTCTCCAGGATGGTTTGGATGGTTTTGTCTCAGCGAAGTGTTGGCTGCTGAATTCTTTCCTCCTAACAAGAAATACCTCGACAGCAGCTAATTAAAGATTGTGATTTCATCTGGTGCCTTTGTTTACAGTGGGGCATTATCTTTAACAGCATCTATTTATAATGATCTCCATGAGATAATAAACAGTGCTATCCTATTAACAGGGACCTCAGGGTTCAGCCAGCAGCAAGAGGAGCCTGCCAAAAGAGCTAGGTGGCCTTCTGTGCAGCCCAGAGCACAGCTGATGCTGGGGTTTGTGTCCCTATATTGCTGTGCTCATGTTCAAATAAACACGTATTAAAGGTGTGAAGAGAAGTTCAGTGATGTGTGTGCAACCCCAGAAGCATTTGGGGCGCTCCCAAAGGGGAGCAGCACCATGAACCCTGTCCCAGCAAGCAGCTCTGGAAGAGTAAAGCAAAAAAAAATTTGGATTTTTAATGAGAAAAGTATATTTCTCATGAAAAAGTATATTAAAAGTATATTCTCATTAAAGTATATTTCATATTTCACTGAGAAATCTCTCCTCTCCTGGAGCCATCTGAATGGGAGGAAGCAGAGTCCTTCACCTTCCCCATCCTAAATCTGGGAGGCTTTGGCATTGAGGAAGCTGAGGATTTTTCTGCCCCATCACAACCCGGGGGGCCCAAGCCCATCTCCACACAAAGTCTCTTCCAAATTATAAAATAATTAAAAGAATGCATTTCTGCAGAGCTGTGGCCCACCTGAGACAAAAGGAAGCTCCTCACCTCAACACCAAAGGTTTCCTGTGAATGCTTCCACATTCCAGAGGCCAGGCAGAGGCAGTACCTGCAGTGGGTAACTGGTTTGGGAGTGATTCCCGTGCTTTTTGGGCTATGTGTACTCCCTGCCCTGGTGCTGGATCCTCTACCCCAGCCACATGAGAGTTTTGGGAGCAGTTCCAGCCCCTGGAGCAGCTCCTGTGCTGGATGGAGTGAGGGTTGGAACCCTTGGTGGGGCAGACAGCAATCCCTGTGTTCATCCATGCAGAGGATTCCCCACACAAACAAATCCCTTTTCATGCAAACGCCTGCCCTGGAAACTCAGTGCCCCCCACCAGGGAAAAGCCCATCCTGTTCCAGTGCCCAGCCCATCCCACCAGAAAGCTTTCCACTGCTTTCATCCCATTATTTATTGCTTTGTTCCGTGTGCCCTGGAGGAGATGGTTTTACCCAACATCTTCCACTTTCTAAGCCAAAGGAGCCTCTGTAAATGCCTCCTGTCACTGCTGGGCTCCGTGCATGTTATACTGGACATCATGGGCATCACCACCGTGGCTATGAGCAGCAATTATGTGCCTAATTACTTAGGTGATGTTTTAATTACAGCCCTAATTCAGCCATGGGCAAGCGCTTTGGAGTCAGTGAGTCCAAACCTTGAGGAGACCTCACTGTACCACACAGCACCTTTTGTACAGCACCATCCTTAATGTCAAGGCCATCTGGGAAGCAAGAACAAACATCCTGCTGACAGGCAGGTCCTGCTGGAAATGGGGAGGAATTTCCAACCTAAATTTCCAAGCATTTGGTTGTTCCTGAAGCAGCAGAGAGGGTCATGAGAGGACAAAGCAGCCGGGGAAGACATGGCAGATGTGGGGCAGGGGAAGGATTATGTTCTGTGCTGCTTCTCACAGACACCAGGGGAGGATTATCTGCGCTGGAAAAGAAATTCTGCTTTAGAGGAATATTCAAAGATCTCCTGTGCATGCTCCTGGGGCTGTCTGGGATTTACAGCAGTGCAGCCCTGCTGCTCAGCGGGATCTGCACCACCGTGAGACTCCCCCTCAAGGAGCGCTCTAAATGCCCACTTAGATTATAAATCCCAGCCTGGAAAAATCTCTGCCTAAACAGCCTGGCAGTCCCCAGAGTGGGATCTGTGACAGGGTGTATGATTCTCAAAAACATGTCAAATCCAGCTGCTGGAGGACACCATGCTTCTGGAGTGATCCCTAATAAAACTGAATTTCTGAGTACCTTCAGTTCCTGGTAACACCTCTTCTCACGAGGATGTGTATGAATATTAACATACCATATATTAATCCCATTTTCCAAACTCTTTTTCCTGTACAGTGGAAATACATGGAGAAAAAAGGGGGAAAAAAATCTTACTTCTCAGTTCCAAGGCATCAAGGAAAGTGAGCAGGGAAGGGTGGCCAACTCAGGCAGATCATCTCAGAGGGAGCTGAGTGTGTTCAGACTGTTCTTCAGGACCCCGTGAAACATGAGATGTTCAGATAAGAACTCTTTAAGATGGTCCTGGGAGGGATTTATGACCCTGGAGACTTCACTGAGCCTTTCCATAGGTTTCCCTGCAGTTCACAGAACAGCAGAGACCTAATTCACAGCCCAGCACTAAAAACTTGGACTTCCCTCAAAGAAAATGGAGGGGAGAAAAAAGATATCAAAGAGATCAAAACTGTGTTTGCCTTGACATCAGAGATCAGATGGTGGCAAGGGCCTCAAAAGAAGAAAAGTCTTCAATTTTATCTCTTGCCAGTGTCCAACCTGTAAAAATTAATGTGTCAACAACCCCAAGAAAATATTGTCCCTATGACCTTCCTATTCCCCCTCAATTGGAGGCTGCTGCTCATCATAAAAATGTTTTCTCTTGGTATTTCACATGACAGATTTGTAGGAAAAGCCATTACATTAATACAGCATAAATTGATTTTCTACACTGAATAACCCATCGAAAAAATCTTTATTCAGGGGCTAAAAAGATCAAAATTCCCCCCTACAAACCCTCTCTCCTCTGCTGAAATCTCAGCCCTTTTTTCTCCATGGCTTGAAATATTAATTCTTTTTGGGGTGGGAGGTAAGTTTATAAAGTGGCTGAAAGGATACTTTTCATCTCCTAGCCAGTGGTATATATTTATTTATTTTATTTATTTTTTTTAATCAGGCTCCAGCTGAAGACTAACACTTGACTTTAGCAACTGCTGAGGAAAACTTATTAGCAGGGTGATATATAGGATCTTTTTACTTAACAGATGGGCTCTCCCAGGTTCAAAAGAAAACGAGGTCTCAAGTAGCCTGTTCTTTACAAAAATAATAAAGTTTGACTTCAGGACAATGGTATGTGCCCTCGGGGCCGCTTCCCAGATCACGAGGGGGTTTGGGAGAGCCAAAAGATGTGCCCTGAAGGCACGGGTGAGCTCCTTCCACAGCCCTTCCTCCACTGCACCGCCAGGCAGGGCTGGAAAAACCACTGGGATCTGCTCAAAAACACTGGGATCTGCTCAAAAACACCGGGATCTGCTCAAAAACACCGGGATCTGCCCAAAAACACTGGGATCTGATCAAAAACACTGGGGATCTGCTAAAAAACACTGGGATCTGCTCAAAACCACTGGGATCTGCCCAAAAACACTGGGATCTGCCCAAAAACACTGGGATCTGCCCAAAAACACTGGGGATCTGCTAAAAAACGCTGGGATCTGATCAAAAACACTGGGGATCTGCTCAAAAACACAGGGATCTGCTCAAAAACACTGGGATCTGATCAAAAACACTGGGGATCTGCCCAAAAACACTGGGATCTGCCCAAAAACACTGGGATCTGCCCAAAACCACTGGGATCTGCCCAAAAACACTGGGATCTGCTCAAAAACACAGGGATCTGCTCAAAAACACAGGGATCTGCTCAAAAACACTGGGGATCTGCTAAAAAACACTGAGGATCTGCTAAAAAACACTGGGACCTGCTAAAAAACACTGGGATCTGCCCAAAAACACTGGGATCTGCCCAAAAACACTGGGATCTGCTCAAAAACACTGAGGATCTGCTCAAAACCACTGAGGATCTGCTAAAAAACACTGGGATCTGCCCAAAACCACAGCAGCTGTTGGTATTTGTCCATGTCTCCCACAGGGAATAAATCCTTACCCACAGGAATTAGCTTTATTCTGATTTAACATAGACACTTCCCACCTATATTCCCCTGCAATGTAAAATTTTGGAGTTTTAAAACCTCACCCACAAATTCCCAGGTGATTCAGGAGATGGCTGTGGGACAAAGTGTAAAGGATTTTGGGGAAATTTCTCCATGGAAAGGGTTGTCCAGCCCTGACAGCAGCAGAGTCCCCATCCCTGGAGGGATTTTAAAGCCACATGGATGTGGCACTTGGGGACGTGATTGGCCTTGGCAGTGCTGGAGGAATGCTTGGACTCAGCCATCCATTTCCAGCCTAAATGATTTTATGATTGCAGCTTCTTATTCCTTTTTATTTTAATTTTATTCAGGCCTGAGATGTTTATCCCTCAATTTGCAGCCTGCTGCTGGGGCTGGAGAATTTGGGTGTTTGTGGAAACGTGTCAGGCCCTTCTTAGGGAAGGGGACACACTTTGCCATCCTTCACTGGTTATGGCTGTTGGCGGGGAACAAGCCCAAAATTCAACATTCCTGCTCCAGAATAATAGCACTGTCGATAAATGATGCGCTTATAAACACTTAATAAAGGCTACGTTTATTTATAGGCACAAAACAGCCATTTTAATAAATGGCAAATCATTTTTATAGAGACCAGAAGTTGCTCATAGCCCAGGTTTATAACCAGCTATAAACCCTCAGACTGATGTGTTTTAACTGATGTTTGACACATTCTAGTCATGTTTGCAATTTTCTTATAAAAATCTCCTAAATATTTATTTTCCATTTATAACTCATTTAGAAGAGGAAGCATTACTCTAAAATATGGCTGCTGCATACAGATTTAGGATGCCTGAATAATTTGTTTATTTGCTCTCAGTCCTCATTTCTAAATGAACCGGCACATTTCCTTTTTATTTATTCATTTTATATTTTTTATTTTTTTTTCTTTTAAGGACAGGGTCTCCAGGTCAAAAAGATTAATGCAACATTTAAAGTCTGGATTCTGTGATATTGTGCCCGTGTTGTAGGTTATGGATGCACAATTAAATTTTTTAATTTGATTAATTAAATACTGTTAAAGTATCCTTTAATGTGCTGTGACCAGTGTACAGGGAAACAGGAATTCTTTTATTCCCCCCAGTCAGCACCAGTTCAAGCTCCAGCTCACCTCACACTGGTGCAGCATCTCCTCCTCGCCCTCTGCCAGCCCAGAGCTGCCTTTGCTGGGTCTGTGTGGTCTCACACGTGTCTCACACCACAGCAGCCCGTTCCTCTCCATTTCCATGGATAATCCCTGCAGATATCACTGCCTCCATGGAACCCTCATCCCAATTTTGGTGTCCTGGCCAGCCTTTCCCATCTGGCAGCTCGTGCTTTGACTGCAGCCAGCAGGATGTTTCCATCTCCCCCCCCCCCCCCCAAGTAATTTTCCACCCTTGTGTAGCATTTTAGGATATTTAACCACACAGTTCCAGGGAAATCTGTTATAACAGACTCCCCAAGGGCTGCTTTTCGCTTCTCTTCCCTCTCCCTGGCTGCCAAGGCGGACCTTACATGGAGCATCCCCCAGTGCTGGAGGGACGTGGTGGGATGGACCTGGAAGGTCGACTCTGCCTCTTGCCAGCAGCTGGATAAAAGTACTGGCTCAGCCTCTTTGCCACCCTTTCAGCCTCTAAATAGAGCGATGGGACATGTTTTGATGACTACAAAAGCCTTTTCTCCCTTCCCTCTCCTCCCCATGGAGGAGAGGGAAAAAATTGGCAAGAAAATAGGACCAAAATAAAGGAACGTGGCAAGAAAAAGGGAGAGGAGTGTGGCTAAATCTCAGAACGCAATTCAGACAGAAAGTTCCTGTCCAGTTCTGGGAATAAGACAGAGAAGGGGAATTTCCACTAAACTTATCCCTCCTTTGCAAAGATCCCAACATCTCCTGTGGCTTTCTCAAACTGTTCCATTTCTGAAGGGTTTTGAAAAACACCAGGGACACAAACAAGCAATGAGTGATTTTCTTGTGCTGCTCTCCTCCTGTGAATCCTCCTGCTCTCATCCTGTACTCTTCCAGGGAATTTAATCTGGCCCTCTCTATGCACAATCCAAATTTCAATTCTTCAGGAAAATTTGAAGAGCTCAGGCTGGTGGACTCCTCTGTCTGCAGTGATCTCAAAGACGAGAGGGAAACAGACAATAATTTTCAGAAAAACATAACTTTAAAATATAATAATTTTTTTTTTATTTTTTTTTAAATAAAACCTCACATTCTGCATAAATTATTTTTTTTCACCCAATCTCAAATGTACCCCTAGAGGCACGGCTGAGGATGGACAGCAGCGACTGGGAAGGACACAGCAACTGCAGGGTGTGAGTTTGGCAATGAGGGTTTTTTGGGATGAGGATGGAAATGTGTTTTAAGATGCTGGAGCCATCTGGGGGGTAGGAACAGCACAATAAACCAACACATGTCCTCAGTGTGCACAGCAGGACATTTTCAGGGAGGTTTTGAAAGGTTGCTGCAGAGCTCTTGAAACTACTTCTCATTTAACCCTGCCAAGAGAGCCAACACCCTCAAAACCTCTGATTTAACACTGCCCTTGTTGCAGTCAGTGGTCATTTTTTTCTCACTCTTTTTTCTCACTTGCCGTGGAGTTCATGACTCCATAACTGCACAGGGCTCGGAATTACAGAAAGAGCAATTTCAAGAAAATGTCGAAAATATGTTTTCTGGGCTTGTCAAGGCTATAATCTTGGTGTCCTCCAGAGCTGTAAGTGGTTACAAAATCGAAGGAATTTACCCGACCAAATCTGACCTCTTGTAAGTCTCCAGTGGGTACAGGGTAGGGTGCAAACACCACATGTGAAAGAAAAGGAGGTATTTTAGTGTGTGCAGCTTGCTCCTAAGCTGAAAATTATCAGTGCCATGAAAAGCTCTTTGTGACCTCCAAAGTCCAAGTGAGAAGTCAACTCTTTGTGAATTATTTAGCCTCAAACTAATAACAACAAAAACAATAACAATAAACCTAAAAAATGAAAATGGCTGCTAAGCTCTGTAATCAATTCTTCCCTCATTGTAAATCTTGTGTGGTCTCATTTCTGCTCAGCCTCGAAACAGGAAATGTTGTTTTCAAAGGAATGGTTACAAGGGAACTCTTTGTTATTTGTCTGTGAAACGCTTCACACGACACAGCCTTAATCCTGGATAAAGTAGGTGCTGCTGCAGCACAGGAATTAATTGCAGCACGTGGGGGAGCATTATTATTGATGAGCAGAATGACAGCAGAAATAACAACATTAGTTAAGGATTATTGAGTAGGAGAGCTTCACCTTGGAAGGAGTTTCTCAGGAAATCAGGCTGTGGTGGCTTCTGAGCTGTTGCAGGCTCCAGAAAAGAAGAATAAATGTGTAGAGGTTTCATGAGTGCAGCCACTGCCATTCCTAGATCTCCTAGAATCAGAGTCAGAGACTGGTTTGGGTTGGAAGAGACCTTAAAGATCATCCAGCCCCTGCCATGGGTGTTGACACCTTCCACTTTCCCAGATAGCTTCAAGCCCACCCAACCTTGGACACTTCCAGGGATGAGGCAGCCACAGATTCTCTGGGCAAAGTTGTCTCCTGGGGTTTTACTTTTAGGTTTTCCTTGCTCCCAGCATAATCTGGAGAAAACAAATCTGCAGTGGCTGCTTGTCCCCAGTGTCAATGAGATTTTTGGAAGGACATATTTGCATGGAAAACTCTTGGTCCAGACAGGATGGGAGAGCTCAGGAGCTGAGCTTGCTTCTGTAATTCTCTTCTCGACCTGGGAAAGAGGTGTTCGAGGCTTCTCCCGGCGGAACTTTAAATATTTGAATCTCTTTCCCTAATAAACTGCTTTCCTAATAAACTGCTACCATATGTAAATGGAAACGTTTTGCTGACTCTCAATCCCACCCAGAGTTGCTCGCTGGGGTGCTGCTACCCTTGTACACGGCACATACAGCGCTATAAAAAGTAGCAGACTGTGTCCCTTTAATAAATTACACCATAAATTTTACAGACTTTACCCCAGTGACTTTTTAAATCTCGCTTTGGTTATGCAACATCATCTTGCAATAGGAAACATCCTTCGAGGGTTTAAGTTAGAGGAGCAGAATCTAATCCACTCAAGATATTTTAGAGTGTAAAAAGTAAATAAAATGTACCCTCTCTTCAGGATGAATTATGGCACGCACAAAAGGGAGACAAGCAGCTTTGACAGCTGATGATAAGGGTCAGTATTTCATTTTCCTTTTGTTCAGCATCTGGTTTTTGTCCTAAAAATCTAGTACCTATGACACTGACAAATTAACTTTAAATACATGAAATGCTGGAAAAGTTGTTTTGCCCTGAAATTCTCTCGTCCAAGAATTAAGAAGGAAAAATAATCCGGTTGTTTCAATAGTGATACAAAACTCCCACCCAGAAACTTCCATTAAACATCAGTGCCCAAGACATGAAGGTGAGAAATTAAAACCTTTAGACCCAAATTACACCATTCAAGGTCTTTTTCTGCCCTTCTTTTAGTTACACAGTTGGTGACTATCAACCAAAAGTTGAACAGTCTCTTCTGCCAATAGGGTGATAAATCTGGGGCTCTGGATAAGCCCATTCTGCCTCGTTTAAGTGTCCACAGTGGTACTGGAAAGCCTCAGTGTCCACCACAGAGAAAGAGGCATATCTGCTGACTCCAGAGGCAGCTGGAAAACTCATCAGCCTCTGGAAACCCATGGAAACAAAGGCTCTGCACCGAGAGGAATAATTATCACAGTAAAAATGATTGGCAGGTCCAGAGCAGCATTAACAGTGTTATAAACAGTGGAGGTCAGATTTGAACCTGAAAAAAGCAGGAGGTGCCCCATTAAGACCAATCCTGAATTTGGCCATGGCTCTTGAGCTTTGGAGAGAGAGGGAAGCACAAACTCTTCAGCTGTTCAGGAGTGAACACCAGCATTTTTGTGACTTCCAACCCAACCCTGTTCTCCATCCTGCTGCAGCTTCACCATCAAGGTTTCTGGGCACCTGTCCCAAGACAAGGGGATGCTAATTCATATTTAGGATTGGAAGGAGGGAGGAAAAGCTGGTTCTTAAACACCACTGCCCACACAAATCCACACGTGTGAGTTCCTCCCTGCTGTGATCGTGGCATCACCACAGCCTTCCAGGGTTTTTCCATGTTTTTCATAGGTTTTGACTATTATCAACAATTTTATTTCTAAAATGATGTCATTGCCAAAGGGTTTTCCTGTAATGCAATGAACACAGTGGAGTGATTTTTTTTTTCCAACAAGGAATGAAGAGTGAAAGCTTTGATTTAGGAAAATATAACACCTGAGAGTCAGCAGAAGACAAAGGTGCTTCAATGACAAAATCTAAGAACCACAAACAAATCAAGAGAAACCATTGAAAAGTCAAGAAAATGGGAAAATTTGCCATTATTGAGGAATGGAGAAGCACAAAAACGAGAGGAACACTGCAAATGGGCCACGTCTTCCATATGGGTGCAGCATGGCTGAGCCCTGCCTGCTCCCAGCCAGCACTCAAAGGGACCAAACTGGCTCTGAAGACCTTACAGAGAGCAGGAGAAGAGCTGGGATGGCAAAGGGAACCTCAGAGCCTCCGTGGATGGCACAGTTCCCTGCTCACACCCCAAAACCGTGAGCTGTGCTGAGATAAATCCAGCTCAAACCAGCTCCGTGTTCTGAAGATCCCTCAAGCTTTGAGCAACGACCCTGGGGGATTTTTTGCTTTGATTTAGCAGGGAAAGAGGCCTCACCTGGGGCTATAAATGCGGCCCTTGACATGGCAGAGTTTATCCTGATCTGGGAGGATCCATTAATTTCATAAATTTTTGTTTACCTTGAGAGTGAGCTCAGGGCTCCCTTTGAGTCCCGCCCTGGGCTCTTGACTGTCCTTTCTGTGTGCTGCACACAGTAGTTGGACATGGTCTGGAGACCTCTGGAGTTGTTATTTTTCATCAGGAAGATGGCTTTTAGCTGCAGGGGTAAACCTCACTCCATGCTGGGCAAATGTTGGGTGGAAAAATATTTCACAATAGGAAACAAGTTGGAATAAGTCAGAAAAGAGGAAGTCAACCAATCCACGGTGCTGTTTGGGATTGGTGTAATATTTCAAAGTTCCCTGTTTTGAAATTATTAGACCACCAAAAAAGTGAAAGGCTGCCAAAAATTACTGTAAAAGGTAATAATTGTTAATAACTTGGCATCTGCTTGCTCATTTGAGCTGCATGGGTTTGGCATTCATTAAAGACAACATTGTAAGTAAATAAAGGAGCAACTGCCTGGCACATAACATTTTTAACCACATCATAACTAAATATTAAATGTGAGGTTTTAATTCAATTTATAGTTTAAATAAGGATCTTTGCAGTAACTTTAAGGGAAAAAAATAAGAGTCAACCCCATAAACAGTGAGTCATAAGAAGATTTTAAAGAAATAATTGCAGTGTCCTTGACCTTGAAATGATCCTTTTTCTGAATTAGCACAGGAATTTAATTAAAGCTTCAAAAAAAGCTTTCATTTTAGATTTGAGTTACCAAATATTTAGAGATCCAGTGCCCAGGCAAGCCAATGGAAACATTCCTGTTCATTTCAGTGAGCTTTGGATCAGGCCCCGCACAGCTTTGGGTATCTCATTTCACAGGATGGACCCAAGGTCACTGCGGGAGAAAATGTTCTCCCTTAACCCAACGTTATCTGAGGTCGCACATCCCAGGGATCCCAGAGCGGCTGCACAGCATGGACAGGGCAGGGAGGAGCCTCCTCTGTGCCTCACCATCGCTCTGCAGTCCTTTCAGGTGACTACACAAAGCTCTGAGGTCTCTCTGTGTCCTTTCCAGCAGCTGGGACCATTCTGACCCGTTAACAAGGTCGCTGAATCCCTGCCCTCAGCCGGTGCCACGTTCCTGGCGGCCTCTGTCTCCCTTCTCTTTCCAGCAGAGCTGCAGGAGTCACAGCTCCAGCTTGTCAGAGACTCATCCAGAGGTCACTGAAGTCAGGGGACACCTTTTCTATTGACTTCAGTGGGCTTCGGACCAGGCTCTTACTCACCACTAACAAGTCAGCATTTACCAGAAGTGATATCCAGCAATTTCCTGTTCCCAGTAGAGGGTAGGTGGTGATAGCTGGGGTGTCATCCAGTGGTTACATTTGGTGTTTCTGACCTCTAAATGAGCTTTTCTATCCCATTCCTGCATATTGAGGGCTTTGTGCTTCGTGACTTGGGATGCAGGAGAGAGGGGAGCAGGCTGCAAGGAATGCAGCTTTCCTTACCCCCTTTCTTCTCGTGATCCCAAGCAGAAGATGATTTTTATGGGTCTGCAAATTTAAAAAAAAAAAAAAAAAGTGTGTGTGTTTTATTTTTAAGCTGTCTTTCTAATGTGTTAATGATATTCCTGCCCTTTTTCTCAAGTCAGGTTCACAATGAAGAGGGTGTCAATTTTGCTTTTGGGTCAGGAGAAAATAAGGACAAACTGGAAAAGGAGCCCTCAGTCCCGGCACACAGTCAACAGTGTCATCTTTCAAAAGACATTTCTGCACTCTCAGAAGGATCAATGTCTTCTTATTTTGGTTCAACACAGTCTTGGTTTATTACACAGCTTTTGTTTTTACTAGTGAAATGCACTAAACTGTTTTCTCAAGACTTGCCAAACAGTTTAAAACGTAATACCATTAAATTTGAGGTCCTACTGGGAAAAGTAATGCAAACTTAATTAAAGTTAACCAGAGTTTTCACTCTGTGCAGCCCCGTGTTTCTCTGTGCTGGAGTCTGCTCGTAAAGCACTTGTTTGCTCAGAGCAGAGCCGTGCTCAGGCTGGAAAGAGTGGTGGAGCTGCCAGGGTGGGAGATGGTGAGGAGAGAAGGGAGGAACAAGCAGCAGGAATAGCTGGGGGAAATAAAAAAATAACAAAACCAAGAGACTGTTTTCTTCCTCTGGTGTAAAATATTTCAATTTTCATCCTGAGCTTGATTGCATCCCCGCAGCTTTCCTGGGGTGGGGTCTGGAACACAGTGTGGTGTCTCCAAGGGGGGTGAGGGCTCCAACTCCAGAAAACAGCTACAGGGGTCAAACATCAATCTCTGCAATATAATCTTTGCAGCCTGAATCTCTGTAATATCTCTTTTGTGGCTTCTCACTGTTTCTACCTGTTTATCCCCCTGTCAGCTCTGTGGGATGGCTCCTCTGTGTGCAGCAGTTCCCTCTCTGCTGGCAGGAGCCTGGCAGGGATTGAGGGCTCCAGAAGGAAGGATGAGCTTTGTCTGCAAGAGCCTTGACCCTGCACCCTCAATTCCTGAGCATGGAGAAACTCTGATTGCAGCTCCACGTGTCGACTCTGAAACAAGTCTTCTATCCTGGCTCCTTATAAAATATTAGATATTCCCTGATGTCTTGGGAGAAGGGTGAGAACATGGCCCCTGATGTTTGGCTCGGTGCCCAGGTGGGTAATTGGATATTTTGCCCGTCAAATATTTGCCCTGTGGTTTGTGCTGGATTCTTGTCCCAGGACTTGTTCAAAAACCTGGGGGCTACACCCCAAAGCTGGAGCATTTGAGTGGAGCATGCAAAGAAAAAAAGAAATGCTAAATTCCTCTAGAGATTAATTTTGACCTGGAAACGGTCAGATTACAGAAAAAGGTCCTCTAAATGCCATTTTTTTGGCATCTGTTGGTCAGGAGAGGCTGGGAGTTTGGCAGCAGCACTGGGCCATGCAATGGGATTAGGAAGGATTCCATTTTTAAAAAAGAAAACTTTTAGTGATTGTTCATGTCCCTTCTCTTCATCACCAGCCTCAGGGATGAGCTTCCAGCCATACATCTTGCAAAGCAACAGGTAGTGATGGATGCCTAAATGGAATGTTTAATCTTTGAGTTGTTGAATTAGGATTTTGCTGCTCAGATCAGAACAAATGAAGCTTTCTTGTGATCTATTTGTCCAGTTTGAATTCCATTAATTTTGAGTTGTATATTTATACTGGTTTTTGGTTTTTTTAAAATTTAGTAGGAGTAATTAATTATTTACCTTCAGCTAGAGGAATGCAAGAAATATGCAAACAGAAATGGAGATGGCACTGAGCAATGGAATGATTCACTGTGGGTTATATAACATCTTTGAATTTTTATAGAATATTTTTTATTGTTTCCCATTTAGGGCAGATATCTGTAATAGCTCTGACCAGTAATTTCCTATTCATCACCATTTCTCAGCTAGAATTTGGAGCTCTAACAGTGTGCATGATATTCCATTTACAGTCTGGAATGCAGTGATGCAGAATAAAAACTCCACTGCTGCTGAGACTGAGATGGTTTCTCTCTTGATCAGATGAAAAGTAAAATTATGTGGCTTCACACCACCAATTTAGTCTGTTCTTTCTCTTCCAAATTATAAATTAATTTCACTTTCCCTGAGGGTGGGGACAGAGATTGGTTTCAGGTCTGCCTGTGACACACTGAAAGCTTTTGAAATGAGGGTGTACATAAGGATGAAATATTTATGGAGGCAGAAAACATTCTTGGATTAAATTCTTGTGGAGGAGAGAGGTAGCTCATGGGACCTCTTTTTTTTTTTCCTTGCTGCCACCTCATGGAAACCTGAAGCATCAGCATTGGCCACTTGTTTTTGTTTTCCCTCCCACAGCACTTTGACACGAGCCCTGTGGAGATCACCACTGTGTTGATAAGAGGACAAGAATAGCATTTGGGTCCTTGGAGAATTCATTTGTTTCCTAAAAGCTGCCCTGGTTGTGAAGCTCTCACTTTCCCTCCCGTCCAAGCCTGGGGGACACCAGAGGTGCCCAGGAATGGAAAGCCACACGTCCCTGTCGGCAGGGCACTTCCTGACCAGAACCCAGTGCTGGGACATCTCTTCCTTTCCACTACCCCTGGAGAACAACAATTTTTTGGGAGCAAACTACGCCTACATGGAAAGTTCCCATTTCCTCCTCAAAATAACAAAAAAAAAATTGAAAAAAAATTAAAAAATCCTAAAAAATAAGGCTCTTGTCTCCTCTGTTCCACGGCCGGGGCAGGTTCCTGCTTGCGCGATTCCATGGCCCTCACCTTGGCTGTCTGCCCAAAACTCCCGTCTGTTTTCCAGACAGGAAATATGAATCAAAATAACATGACATAAAAACAGTAATTAGCTTTTGTGTGTGAGGCTGCTAAGGCCTTAATGAGGAACAGGCTTGTAATAAAACTCTTGGCTACTCTCTCCCAAACTCACTCTGCCGCTCGCTCCCCTTTTCAGTTCATCATTTATTTTCTTGCAGGGAGAAGTGAAGAGAGAAGGAGACACTATCTGTAAATTGATCCTCCCCACCCTTGTTAAATTATCAGGGAGTCTATAAATGTTTTGACAGTTTGTTGGGGTTTTTTTTCCATTTGTTTTGGGCCATTTCTGTCCCACCCACAATGCTCATCTTTCCCTGTCATCCTTTACTGCCTTTCAGGGCATCTTAAGAGCCCTGGCTTGAGCAGTAGCTGAGGCTTGAATGAAAGTGGGGGATCCTACAGGTCACCCGAGGCTGGCACACGCTTCCAAGGATATTTTCTGGATAACAGCCCCATCAAGCCACCCAAGGCACTTGTGGTCTCTCTGAGCATCTTTGTGCCTTTGAACAGAGCAAAGGAAGTTGTGGAGCAGCAGGGTTACCACAAGGCCAATGATCTGGTACTGAGGGTCATTTTTGCAACCTTTAAGCAAAAAACTGTGATTTCACAAGGAAAATATTTGATTTCTGCAGGAAGAAGCTTCAGGTTGCAGTAAACTCATCTCAGAGCTGGCATTATGTGGCCATAGATGACATGTGAAGGCAGAGCTGTGCTGCACGTGCTGTGAGAGCTCCAAGGTGAGCAGAAGTGTAAACTCCTGGAATTTTCTGCATCAAGACAAGTTTGCTCACACAAAGAGCTGTGTCCCCTTCCCAGGCAGATGTATTAGTGACAAGTGATATGACATTATAGTTCTGCTGGAAA
Source organism: Cyanistes caeruleus (assembly GCF_971803275.1). Classification (NCBI taxonomy): domain Eukaryota; kingdom Metazoa; phylum Chordata; class Aves; order Passeriformes; family Paridae; genus Cyanistes; species Cyanistes caeruleus. Next base: position 19,007,113 of record NC_141712.1, read on the forward strand.
TGAGGACCACCAAATACCACTCTGGTCTTGGCCCAAAGCATAAACCCTACTTTGACATGGCTTTTCCTGATAAAAACATACAAAAATCTCTTTGTGCAGACCCTAATAATTTTCTTGTCCACGTCTCTGCACGTTTCTAGGCTCCCCACTGATTTTTCTGAGTTGTAATTTAAAGTCCCTTTGTGGTCAGTGCGTTCAGAGCTGCAGTTCAGTGGTGGAAGGCACTGATTGCAATGGATTTTAGCAATTAATGGTAAAGTTTCTCTAGGATCTGTCATCATCCATGCCTGAACACCCTGCAGGTAGCAGCTCTAGTGGGTTTCATCAAGTGAAAGAGGTTGTGCTGCTGCCTCCAGAGCCTCTGCCTCATTTCCCACCTTTCTATGGGTATAGCATGGAAAAGACGTGGTAGGAGTGTATGGAAAGACAATCCATGGAAAGTCTTCCATGGAATCAACCATGGATGCTCCTGGAAAGCTTTCTGATGGGATTTACCTCATGCCAGTGCAAGTGATGTTCACCAATTATTTAACAACACTAGGAACACCTTATGGATGTTTTCTCATTGCTTGCTGCTCCAACTCACAGCTGGCAAAGCCCAGAGGTGCTGCTGGAGTCAGAGGAAATAAATTCTGGGAGACCTCAGAACTTGCTGCAATTTTTAACTCCAAACACTGCTGTCCATGATAACAACAGATTAGAAGTAACAGGAAAAAAAACCCTTTCCCTGGCAAGTTTTCAATGGAAATCCAGTCGAAATCCAGTCTTCCGATTAGAGTGTGTTGTTGTCAATGAAGTTTTGCTTCAGTTTTTTTAAAAAAGATTTGTTTTGACTAGTTTGAAGTATTGTGTTTGGACCTTGTTAGAGTGAAATGGCTTGATTTTCTGTCCTAAGTGTCTTTTCATAACAGAAGTGATTTAATTTTATGCTTTGAGTAATGTATGTTAAAAAGGAAGGTATTTTGTTCTGATTTGGTTTTATCAGAACAGGCTATTTTATTTCATTCCAAATCATTTTTTTTATGTGGTTGAAGACCAAATGTGTCTTTCAAAAGTTTTTTCTCCTGATTTGGCACTAGTCCAAATTTTGAAATGTCAGAATTTCGAGTGGCCTTCCAGTGAAGCACAAGCCATTCCATGGCGTAAAGCAAGAAGAAAACCCACATAAAACAATCAAATTGATGTAGACATTTATTACTTGTGAGAGTTGTAAAAGCATCACATGGCTTTCTCATAAAAAGTCATAAACCCTATTTACAGTCCCTGCATTATTATTCTAGTAACTAAAACCAGGGACTCTATGAAGTGCAGGAGTGTTCAGCGAATTCTCTCCCAGCTCCGTTGGAAACGCAGAAAACGCTCCCTGTTTTCAGAGCAGGGGGATCATGTTTTACATGTATTTATTTATTGTGTTTACCTCTTACACTTAGAGCTTGGCCCCTACCCAAGAGGTCAAAGCTCTAATTACTTGCATTTCATGATAACAAATGCAGAAATTAAATCAGCAAAGTGCCCTCATGTTTTGGGGTAAACTGGTGGTGTTTAGGTTACATTTCAGCACTCCAGAGGCTTAAATGCTTTAGTAGGAAAAGCTTAACCCTGTCTACATTGTAGCATCCAACACTTAGAGCCTTGGGCAGTGTGTGGTTACAGGTGAAATTCATTTGAAATTATCATAAAGACAGTAACAGACATGAAAATAAAAGAAAATCCATGAGGTTTTGGATCAAGTACAGAAATACAGGGGGAAAAAAAACCAACAAAAAATAAAAGTGATATTCAGAAAGATTCATTTGTTCTTCCATGTTCTGAGCTCAGTGGCTTCAATGAGAAAGGGTCAGCTTCCAGGAGGGAGCTGGGTTGTCCTGTGAGCCAGTGCTGTTAGTGCAAACACATTGTCTGGGAGTGTTGTCATCCCTGGAATAAAGCACTGCAGCTCCAGAGCGAAGCCAAAGCTTCCCTCAGAATCCCTAATGTGAGGAACCTCTGTATTGCCTGTAAAAATGACACCCTCTCCTTCTCCAGGGAAAGCCCAAGGCCTCTCCAAAGCAGAATCAGCTGGGAATGTTTGAGAAGGGAAGGAAAAGGGAAAGGGAAAAGGGAAAAGGGAAAAGGGAAAGGGAAAGGGAAAGGGAAAGGGAAAGGGAAAGGGAAAGGGAAAGGGAAAGGGAAAGGGAAAGGGAAAGGGAAAGGGAAAGGGAAAGGGAAAGGGAAAGGGAAAGGCAGTCATGCTTCTCCTGCTGGCTTTGAACCTACAAAACTTGGACTTTTTGGATCATCCTCTTGACTGCAACTTAACTGCTGGAGTTTTCTTGCTATATTTTCTCTCATTTATCATCCTTTACAGATCCAACAAGTTCATCCAAGAGTGTGAGTGAGCTCTGCTGACCAGCAGTGGAGGATCTCTGGGAAGTGTCTCCCTCATGGGTTTCCCACTGGGGGCACTGCATTGGCTATATCCAGCTAGAGCAGCTTTTCAAAACCTTGCCATGGCTATTTTCAACTTCTCGCTTCTATACAGGACCCATACGTAAGCCTAGGGCTAAAAATACTTGAATCCAGCCAATTTTTCCCTAACAGATCTGGGAACTTGCATCTGTTGTCTGAGCTCAGCCAGAAACTGATTTCCAGAGTCTGAAACTCAGCTCAGCCCAGTGTCTCAAACAAAGGAGATGTTGGAGTTGGCCCTGGGCAGTTGGGAGGTCCATCACCACCTTCCCAAGGATGTAATGAAGCTACACCCCGCTGGCTCACCTCACCTGTGAGCACCTCCAAAAACAGCCTTCAAAAAGCTGATGGAATTACCCTTCTGTTAGGAAGGGTTAAAATATCCAAGCCACACAAAGAAAACACTTGTTTTAAAAAGCAATTAAACAAATAGCGGAGTTTCCTGCTCAGAGAGGAGCTGCCCCTTGGGCTGCCACAGGACATGTGCTGCTTTCCCACCCACTTGGGGAAATTCAAGGATATCTGTGCCATGTCCTCCTGGACCCTGTGCCTGCCCACAGCATTCCCTGACTTGTGCACAGGCTGGGAAGACACATGGAATTAGTCTTTATGATTCAATTATTCTGCGGTAGAGCTTGGACGTGTGCAATATACTGAAAGCCTTTGGGAGACTATCAAAATTTAATAGGGAAAGTATGGCATTTTTAAAAATTTTTACTTCCAACCCTTGCTGTCAAATGATTTGTTTGCTGTTTTTATAAACACGCTGCAGTGCCACTGAGGAGGTACAGGGACAGGAATGAACTGGGCTGGCTAATCCACTTGCAAAACAGAAGGATTGATTAACCCCTCCAGTACTCCTCACTGGGATTTCCAGATGTCCAAGGAAAACAACCTGGTCTGGCTGGCAGTGGAGAACTGCCTTTCTCTGGGAGATAAGAGCAGTGGCTGCATTGCTTTGTACCTCAGATTCCCTGATTGCTAAGTTTGGGGTTAACTGTCCATGCAAATAATATTTTGGAGGCAATTTTTCTGCTGGTTTGGCTCTGCTTTTCTTGGAAATCATGCTGGATATGGAACCTTTCCCTGTAATGCCATTTCTACCACTGCCATGGCCTTTCCTCCACACTCTTGACCTCTTCTTTTCCTTGTTTCTTTTGGAATTACTCATCCAAATCTTCAATCTCTCCTGGTTCTTCCAGGATTTTTAAGATTTAACATCCTTCATCTTGCATCTGCCAAGGCCTTGAAGCTTGTGCCTTCCTCTTCTTCCATGTGCTTCCTACCCAAAGTCCTGGACAGTCTCCTCTGGAGCTGGATAAATCTGTCCATTTAACAGTTGTTCATCAAATCAAATTTGTTCTTTTCAACCCAGCCCAGGTCTAGCTCACCTACCACATTAAAATTCACCTCTTTTTACCTCCTCTGCCCCAGGGTCCCATTCCTACCTCTCTTTGCAGCTCCTCTGTCAGCACCTGCCACCTTGAAGCTGTCTTTTAATTTGTCTCTGATTTCAGAGTTCTTGCTCTACCTACCTCCTGCACTTAACATCTGGCAGGGACAATGTGCAAGCCAGGATTTTATTTCATGCTGAGATATCCAGAAATCCACTCCCCCTCACTGCTTTAGGATTTTTTCCTTTGAAAAAGCACAAGTCCTTCCTTCCTCTCTCTGGATGACTTCTCTTTCATGCTCGAGACAAGTGGTATTCCTCAACTAAACACTCAGCACTTCCTCCTTTTTCCTCTTGTTCCATTCAGCTCCTAAGGAATTTGCTGCACACTTCCTTTTGGAGGTCCAAAAGCTACACAGCACTAATGCAGCATTGAACTCGTCAGGGGTTGGCAGCAGGGAAAGGTCTCTCAGTATTCCTTGGGTTTCACTGGCTGCTCCAGCACCACCTGCTCCCCAGCCCGCTCCACTCAGACACCACGATTTATTTTTGTACTAATGGCAAAATACACTGAAAAATAAATGGTGTGCTCTTCGTCTACAGTTATTTCCTTGAGGAGATGGCCCTGGAAGAGAAGCCTGAGTGGATCTTTACCTATGAATCACTGCTAACCCCAGTGTGGAAAGAGGAGGGGAGCTGTGTTGTGCAGGAACCTTGATGTTTGCATCTGCCTTTGATTCAAGGAAAGGGCAAAAAGAATCAATATCACTTTACACAGACAGGAGACAGTTCCAAACCATGTTACATTCTGTACAATAACGGTTTTGAAAGATGACTCATTTGAGCTTGTCAAATTAGCCATTACATTTGCATAGCTCCTGTGGGAGCCGTTTCAGCAAGCACAGAAACCCAAAAAATAACTCTCACACACGGAGAGAAGGAAATTCCTTTTATCCTTAGCACTTCTTCTCCTGTCAGAGAGGCAAAGGGACAGGCAGTAAAACACATCTCCTGAACATCTCCTGCCTTGGAGTGTACTGGAGACTGGAGAACTTTTTGGCAAAGCTCATTTCACGTCACATGTGTGTAATTAAAAAGCAGTTTTCTGATGAAGAAGAAATTTGGTGAGGACACAGGTGCTGACCACCTTATCACTCCAACACTTGTCCAATATTCCTGGTGCATCCAAGCCAGTGCTCCATTCTTGGCCCCAGGATCTGCAATCAGTCTCCACACTCTGAACCACAGCTCACTGCCAAGGCTGATGTTGAAGTGGTTGGGGCTTTCTAAAGCCAGATGTTTCTGTAATCCTGTATTCCTGTTAACCTCTTCACTCGAGCGTCCTTGGAATGATGAGAAAGCTGTTCCTAAGAAAGATGACAAACTGATGAGGATTGGGCCACAGCAAAACCAGACTTGAATGGGAAAAGGAAGGTTTTAACTGAGTTCTTTCACTCAAATCTGAACATGACCACGTAGTTCCAGATCAGTCAGTCCTTTGCACTAATGCCTGAGTTTCTGCCTCAGAAAGATAATTTTGGCATCATTCCTGCGCTGGCTGTGGTGTGAAGATCCCAAGGAGCACTCAGTCACTTTGCACTGAGTTTCCTGGGATAAGACTGGGCTGGATCTGATGCTCTCAGCCATCAGAGTGAAGACTCACAGTGCCTTTGCTGGAACTCAGCTCCAAGATGTGGTGCTTGGCATGGAGGCTCTGCCTCTTGCTATCTGCACATCCTGCCACACGGGACTTAGCTCTGAAGTCCATGTTCCGTGTTTTAATTATCTTCATTTCCCACCTCACAGCAACCTGAGTCTCAGTACAAGCAGCAGGCAGAAGAAACAGAATTTTTTCATCATTTCTTGGCATCTGTCTCTCTTTCTTCCTAGTTCCAGTCTCAGTTCTTGTAACTGGGTTGGGTTGGGTTGGTTTTTTTCTTCCCCTTCTTTTTTCCATTTCAACCATGACTTGAAAAGATTAAGGCCTGACGTTACTACTTATGAAAAGGGACCTGTGCCAGCAGGGTGTCCTGCAGGATGCAGATGGGGAGGAGCAGTGTGAGACTGAAGGGCTTTGAAACAACAGCATTAACATGTGGAGATTGCATTGCACTCAAAATTTTTCCTGAAAATATCAGGGACTGGATTCTCTCTTCCTCACCCCTGTTGGATAGTACTTTTGTCCATGACTAAACTTCAGATGGACAACTTGCAGAGTGAAGCAGCAGATAGAGGCTGCCAGGTTGTTAAATTTTGTAACTTTCTTATTTAATGAAGATCTTGGTCTGTTTGAGACCTTTTATACTGAGCATTTATATTTATATAACTTGTCACTCATTTTTATGTCTTTTTTAGTGCAGCTGCTTTGCTTAACCTAACACAGAACAAGGTTTGACTGGTTTATGGTAGGAAATCACAAGGAAAATGGACTCTGGAAGGGAGGAACCTGTCCTGGTGGAGCAGAGAGGGGACCAAGTGGTGCAGAACTGGAGGAGACTGAGCTGGCCCAGCCACTCAGCCAAGGCAGTGAGTGACCCCTGTCACATCCCTACCAAGGACTTGAGTGACCACTGCTTGAAAAAGCTTTTTGGAGGAGCTCTGGCTGTGAGATGTCAGTGGTCCTTCCAGCATCCCTCATCTTTCTGCCAAGGCTTGCTCTCCCAGCAGCAAGTGCAGCAGGCATTTCAGCACTGGAAGCTGTTGACTCCAGGGCAACGCCTCTGGGTGCAGAGTGCTTGTGCTTAACCCTCTTCAGTTGTGTCAGTGAGGGTCAAGTGTGAGCTGTCATGAATTTCATCCATTCTTCTGACATTCCCTGGCTTGTGCTGCTGGTGTTTAGGGGCTGTCTGCTTCCTCCATCTATTTCCAGTTCTCCTACAGATTTTTTGCCATCATGATGGGCTGCACAACTGAGCAGCCCCTGCTGCAACAGCCAGGAGACAAAACTGATTTAATTCACACAGAAACCTCTCTTGCTCATATTCACCTTTATCTGCTGAAGGAAAAGGGGGTCCTCTACTTCAGGTTTCCCTCTGACACCCTTCTGGTTCTGCCTCAGCAGCAGAGGGTCTCTCATCTGCCCCAGAAAAGTGTGGACAGTGGCAGGGTTTTTGGAAGATGCTGCAACTGCCCAGTCATTTCCATATTTATTTCCCCCCCTTTACAATCACATATAATATTTAATTTAAATCATTAACACAGGTCTTCATTTTAGATACAGACCTTTAATGAAGATGATTGTCTAGAAGGAAGAAAATATATGAGCATGTGCTCATGCCTGTGCAAGGAGGAAGACTCTTCAGTAAGAGGGAGAAAAAAACTTTTTTTTTTGTAATTTGCTGTAAAATTAGTCAAAACCACTGATGGCTCCCAGTGGCATAGGGGGTTTATTACAAAAGCAGAGTTTTATGCTCACCTGGCCCTGCTGCAGGTCTGTTTTTCATGTTTTATGCAGCTCTGCATCCACCACAGTCTCACCAAACATCCCCTCTGCCCACCAGAGAAGCCATCAGCCTAATTCATGTAGTCACAGTGCTTAGACCCTGAGCAAGTTTTCTCAGCTATGGTTATGTACAAGGTATAAATATTTTCCTTGTGAAGCACAAACACCCTGTACCCTTCTGCTCAGGCACCCTCTTGAGGAGCTCACATGAGAGCTGCTAATCAGCACCATATTTTGCAGACTGTCTCTTTTTCTTTTTTTTTTATTTTTTTTTTCCTCAGCAAAGCAAGCAGCCTCTGCTCCATACTCACAATCTGATTTTCATGTTGCTGTTGACACACACTATCCTGACCAGTCAGGTTGCATTAATTTCCCTGATTGGCACCACAAGTAAAATTACAGTTTGTGTTTCATTTCCAGCCTCCTCTTCAGAATTCCAGATCCCTCATGGACAAGACACAACCAGAGGAACTTGGTGGACTGTGTTTGCTCAGTGAAGAGCAGGCTGCTTGACTTACCTGACATTTATTTGTTTGGTTTTTCTTCCTTTCCCTCAAAAAGTTGGGATTACAGATCAGCTGATCTGAAGAAGGAAAGAGATGAATAATAACAACAAAAGGCTTCTTTTTCAGGAGAAGAGCTTTTCTGTATTTCAAAGGAAACAGGCATTGCAGCATCTGTGGGTTTCCTCAGAGCCTGGAGATTGCAGTGACCTTTGAGATGGACTGTGGGCCATCAGAAGCTAAATATGCTGCCTTTGGTTAGCTCAACATGAGTTATGACTCTGGAATGCTGAGGTCCATGTTCCTGATATATTTAGGTATAACCAACAGTTGTAACATGAAATTAAATCAACAGATTGCTGGCTGGCAAAATGAAGGCTGAGAACTGCTGCAGGCCGCAGTGTAATGGAGTTACAGTCAGAACCTGGTTGCTCACTTGCCCACAACTACCAAATCTGCAATTTTTGGGACCGTTTCCTCCAAAACCCTCCTCACTTCCCAGTAGATCTGCACAGATTTGAAATAGCACAGCCCAAAGCCCAGCGGGGACATGGGGTCAAGACAAGAGTGCCCTGATCCAGCCTGGCCTTGGACACTTCCAGGGATGGGGCAGCCACAGGTTCTCTGGGCAAGCTGTGCCTGGGCCTCACAGGGAAAAATCTCCCCCTAACATCTCATCTAAACCTGCTCTCTTTCAGTTAAACCCATTCTCCCTTGTCGTGTCACTACACACCCTTTGAAAAAGTCTCCCCATCTTTCTTGTAGGCTCCCTGGATCTGAGCTTGATTACAGCTTCTGAGGGTCTTTCTGATGGTTTCTGGATCTAAGGTTGATTATTATTTCAAAAATCTGTTTTATGCTCATGCCCAACATCTGCTAGGGCTGAGCTCTACTTGGAATACATTATTTTCCTTGGATTTGGGAAGGTGCTAAAGTTTCCCTGAGCAGTTGTGACTGCAGAACCTTCCCAAAGAGCACCAATTCTGGCCTTTAATCTTGGCAATGAATGTTCTTCCCCACACTCCTGTTCAGAAGTGTGCATGTGAGTGATTTAGTGCTTCATGTCAGCAAATCAGGATGTTGATCTTAACTATGTTTTCCCTGTCCCAAGGCACGCTAGGAGCCTCAGACAGGGCTGCAGACACCCTTGTGTTGGGTAGAGAAAAAATACAGGCTCAAAAACCGGCATTTACCTTCCAGTTTTGTAATTCAGATGCATTTGTTGTCACCTCCAACATCCTCAGGTGTCATTAAAAATCCCCCAGAGCACGGAGAGTTACAGCTGGGAATCTTTGTGCCACTTTGCCAGAAGTTTTTGTGGAAAAAATAAGGAAAATATCACATATGACACAAAGAAACATCCTTCTGGAGCCATTCATTTTTCAGCAGAGAAAAAAAAGGGGAAAAGACACCCAAGCTGAGTTTTTATTCCTTTTTTCCATGCACAGAGGCATCTCTGATTGTGACAAAACACGTTCACCATTCTCAGTTCTGGCGTTTGCCAGACAAAACCAGATTTTGGTGCCTGGGCAGCAGAATGACAGGAATTGGGGCAGAATTTCTCGTCACAGGCAGAGCTGTGTGAGTCTGTTTGCTCTGGCAAAGTGCCCTTTTATTTATGTGAACTTGCAGCTGTTTTTTTCTGTGCGGGGCCATCCCCTGGAGAGTCTCCTTCAGAGAAAATCTGTCCAAACTTTGATGAAAACTGTCATGTTTCCTCCCTCTCCTAATTCACCTTGGGTATATGGGCCAGAAGAAAAATGCAGCCACCCACCAAAATGGTGAGAAGAAACCCACCCACCTAAAAGAAAACTATTCAGCAATTTCTTTTTTCACACTCCACATCTCTCTGGGTTGCCCCACAAGCCAGGCAGCAGTAAAACCATTTACCAGCAAGCAGAGCTGGGGCCACCTAATCAACCATTTTTAGAGTCATTTGGGCTTCCAGTTTGGCTGGAAAATTAGTTTTCAACAAATTCATTAAGTATTGTTACCACACAGAAGCCATAAATAAGTACTTGCTGCCGTGGCCATCTGCTGCTGAAGGTCACTGAAAAATAACTATTGCAGGAAAATGTTAAAATTCTTATTGGTAATACCTTTAACCAAAGCCAAGCCAGTAGGGAGATCATATGTTGGTTAGTGGGTGGCCTTAATGATTTTACCATAAAAGTAATTCCAAAAATACACATATCAGGCACTCCAGCTAATTCTGCAGCTTGATTTGACAAGTATGAACCAAAACATATCCAGCAACCAGGCAGTTATTAGTGGTGGAGAAGGATTAAAAACTTCTATAACTGCCTTGGCACAAATGCCAGTGTGGTGCCTTTGTTTGAAATCCAGGGGAAAGTTGGGATTTTGTGCAATTCCCAACATTCCCTCCTCTCAGAGGGAAAGCCAAGGTGACAGCTCGTGCTGTAGGTCCCTCAAGTGTTACCTGGAGTTCCTTCCCCCTTGGAAAATGCCCCCCATTATTGCAGGGATGATATTGGGATGGAGAGATGGACACTTTCCTCTAGACCAGGTTGCTCTAAACCCCATCCAGCCTGGATTTGATCTTTCTGTGTTCCCAGATTTCTATTTCTGTTGCCATGCTCTCTCCTCGGCCTGTCACTGGCTTGGTTCCTCATGGGAAAATTAGGAAAACTGATCCAAGACATTCATGTGAGCCCCACAAACACAGTGGCTGAGGAAAGAGCCAGAACCCCTTGAAAATGAAGGGGTTATTTCCATTATCCAGGCACACACTGAACCAGGGCTCCCGGGGCTGAGAAGAGGTATAAAATCACTGTCATATAAATTGGGTCCCTTTGTCTGTGAAGGTCCCTCCCAAACTAACCCATGAGATGGACTTGAAATGAGAAAGCTAATCTTGAAATACACATCATTTTCAGCAGTGTTAAGCATGGCATGTGACGTTCATGATTTGCTGGGTGATAAAAGGTTGCAACAAATCAGAAACAAAAATACGGGATCAAAATCTATTTGGTACCAGAATATTGCAGAGAGGTTTCTGAGATGGAGCAGCCTTTCCAAAACTGCTTCTACCACCCTGTCCTTATATTTTGCAGTCACAGCTCCCTGTCCCACACTTTTGTGGGCAGCCCAAAGGATGGGCAGAGCCCTGGGCCAAGGCAGCTGTGCCTTGTAGGGTCGGCAGAGCAGCAGGACAGGAACCCCGTGGGCTCGTGGTGACCTTGGGGCACACAGGGCCATCAGCAGGGCTTAAGCACAAATCCAGAAAGGATTGTTTTGCTCAGCCCCTGAGCTACTCATTGCCACAGGATATCGGAGTAGACACGTCTTGGAAAAGGATTTAGAGAGATTCCCGTGGGATGTATCCATCAGTGACCATGAACAGTGAGGACACACCAGCAGCCTCCAGATGAGGAAATCCCTGTGCTGGTACTCACCAGAAGCTGGGAGAATATTCAAGACACTGCTCTTAGTTTGTCTTTTTTTTGTGGTATTTCCCTCAGTGCCTGTCACTGTCTGTCAGAGGAAGCACACATGATCCTGTGTGGCCATTCCTACTTTGCACATGGCTAAATGCTTTGAGCCCTAAATGTGCTGTCCTGCTTAGTGGGAACAGGATTTAGGGCTAGAGGCATTAAGGAGCTCACCCTCCCTTCCAAAAAATTGTTTTCCTTCACCTTGAGGGAGCTGAAAATTCTTTGCCCTCCCCAATGACATAAATGAAACAAAAGGACCTTTATTGTTGGGAGCACCTGCTAATTTTAGAATGAATTAAGGGGGAAAGGGATGTTGCATTGGCCTCAATCCCTGGAATGAAGAAATTATAATAATTCTTGTAGCTGTGCTGTGCATCCCCTGCCTCAGGAATCTGCTGCTCAAACAGACTCTTCACCTCCAGTTTTGCTTCCATTCAAGAGGTGACATCAGTACTTTGGTTTTCCTTGTAATTCCTGACATTTTGCCACTGTTAAAGCCGTGGGGATATTGCAAATACTGACCTAATGATTAATTAAGGAGTTTGAGGGGATAGATGAGAGTGAATGTATATATATATATATATATATACATATGTAATATCTATATACATTCTATTATTTGTATCATTCTGTTCCTAACAGCAAGATACTTAAGGCACATTCAAGTGCACAGAGACAATATTCTCATTTTTCTCCTGAGATACATTTTGCTGTCATTTGTGTAACCTTTCTGTTCAGTTTGTTAATCAATTACACTTCGGGATTCATCAGAGGGGTCCAAAGAGTAACAGCAGCCGCTATTGTTGCAAGGGAAGGAACAAATTGATTGATGGTGGGTAATCAAAGTAATACAGAGACTTGGCATAGGCAATATTTACTTTACATCTGTCACTGAAGATACTTTACTGCCAATCAGTGCCTTCAGAAGGCTGGCTGGAACAATAGAGGTCTTTCTCCTTAATTCCTCCTATTGACTGGGGCTTACACTGACAAAGTTCACTTGCTATGTAATCCTCAAGGCATGCACTGGCTGCTGCAGCCAAGTTTTGAGATATATATCCCCCTGTGTCAATGAATTGGAAAAAAGCAGCTCTTTGGAGCCAAAGCATTGAAGGTGGTCCCTGAAACACGGCCCATGACAGTGTTCAACTGGCGTTGTTGGCTCTGGAGGTGTCAAAGTGATAGGAGCGCTTACAGGAACCCTCCCTGCAGCTGCTGGAGATGTGAAAGGCCTTTGATGGTTCACTGGTGACCACTGTTTGCAGGTCAAGTCTGGCCAGGAAGATCCTCTGCAATAACAAAGGAGGGGCGGTGGTGGGAAAAGGGAGGAGGGGGTCGTTTTTCTCCATTTCTCTCTGGGGTTTTTTTCCCCTTTCCTTTTTCTGTTCTGTCAGTCCTGCTTGCTTCAGAGATTGGTGTTTACAAGATGAGTCAGGGCAGCCACAGACCAGGGCTGGAGTGGGGGAGCAAGGAATCTGGGAAAAACGCCTTCTGCTGATTTTTGGGCCCCAGGGTGCATTGGATGCCCAGCACCAGCAGCAGAGGGGTGGCAGCCACAGCTGTGTCACCTCAGGGGCTGGCTGGGGACACAAAGCTGCTTTCACCCTTCCTGGTTAAGGTGAGGAGCTGGTGAGAACAGAAAATGTCCCTGTCAGCTGGAAGTCATTGGTACCTACAGCACATTCCACTTCCAGGCACAAACTCTCCTGAGCCTGACCGAGACTCATCAGACCAGGGGGAATGGCTTTAAGCTGAGGGAGGGTGGATTTAGATGGGATATTGGGAAGAAATCCTTCCCTGGGAGGGTGGAGAGGCCATGGCACAGGTGCCCAGAAGAGCTGTGGCTGTCCCTGGATCCCTGGAAGTGCCCAAGGACAGCTTGGATGGGGCTTGGAGCAACCTGGGATAGTGAAAGGTGTCCCATTGCAGGGGGTGGGACTGGAAAGCACCTTTTTCCCTGTTTTATTCCCTGTTTTATTCCTGGACACCCACCCACAAGGATTTAGTGCACATCTTGTCTGTAGCTGGTGCTGACACAGTTCCCAATTTCCCAATTTCCCAGGGCTCTTTTCACTTCATTCCTGTGGCAATTCATCTTCTGGGTTAAACACCAGCTGAGAGCCTTTGGCTCACAGGCTTTGCAGCTCCTTCTCTTGCACAGCAAAACCAGATCTCTGCCCTCCTTAAGGCACACACTGAATTGTTATAACCCACTTCTGCTGAGGATTTATCAGCCAGATTGTAATGTTTTAATGACTCTTAAATTCAATGAAAAAAGACACATTTTCATACATTGAAGACCAAAGAGGGTTTTTGACCTGTTGTCTCACAAATTGCAGTTTTCCTCCATGCACTATTTTGACTCCCAAATATCCTCAAGAAGGTTGAAAGTTAAGCACCACTGAGGTTTCCTGGGTTTCAAGACCCTCTGCTCCAAAGAGATTCTATCCTTTTATTTTTTATTAATATTTTTTAAAAGGTAGTGGGGAAGCAAAGGGGAAAAAAAAAAAATAACCCTGGATCTCTTCCAAAATAGCTAGCTAACTTCCAAGACATGTCTGTCAGTAGGCTCACTCTGGAATTTCCTCTGCAGTTACTGGAGGGTTCAATTTTTCCATGAAACCCGGTTTTATGTAAGGGGCACTGACAAATGTTTCCAGTTGGACCCTGGGATTGCAGATGCATTTGACAAGAGATAACAGCCCAGGCTCCCAAATCACTGCAGTCACCCTGGAGCCAGAGCACACTTGCAGCTCTTCTACTTCTCCATGGATCAAAAAGAACCAGAATTAAGGGTCAGAGATTTAACCAGATTATAGTGGGGATAAAAAGAATTCAATCGGATTTAAGGGTGTAAATGACAGCAGCGTGACAGGACAGGGTTATCACAGCACCTGGAGCCTTGGAGCACATTCTGGATTGTTCCAAAGGGTCCCCAGATATTGCATGCCTGCGTTGAGTGGGGATTTCAGGGTCAGCACATTTTTCAGGGAGGGTTTGGAGTGGCAGAGGGTGTTCCAAGGTCGGGGCTGGGAGACGCTGGCGGAGCCGTGCGTGGGAAAGACTGACGTTGCGATCTGTCTGGCCACGGCCACTGCAGTCACACCGACCTCCCCAGGAGCCAAATCCAGCGTGTAATTAAACAGGGGAGAGTAAAAGGAAACTGGCATCTGCTCTGCAGCTCAGAAAAAGCCCAGTGTGCAATCAAAAATGAGTATATGGTGGCACACACGCCACTCCTTCCGTAAAACCCACACATATGCGAGCATCAATACGGTCGGAAAAAGTGGAATTGTATGGGGTGACTGCAAAGAGTGGGGATAGCTGTCCATGATTCTTTGCTCACATCCTGGAATAGCAATAGACTTAGCTGAAAGGACTGAGCTGAAAACCAGTTTTGGTGTATTTGTTAAAGACAGGGACACAAACACACACTGTTGCATTAATTTCCAGCAGACAATGCCTTTAATGTAGCTCAAGATGGGTTTTTAAATGTGCACTTTGGGGTGTCTCATTTCCAGAATCTGTTTGTCACCTGCCACTTCCACGGCTTGTCACAAGCCCTGCTGACCCTTCAAATCACTCTTGGGCAGTCTGCTGTCTCCCCTTAGCCCTGGGACCACCACAGAATCACAAAATGGTTTGGGTTGGAAAAGACCTTTATAGGTCACTGAGTCCAGCCCTCTGCAGTGAGCAGGAACATCTTCTGCTACATCAGGCTGCTCAAAGCCCCATCCAATCCTGGAATTTTCCAGGGATGGAGCATCCACCAGCTGCTGGGGCTGCCAGGTTCACCCCTAAAAGTGAGCAAAACGTGCTTTAATCTGCAAATCCATGTGAACTCGCTGCAATACCCTCCAGCATTCCCACTGTCAGCCCGGGATGAGAAACACAGCAGACAAATGGGGTAGAGAGGGAGTATTTTGCCATGGAACTACTCTGGAGACCTTTCCATGATTCAGTGGAGATCAGGACTCTGCCACTTCCAGCGAGCCTGAGGGGAGGAAAGGGTGAAGGGAGCTGCCTTGCTGATAGGTAAAAGGTAAAAGTTCACAAGTCCACACACACAGATGCCGAATATTTCATGAACTTCGAGGGATTGGGTTTCAGATCACGCTGCTGGAATGCAGCCCTGGCTGCAAAGACTCGGAGCAGGAGGGATGAGGGGGTGACAGAGCCAGGGTTTCACTCCAGCTCTTTGCACCCACAGGAGATGGTGAAAAAGAAGAGAAAAGGGGGATTACTGGAGTGGGATTCTCCCAATGGAGGGGAAGAGGAGTGCAGGGAATTGTTGCTGGCTGTGTTTGCAACAGCTCACACTCAACTTCTGGTGGTTTTATTGATCCCTCAGGGAGCAGGCTTGAGCCTTTCCTGTCTGAATCTACCTGGAATCCATGCCCAAATACCTGATCTTTGTAGGTTGCTCCACCAGCTGAATCTAGTTAAAAATGCAATGGCTATTTCTTCCCTCTGAATAAATAATTGTAATTCATGTGGTCATAAACGATTTTTTTTTCCCCTAAGAAAGCTCTCCTTGATATCCAGCCACTGGTTGTCAAACAGAGGCTTGTTTCCTTTCCTGTTAATAAGTCCTGTCTCTTTTTTTCCTGAACCAGGCTTTTTGGGGCATTACATCACCATGCATGAAGTTATGTCAAGGCTGGATGGAGATAACTCACATCCTGTCAGGTCTGACATAAGAGAGTGGGCGACCTTCCAGCAGGGTAAAATATGAAAGGGAAAGTAAAATGGATCTATTCTAGTGTAAATGAGGGCTAGGGAATACCTGGCAGATGGATTTGGGAGGTGATTGAGGAAGAAGATTACGTTTTTAATTCTGTTCACATTTTGTTCCCCTTCACCTCTACTGATTGTGCCTTAAAAGCTTTGTGTCGTGGCCAATTGCCATCTAAATACCTACAAGGAGTTACAGCTCACATTTTCCTCCTCTTTGGACAGTATTTGGGTGCTGTTCTGCCACTTCATTGAAAAATGGGGAGACAAGGTAAAAAAACTGACCCACGAAATGATCAGAGCCACAAGTTGTGACCCATAAATGACAACATGGAAATGTTCAGTCAGAATTGTAAAATCATGGAATGTTTTGGGTGGGGAAGGGAACTTAAAGCCCACCCAGTCCCACCCCTGCCATGGTCAGAGACATCTTCCACTGTCCCAGGGTTCTCCAAGCCCTGTCAGTCATTCCTTGGGCACTGACAGGGATCCAGGGACAGCCACAGCTGCTCTGTGCCGGGGCCTCAGCACCCTCACAGGGAACAACTCCTTCCCAAGATCCCTTCTAAATCTACCTCTGTTCAATTTGAAGCCATTTCCACATTTCCTACCACTCCATGCCCTCGTCAAAAGTTCCTTCCCTTTTCCAGAAGAATTATTCAGCATTTCCTTAGAGTTTTGCAGCCACTGTGTCACCCTCACTATTTGGAAACTTTTACCATTTTTAATTTAAGCCTTTCTTGCTGCAATGGAACCCCACTTTTTCTTGCCCCATTAGCCTCAGGATCCAGAAGAGACACCACATCATTCTCTGTGGAGCAGTTTTTAGCTTTTCAGACCTAAAACATTGCCAGCATGGAAAACCTAAAGCCTAATTATAGTCCCATTTTAATTAACGAACACCTACTTTGAATTTAACTAGGTTCAGGATGAAGCCAAGGCCTGAAACCTGCTCTTACTCCACAGTTACCAGAAACAGGCAACCAGAAACGGGAATTTTGGATTCTCTTGCCTATGTTTGTCCCTCAGGGCTCTGCTCTGCAATTAAAATAAGGAAGAACTGAAAAGTCACACTTTATGAAAGTGACCATAACTTTGCATCAGGCCAGTTTGAATTACAAGCTGTGATGACTTGAAATAAACCCCTTTTCTGGAGCTTTGTCACTGATATTTAAGGAGTGGGATCTCCTCTCTAACAGTGTAAAATCAGTGAAAACTTCAGCATTTGAGAAGATTTACTCTAGGTTTATGGTGAGTAAGGGAGAAACATCATTGCACACAAATCTCAACTTGAAATATATTTAGTAAGTGCTTTAATACTTCACATTTGGCCCCAAATTAATACTGTGTGACAAGATTTGAGTGCATGTGAAACAGGAGCAGCTTTAAAATGAAAAATCTTGCAAGTTATTTCTATTTCATGTTACTACAAACTCTTCAGAGTCCTCCACATCCTTTTGGTTTCTGATTTTTAATGAAGCCATCATAAACCCACAGCAAATTTAGCTCAAGGAATTCCAATAAAGCCTTTAGGAAAAAAATAAACCCTCCAACATACTATATCTGAAATGACAAGTGTGTTATTACAATCAAATGCAGACTGACTGATGTTTATTTGGGGTTAGGAAAAAATGGATTTTAATTCATGACAGCTGATTTTTATACTTTTTTTTTAAGAATAAGAATTACTTACCTGTCTGAATCAAATTAGGTTGTTTGAATTTGAACATTTAAGGATGAAAATGCCACTGAGAGAGGTTATCCGCCCATTTTAACATAAAAACAGTTAAACAAAGAGCCGTGTATTTAAAAGTGAAAACAAGACTCTGTCGTTATTGCTCGTGGAGAAATGTGCGAAATTAAGTAAAGGCAACGGAAACGTGGTTTTTGCATGTGCAGCAAATAGGGGTTTTTCATTGTGGAGCTTTTCACTACCTCATTTCAGGCACTTTATTGCTCCTCCAATTTCATTTTCTGTGTAATTTGACAAAATTACAAGTTCCTTCCCGCCCAAGGATGGCTTCGCTTTCAAACTGTAAATGCGTAATTTCAAGCTCCAGCTTCATAATGCACCTTTAAAACAAATTGAAGCCATATTGCCCCAGCCAAGGAGTCGTGTTGGGAATGAATAAAAGGTTCTTGCAGAAGGGTTAGTGTCTGTTCTTGTACCAAAAAACAAGTGGGCTCCACGTCTGATGGCTTTGATGTTGACCACCATAGGCTCGCTCTCTGTCATTCATTGATGTGTCCATTAAAAAAAGCATTTTTATTAACATTAAGCTTTCACAGAAAGCATAAACTGACACAGAAAGAATGAATTTTTCACAAATGGTACAGAAAATATCCATTTTCCTTATTCTCTCTGTTCAGTGATGCTCAGCTAAGCCATTGGAAAATATTCCTAAAAATACTATAGGCAGAATGCTATAAAATGCTGCTTTCCTCACTAAAATAAATGTACTGGAAATACTAATGAGTGGGGAAAAAAACCCTTTCCAAGAAATATCCATCTTGAAGGATGCAGGACCATGATCTCCTTGCAGTGATGGTGATCAATATTTGTTTCCAAACCTGTTATCAGAGGCGAGTCCCAGTCGTGTGCTCCAAACTGGGATTTGGGGAGCCATGAGTAATTTGTGACCAAAATTGCTGTTGCAGGTGCTGTTTCCATCATTAATATTAATTAATATTAATTAATTAATATTGCTCCTATCATTTAAATAAAACTGCAGAATCACAGAATGTGCTGGGATGGAAGGGACCCACATGGATCATCAAATCCAGGTCCTGGTCCTGCACCATCCCCAAGAGCACACCCTGTGCCCAGAAGCATCGTCCAAACACTTCTCTCCCCCTAAAAAAGGGGAAAAAAACTTGTTTTAATCAGGTTAATTCATGTAAAAATGCAGTCCTTGCTGGTTTTCTCTGTTTGGGAATGTGCTCAGCTCTGCTCTGAGTGGCTGGGCTGAATCCCTGACCGCTGGATGCACACAGGGTGGTCTGACAGCCACCACAGTGCTCGCAGACCTTCTCCTGACACTTTCTTCCCTATTTCAGCACCTCTCTTTTGGGTCTCAAAGGATGTCATAGAGAGGGAAGCAGGGCCTGGGAGCTCATGGAAGGATTTTCCCCTCGTCCCCAGATGCTTCTTTCAATTAAATAATCTGTAGGCTCAGGAACTGCTGGTGGATTTACATACCATTAAATAGCCCTGGGTGTGGGTAATTGAAAAATGTGAGGAGTGAAGCATAAATCTGTTAAAAAACCCTCTACAGAGCTTGCTTTGGAGATTATTACTTAAGTCAAGGATATTAAAACTATGCTGAGGTTATTGGCTAATCCACCAGCATCCTGCCAGTGGGATTTCCTACAATTCACCAACAGATAAAAAATAAGGTGATCCCAACTGGCCTCCAGCTCCCTTGTGTCAGATGGAAGCCTGCTGTAATTACAGGAGACAGAGAAAAGAAAGATTTGATTTAATTTAGCAAAAGACCAGCGCAGCATCGCTATCCTGGGGGAATTATTTGGTTTTAGACATTTGTAAAAAATTAGAATTAGTGGTAATGGCGCTTATTTATACCTTTCTTCCCTCCCCCAAAATAACTGTAAAAGCTTCAAACCTGGATTTTACGCCCTGAGAAGTGGATCTGCAACAGGTTCATAGGTCAGTCTGCAAGATTTGAGGTGATGTTTTGAACTTTGAACAAGTTACAAATACTTCCTCGAACAGCAAATGCAATAAATATCTCAGCAGAAGAAATTTCTTTGACTTCTTTCCCTGGACGAAATCCAGAGAAGAAAGTGGGGCCAGAGCCGTTACATGATGAGGAGGAATTTAAAAAGTCAGCTTTAGGAACCTGAGCAGAAAGCTCACTTCAGGCTTCGTGTGAGTTTTTGATGAGCACTGGTGGTGTCTTGAACCATTTTACTCATCCCTGTTAAATTGGGGTTGCATCTGTTAAGTCCGTCAGCGAGGAGCCGCCGCAAATGTGAAAAGCAGAAAAGCCTCTGCTGAAGGTTTGAAGCCAGTCCTTATTTATCATTTTGGGTGGAATTGAGAGCTTGTTTTCCTTCTGTCTGGAAATGTCACCTACAAGATCTTCTAAATGCTCCGTCCTTTGCAATTTGGGTTTGCATTTGATTGGAAATTTGTCTCCAAACTCAGAGTGGGTTTGGGATCGCCAGCTTCCATGGCAGATAGTCCTTTTGGAGTAAAGAGATTTTTATGTTACATTATGAGCAGTGAAAGTGAATGACAAAAGGGGAGTGACACATTTTCCTTGATGTACTTTGTCACCCAGAGCTGTTTGAGCTCAGGGCAGTCAAATAAGTTTAGGCCTGCAAAAAAAGTGAGTGATGTGCCCTTTTCTCTGAGGTAAAGAGATATTTGTAGTGGCATGAAGCAAGCTGGGAACGTTTCTTGTAAGATTGCCCAAAGGAAATAGCACCGTGAACAACTGGCTTTTTGTAGGGAAGACTATATTAAAAGGGAAAAAAAAAAAAGAACATAGTCTAAAACTATATTTATAAAAAAAAAAAAGGGGGGGAGAAAAAAGATTACATATTTCAAGTCTTGCTGAAACGCCTGAAAAGTCTCCCTGTGACACCAAATGATCTAAGTCATGTCTCCAAAGAGTAGCTCATCATTTCTCAGACAACAGCAGGAATTTGTGGCTGACCTCCTGAGGGAAATGGTCAACTTTCTCCATCTTTCCTCTCCATGCCAATGTTTGCCTTTAATTTATGTTGGTCAGTTGAAAATGGAAAGTTCAGTACCAAAGCTGAACTGGAGGAGGGGAAAAAAACACAGCATGAGAAAGGAGTTGTTTTGTGGGATATGTTTTCCAAAGCACTCTGGTTTTACCCAGGCTGTTCCCGTGTGTTTCCCAGCCTGTTTCTCTCCCCAGTGCTGCACAGTCCCAGTGCCCTCCCCAGATGGAGAAATGAAAGGCTGCACTAATTGAGGTCAGTTGTCGTTCCTGCTGACTGTTTGCAAAGGGTTTTTTACAAGCTGTCAGGCCACCTCCATCTGCTAAAGAAGCTCCACATCTCCCCCAACCACGGCAGCGTGTTTTCTTTCAAAATATCATAAAGGAAACTTGTTGCTTTAGGAAAGATATGGGGAATTTTCAACGAAAGCCAGGAGCCTGGAATTCCATGATGGGCAGCGGTATCCCAGCCTCTTGTAGATCTGTAGATTTAATAGATTAACTAGTAACTCTCCTGTAGATTTGTAAAATTTTGTTTAAAAACTACCCCAAAGTAGCACAAGTCGTGTGAGTGCCTCGGCAATTAAGGTGAAGAAAATGAGGTGCACCAGGAAGACAGCACCCAAAACTGGCACAGGAGAAATCCACGCTCCAGGTAAAGGAGTAAAGAAGCTGAATTTTGGGTTTGTTGACCCTGCTTTGGTGGGATGAGTGCAGAGTGACCCTGGCTGTGCATCTTCCTGCACCAAGTGAAGATCTGAGGGACAGCAGGGAGTTCCAGAGCTGCTTCCATGATGCTTCCAGAAAAGCACTGAGGTTTTACTGCTCCAGGAAGACACAGCTGCTTCTACCTTCACCAGGCTGATATCTAACACCAGAGCAGATGGACATGGATTTTGGATGGGCTGAACATGCCCAGCCTCACAGACACCTGCAAGAAACCCTTCTTCTCTGACCTCCTTAAAAGTTCCCTTAAAAATAACAATCCAGGTCTCCAAAAAAAAAAACAAAACAAAACAAACTAAGAGAAGCTGATTAAGATACAATCTACAGGACAAAGGTGATTAATATTTTGTGGTGAGTGGACAATTTTGTGTCACTGGAAGGAGCATCACAGTAATGCTGTTTGCCAGACAACATGAGGCACAGATTTTGTCAAAGACAATTTAGAAGAAAGGTTTGAGATTTGTGCTCTAGCACAGTTTGGAACAAAAGTCTCCATCCTGCAGATATTTATAACTTCTGCAATTCCTTTTCTATCTGTAGTCTGCTTTTTGTTTGTTTGTTTTTCTGGTTAGGAGCCTTTATCAACAACCCTTGTGAGGTTTTTATCATTTAAAAAAAAAAGCTGATTTTTGCGAAACACACCTTCCAAAACTGGAGACATGCAGAAATCTAGATTTTTTATTTTTTTTTTTTCAGATCAAGGTATTTACAGGCATGGCAAATGTAAATGCCATTTCAGTTGAGTTTAAAATAGTATTTATGCCAAGATAATCCCTTGAATGATATTTTACCCACTTGGAAGAGACCATACTTTCATGAAAAGTCAAATTTCAGCAGATCACACACTTTATGGTCCTAATGAACAATCCCAACTTGTGTAAACATGAATAGCAAAGTGGTTGGGTTGTCTGTTTGTCTTCTGCTGGTTTGTTTTTTCCCGTTCCCCTGGACCCCAGGCACATCACGCTGTCTCATGCTTTTCCACACCCAGGACATTGGAAAGAAGTTGTTCAATATCTCAACTCCTGCCAGAATCTCTCGGGCACGAGCTCATTTCCAGGGCTTCCACCCAAGATTGCCACCACCTGACACTTCCCCGCCCGGGAAACATCTGGACTTGCCTGCAGTGCACATCTGGATGAGGCACAGCTGCTGGAGGGTCACTCCCAGCAAGGGAAAATCAAAGATGTTGGGAAGATCTCAGAACACCAGGCGAATACGTAACCCTACAATCACCATCGCTCCAAGCATGGTGGGCTCCTCCATGGCCGAGAGCTTTCAGCTCTTTCCCATATAATCAACCCTTGGCACAAGCTCCAGATAAATCAGACTGAATTCACCTTTAACCCCCCAGGTTTCCCAGGCTTTTCCTAGGAAAGTCTCCAGATGATGAGGGGAAGAAGACGCTCACATTTCTCAGCAGGACCAGTGAGGGGATGATCCACACCCTGCACTGGATCCTCCATCCCTCTCAAACTCCAAAGCCCAGCTGAAGCACAGCAGACTCTGAGTCCTGCAGATCACAGGGCTCAGTTATTGACTACTGAAAACTCTCAGAATTTTGGGCCAGATCTGGAATGACGTGTTTTATAGACAAATCACTGGGAATGGCCAACTTTTCCCAGCTGGGAGTGGGCAGAGGGTGCTCCTGTAGCCCAGGGCATCTGTGCATTGTCTGTGACAGCCCTGGCAGTAGCAAGCTGGGCCCTCTATATGAAATATGGTATTTTCACACATCCAGGGAATGCCACAATAAAACAAGGAACTGGTGCAGTTTACGACTGGGCCTCATGCTGAGTCCAATTAAACCTACTGTTTCCAATCAGGTTTAATGTGAGGATAAAGTGAATGCTCCCTGAGATTTGGAGGAGGATAATTTGTCAGTAATAATAAGTGTAGACAAACAGGATGTTCCACAGTGCAGGGGCCTGATTAAAACCAAATGTGTTTCCAGGGATCCTCTCGAAACTCCTGGCAGCCAACGCAGCCAGCCTTGCTTGCAACTTACAGCAGTTCTTTTGCAAAAGCTCGCAGCCTTTGCAATTCTTCCTAAATCCCATGTTAAAAAATCAGAGCCAGGCCATTGGGTCACCCAAGAGCCATCTCTGTGCCTTGCTGTTGGTTTTTGAGGGGTTTTTCCAGAGCGTGTTTCAGCTTTATAACCTGTCAGTGAAAGGACATCCTAACAGGAAAGGGAAAAAGTCTTGGATTTTCAGCCTGGCCCTATCCTACTTCCTGACAAGAGCCTGTCTAGCTGGACTTAACACTGGCAAAAATGCATTTCCTGATCAAAATGGGGTTTCCTACAAAAGATGAATTCTTTCTTGATGAACTTTACTATAGAAACAGAATTTGCTGCCATCAGACCACGGTCCAAAAAATCGCTTCAGCTTCAGGGGAGTTTATTGAAAAGAAACAAGGAAAGTTTTAAACTATCCCAGACTTCAGGTTTTAAATTAGACTCGAGATCATTCTAATAACTTTTTTTTCTTATTTCCTAAAAAAAGGATTTTCTCACTTTTTGGCCAGATGGGAGCCTGGGTACCTCAGTGCTCGTTAGCCAAGTTACAGTCCCTGGGAAATCAGCGGTTACCTGGTGCTGGAGAGCTGCTTTTGTTTATTAGAGACAAGCAGACTGAGGTCAATGTGCAGAGCACTTAACATACTAACAAACCACTAATTAACCCAACACAGAAGCAGGAGCCCGTGCCCAAAATGTGTCTCTAATTCTCCATCTCTCCCTGCTTCCAGCAACACAATGGATCGTGTGTGGAGCTGGGATTGTGGCACAGACCTGACAGGGGAAGGGGGTCCCACTGCTGCAAGTTCCAGAAATCTGTTTTAGGATGGGGAAAATCACTGAAACAAATGAAAACCTGGATGTTGTGTGCTGCTAATTTTCCCTATTGCTCAGGAGGGCAATCACCTCCTCAAGCACCTTCTTTGGGGCTGTAGCTTTCTGTGCTTTCAAATTTACATTTGCCTTAAGGATGGTTCAAGTTTGCTGGAAATTTCCTGTCTGGATCCTCTCTCTCCATCTGCCCTGGTGGCACTTGCTTTTTTTCAATGACAGATTATGGGAATTGCTGCAATCCTCAAAAATGGGGATTCTCCAGGAGGTCTCAATGCTTGTTTGGTGACACAGGCAGTGCTTTATTTCCAATAACATCCTCAGAAACCTCCATTGCTTCCTTACATCCCATTCTTTAAGGAATTCTTGTTAGGAAGGTCTGATGAGCTCTTTCCAGTGCCCCAGGACCAAATATACATTCCTTATATAGATATGTAAAATGGAGCACACTAAGAAAAAGGTGGAAGTTTTAAAGTCCCAAAATAAAGCTCTGATGTGTTTTTGGGGCATGTAAAAATATATATATATATATAATATTATATATATATATATATATATATATATATATATATATATATATATATATATATATATATATATATATATAATATCTATATAAATATTATATATATATAAATATAAATATATAAATATATATAAATAAATATAAATAAATATAAATAAAAATATATAAATATATATAAATATATATATTATATCTATATAAATATTATATATATGAATCCCAAAGATCGTTGTAGGTGAGTCCCCATCAAAAATGGAGCACACAAAAAAAAAGGTGGAAGTCTTAAAGTCCCAGAATAAAGCTCTGATGTGTTTTTGGGGCATGTCCCCAGTGAAGTGGCCTTGCTGGAGAAAGGTTGGACAGGCTCTGAGGGCCTTATTTCAGTCTCAAAATGGATGGAAAACTCTCTCCTTCTTTTCAGCCTGGAAGAAAATGCAGGTGAATTCACAGGGTTCTGTTTTGAAGAGGCCTTGAAGAACTTTGGGAAGATGTTTTGGGGAACCTGAAAATTTGCATGTGTCTGGCATAGAAAAATAGAATTATCACAAGACTGGGAATTGAGACAGGAAAATAGCACCAATAAAGAAAAGAAAACACATCTTGGATGGGAGCATGGATTAAAAAATGGCCCCAAAACAGGGGTGTTGGTCTGACACAGTCATGCCTCGCCTTTTCCTGGCAGAAGTGACAGTGACAAAGGTGTCCTTTCAAATGGCAGCAGCTCCTCCTGAAACCCCTCAATGTCTCTGAGCAAAGCTGCCCCAGACAAATAAACGATTTGATTTAATTTAGAGCCACAGCTTGTTCCCAGGGAAGGGTAATTGGATCCATGGCTGAGAGCTGGGAAGGGGGCCTGAGATGAAACAAAGGAGGCAGCTCTGCTGCTTGGGATACTTCTTTTCTCCAGTGGAAATTTCTTAAGGAACAGAACCCCTGCTCCAAACAGCAGCGTAGTTTCAGTGACCTGATTTCCTGCCACTGTTCCTTCTCCTCTGATAATGGGGAAGAACACCGGTTTTTCTCCTCCTACAACTAAACAAACAAAGCATGAAATGAGCGGGAATGTTTAATGCCAAAAGCCCGCAGAAGGAGAGCTGCTCTGGACTGGAGACCTTTGCAAACAGAAGGTGAGGGGTTTATAACAGGATTGTTTCTGCTACTGCTGTCCTGCAACTTCCCAGCTTGGTGCATCCAGCTATTCTGAGAGCTTCCCTTGAGTGGGGAGGAGCTGGGAAAGAGGAGAAGCGGCCTCTGAAAGGGAATGGAGCTGAGCAGGGGCTGGAGAATTCCTGAGGGAGCTGGGAAGGGGCTGGAGAATCCCTGAGGGAGCTGGGAAGGGGCTGGAGAATCCCTGAGGGAGCTGGGAAGGGGCTGAAGAATTCCTGAGGGAGCTGGGAAGGGGCTCAGCCTGGAGAAAAGGAGGCTCAGGGGGAATTTCTGGCTCTGCACAGCTCCCTGCCAGGAGGGGACAGCCGGGGGGAACAGGGACAGGAGGAGAGGGAACGGCCTCAGGCTGGGCCAGGGGAGGCTCAGGGTGGATATAAAGAAAATTTCCTGTCAGAAAGGGTTATTAAACATCGGGACAGACTGCCCAGGGCAGTGGTGGAGGCATCTAAAGGTTGTGATGGTGTGACAGGAGGGGACTTGGTGGCCATGGCAGTGATGGGGGAATGGTTGCACCAAATGACCAGAGAGGTCTTTCCCAACCCAAATGACTCCATGATTCCACACTTCTTTCCTCCCTTACTGACTCCAAAGCCAAAGAAAGAGCTTTTGAGGAGGAGAGCTGGGTTCTCAGCTGCTGGTCATTGTCCCAGCTCCCTCAGGTGCCCAACAAAAGCGATATTTGGTGCCTGGTGTGGGCTGGGAGGCAGAACTGAGGCGCTGCGCTGCCAGGCTGGGCTCTCAGGAGCTTGTGGCAGCCCCAGGGGTGGTACCATGGACAGTGTGCCCATCACATGGCCTCGTGTGAGGAGTGAAAACCTGACACTGAAAGACAAAAAAGGGGAGAAAAAAAATCTAAAAATATCCCATCCCAACACATGGTCACAGGCTGATCTGGGGACTTGCAAAGAGCCTGGAAAATCATATCAGTGTCTGAATCTGATTTGAATCTTCTTGAGTCTTCCTGACCCAGAGTAATTCAACCAAATTAATCAAAAAGTCAAATCAAAAAGTGACCTTTTCTTGAGCTGTCACCACTTTGGAACAGCTGTGGAGCAGAGCTACGTGGATATATCCACAAGATGAGGCATTTGCAGTTTGCTGGGGTTTTTTTTCTGTTTTGGGATCAGTAGAGAACTAATAACACTTGTTTGTGGTGTTGTTTGATGAGGTTTTTTTTAATCTGGATAGAAGTTGTCACTATTTCCTTCTCCCCACTGCACATCATTGAACACTCAGCTCTTGACTATTCTTCCCCACACCTCTCAGATGTGTCATTTACTCCATTGAAAAGAAAGAAAAATTCCACAGCTATTCAGGACAAAAAAAAACAAAACAGTTGTTTGAAATTCTAAGGCATAATAGAAACATTTCCCTCAACCTTGGACTTCCTTTCTCTAAGCAAGTGCTGTCACTATCATTGCTTTAAATCTGGACAGAGTTTTTGTAACTTTATATACTTGTTTTGTAACTGTGACTGGTTTAAAATTCAGAGTGAGGATGGTAGGAAGCAAACTGGAGATGTTTTTTCCTCTTTTTTTTTTTTCATTGATAGTTTAAATTTCATACCCCTGAATAATGGAGCTGGTCCTGTTCACAAGGCTATTTTCTCACTTTATATTCCCCCCAAAGGAGTGCTCAGCCTGGGAAGTATTTTAAGAAGATTGCTTTTAATAAGATCTGTGAGTTGTAAAACATAATCAAAATATATTAACTCTTCTTTAGTCTTTGTTTTAGGCTGGAATTCTCTCTGCCCTTTCATGCCTGGAAAATTAAAAATTCATTTATCTTTCTTCCCAGGAGGGAAACAGGTGTTTGCTCCAGAAAGCTTCTGCTCTGTGTCGTGTTTTTTAAATTTATTTTAAATAAACCTGTGAAACAATGTGCTTGGCGAAGATGGAAGTTGCATTTAAAACTCCTTTCCCGTTTCTTTTTTTTCCAAAGGAAAATGCTCTTGGAGTCCACTAGAGGGTCCAGCTGGGAGCCCTGCAGTGCCCTGGGTGAGGCAGGTGGAGCAGAGCCCTCCCTGCTCCATCCCCAGGCCACAAACACCTGCGGGTGGAGAAAAGGAGGAGACCAGTCGGGAAATTTATCCCAGTGATCGTCATAAAAGGGTCAATTGCTCCTCGCTCCAGTTAATGCCAAGATGGGCATTTATGGGAACTGGAATTATTGCTCCTTGGCTTTGCTCATTTCTTCTCCCTTCTCATTCCTTAGAAAGCTCTCTAGACTGTTAAAATTCAGTTTTGTTTTAGTTTGGAGCATTTTTCTTACAACTGAGGGGATAAAAAAAAACCAAACCAAAACCAAACATATATATCTATACATCTATATATCTATGTATCTATATATCTATGTATCTGTAGCTATATCTATATATCTATATATCTATATATCTATATATCTATATATCTATATATCTATATATCTATATATCTATATATCTATATACCTATATATCTATATATCTATATATATATATCTATATATCTATATATATCTATGTAGCTATGTAGCTATATAGCTATATAGCTAAATCTATGTATCTATATATCTACATATCTATGTATCTATGTATCTATATATCTCTGTATCTGTAGCTATATATATCTATATATTTATATATCTATATGTATCTATGTATCTATGTATCTATGTAGCTATATAGCTATATATCTTAATCTATGTATCTATATATCTACATATCTATGTATCTATGTATCTATATATCTATGTATCTGTAGCTATATATCTATATATTTATATATTTATATATATATCTTTATCTCTATGTATCTATATATCTATATATCTATATATCTATATATCTATATATCTGTATATCTATATATCTGTATATCTGTATATCTATATCTATAAAATCACCTGCAGCCTTTGGAATTCCAGCTATCTTGTGCTGCACTCAACAAGTCAACCTGAAATGCAGACTGGCAGCAAAATTGATGTCTTACCTCAATTTTTATTATTTTTTTTTCACTTTTTTCTTTTTTATTTGGAAAGCACTAAATCCTCTGAAAAGGAGCTTTCTGTGTGAGGCTGGGGGCTAACACGAGCTAACACGAGAGGGGGTTCTCAGGGTGGTTGTGGAGCCCAAATTGGGACTGCAATAAAACACTTATTGGCCCATTCGTTCCTTTTTAGCACCTTTGCCAAGAACAAACTCGGGAGAGGACCAGAAACAGAGTGGCTTTTATGGGAGTGCAGAAGGGAGCGGTCACAGGCCCTCGGGAATGATGTTTTGGGCAAGAAAACCCTATTGTAGTTCAGTTTTCCTGATCTATCACCCGGCTTAGAGCGCTGGGGGTGTTAAATAAACACGGGAGGTCGCAGGTGGGGTAACACAGCAGCCACCTGCAAATCTGGGGAGCAGCCCCGCTCTGTGCCCACCTCCTCTGGCACCTCACTGCCCGGAGCTCTCAGGGGACACCTCGGCAGGTTTGACCCGAAAATGCCACATGCAGAAACTCAAACCTCACTGTCCCCAAACCTCAGTGCCCCAAATCTCATTGTCCCCAAATCTCACTGCCCCAAACCTCACTGCCCCAAACCTCACTGCCCCAAACCTCACTTTCCCCAAACCTCATTGTCCCCAAATCTCACTGCCCCAAACCTCACTGTCCCCAAACCTCACTGTCCCCAGATCTCACTGCCCCAAACCTCACTGCCCCAAACCTCACTGTCCCCCAAATCTCACTGCCCCCAAATCTCACTGTCCCCCAAACCTCACTGCCCCAAACCTCAGTGCCCCCAAATCTCACTGCCCCCAAATCTCACTGTCCCCCAAACCTCACTGCCCCAAACCTCACTGTCCCAAACCTCACTTTCCCCAAACCTCATTGTCCCCAAATCTCACTGTCCCCAAACCTCACTTTCCCCAAACCTCAGTGCCCCCAAACCTCAGTGCCCCCAAACCTCAGTGCCCCCAAATCTCACTGTCCCCAAACCTCACTGTCCCCAAATCTCACTGCCCCCAAACCCCGCTGTCCCCAAACCTCACTCTCCCCCAAATCTCACTGTCCCCCAAACCTCACTGCCCCGAACCTCACTTTCCCCAAATCTCAGTGCCCCAAATCTCATTGTCCCCAAACCTCACTGTCCCCAAACCCCACTGTCCCCAAACCCCGCTGTCCCCAAACCCCGCTATCCCTGCAGCTGGAGGATGCCCGTGTGCTGCGGTTCTGCCCAGCACGGCTCTGCTGAGGAGGCTGAGGAGATTCCTGCCCCCAAAATGAGTGGGTTTGTAGCAGGGCAGGCTGCAAACACCGGACAGCAACTGGCCAAAAACAACTGCATTTGAATATCGTTGTTTTATCGAGAGATTTCGCCTCTTTCTTGCTTAACTCAGTGGCAATTTTCCCCCCTGCTTTCGGGGGCTCTGGATTTTGGTTTCATCGTGGGGACAGGGAGATGATATCCACAGCTTTATCCTCAGAGCTGACAGCTACTGAGAAAAAACTACTTGTAATGTGGCTTCATCACACTGGGATTAAGTTTAGGCGTGTAAGATTTCTGCTCCTGCCTAAACCCTGAATTCTGTGTGTGCCATGTCATGGAAAGTTATGACTTGGCTAGCACAGGAATAATTCACTCTGCTACTTCCATGCCTTCTGCAGCCAGCAGAATTGTCATATTTTATGGACAGATCAAAAAGTGCACCCTTCTATAAATGTGCAGTTTCAGCAGAGAGAAAAGGTTCAGATTGCAGCAGTCCCCATTTGAAAATGCAGCTTGGAAAACTGATTATTTTCCTTCCTCTTGCACCAAAGCAAACCAAAGCTCCCATTTTTCTCCAGCCCCCCACTCCAAAGGCCAGGCCCCAGACAGGGCTGGGAGCTTTGCTTATGTTAAAAACAAAACACAGAGAGCTGCTCAGAAAGGATCAATAACAAGAGATCCTTTACCAGGCTGCTCAGCCTTCCCTTCGAGAGCAGTGCTAAAATTTCCATCGACTTCAGCAAGAACCAGAGATTTACCTGCAAATCAGCGTGGTTTTGGTCTAAACACACCAGGCTGGGATGTAAAGAAAGCTGTGTTTTAATCCTGCACTCTTCCATCCAAACTGCACCTTTAATAATCCTATTTTTTTCTTGTTCTTCCCCAGTGCCTCACTTTCCTCACCTAGAAAAATGAAAACAAATGTTGCTGGTTTTCATATTTGACTTCAAAATCAGAAAAGAATTAGGTAAAATAGCAGAATATCTTTCTAGTTACCTCCTGGGTTTGTTTTTTTCTGCTGTTACTAATTTATTAAAATTTGGTATTTGTGGTGTCTACTCCTTGCACGAGCATCCTTAAGTTGATAAAACCCTACTAAGGAGAAAAACTGAGCATCCAGGATCAGGATTTAAATCTTGTCAATTCTACTTAATCCCTGCAATTATCCAGCCCCACACCATGGATTAGAGGAGCAGTGGCAGCAGTGCCAGTTCTGAGGGATCCTCCCAGCTCCTTCCTGGCTGTGACCATCTCCAGGGCCTGATCCTGGATTTATACATTTATTTATCAGATACACTCAGATCCCTGCTGACTTTACTTTGAATTTAGCTGGACCACACAGCCCTGACTCAGCATGCTCCAGCTTCGGGGACAATTGGCAGGATTGGCTCATATCTTCTATATTTATATATATTTATATATATTTTTATGTATATATATATATATATATTTATATATATATAAACTTTCTTTTATGGACAGCCTGTATACATGGCCAAAAGATAAACTTCACTAAGAAGAAATGACAGAAAAGGCACCCAGGTGTATTAAAAATTAATATTAAGACCTCAGCCACTCCACCCAGATTATCTTTTATTTGTTTTATTTTGGGCAAACAACAAGATTTTAAGGATTTTAATCCACAGAATTACAACCCACCAAACAAAAACAAGGAAAGGGTTTCTCCTGGCACATCAAATCAGGATTAAATCCTCCCGTTCCAAAAAGGACTAAATAAATATTTCCCTTTGGGAGCTGACACCCCCATCCTCTCCATATGCTAAAGAGGTGAGTGTGGCTTTAATTGCGGTGAAGATAAGCCTTTATCTAAAGGATAAACCTCACTTTACACTTATTTACCGACTGCAAATGCTTCCACCTCGGTGGCACTCGTGCCTTAGGGACAGTGACCTGGGCCAGGTTGCCCGATTTTCCATGCCCCAAACGGCCCCGAACAGGAGTTTTTCCTTTTTTATTTTTTTTTTTTTAAAAAAGCGATTTACACGGACCTGCTAGAAAAAACAAAAAAAAAACCACAAAAACCAAAAAGGTGTTTTGCTCACTCCAGACTCTGCTTCAAGCGAGCAAATTTTGCCCTGGGCGTTAAAAGCACCGCGCGGCTCCGGCTGAATTTCAGCCGCCTTCGGGAGTTTGTTTGGATTTCTGGGTCAAAGCGATCACGAAGGTGATTTTTATTATTATTTATTTTTTCTTTTTATCCTTTTACAGATAAGACCAGGAAGGAGAAGCCCTTGCAGCCGTGTCCCTGGTGCTGCCGGAGGAGGGATGCTGCCCGCACGGGGTGGGCAGAGGAGCCGGGATCTCCTCCCAGGTGATGTTTAAGGCACAGAAAAATCTCCTCATGCCGGCGCACAATGGCCACATTGTAAATCCGTCCCTTCCCATCATGTAGGACGTTGGGATCGTTAGTTTTGGCTGGAAATAAAATATATATTACACGCAAAGCGCTCTGCTAGCGGGCAGCAAACGCGCGCTGCCGCTGTAATGTTTCTCATTATATTTCCCCTTTGTTCCTAAAAAATGACTGAGTTATTGCATAATGCAATAACTCAAGGAAGAGGGAAAATACAGCAAGAGGATGGAAACGAAGGCAGCCTGTCAGTTTTAAGCACAAATGAATGCTCGGTTTCTTTTATAAAGAAATCCCACTACAGGACTAATCGTCTGGAAAAAAAAAAAAAAATAAAAAATCCCATTCTGACAAGTAAATAGTTTGTTTCCTCCCCATTTCAAACAGCTTTGAAAAATCTCCAGCAACACGTCAGAGGATTTTTTTTAGGCTTTCTCGATTCTTGAGTTTTCCCCCGAATTTTGCGTGCGTGCATTTTATTAGGTTAATAAAACTTGATTTCCAAGCGTTCGGACGCCTCGGGGGTACAATGAGCTCGGATGTCAAATGCATCAAGCAGCTAATGAAGGGATTTCAGAGGTCTCCAAAGTGTCCATAGCAGCAATTTGTAGCGTTTCATAAAGGTGAAGCCCATTCTGGCTCCAGCGTGTTTTGTCTGACACTTTTCCGGGCGCTCCAACCCCGATGTGCTGGTTTATTCCCATTTTATGTCGTTTTCAAACTCCCCGATGTCGCTGTCACAGGGATTATGGGAAAAGAGAGTCAAACCAGCATCCCCGGGCGAGCTCATGCCAGTGGTACTGGGAAAGGGTGAACGGGGGAAAAAATCCCAATCCTATCGTGCTTTACAGGGATTTACTAAAAGGGATCCAGAGGCGAAAAACATACGGGGGAAATCCTTATCCAAGGAAATATTTTATGTTTTTTTTATATTATATTATATTTTATAATTTATAACCTGTGTAAAGGTCTTGTTGGGAATGGGGCAGGGGAAGCTGAGCCTTTTTAGTTATTTTTTTTCTTTACTTTTTCTTATTGTCGTTTCCTTTTTTAATGCTCTTCTCTTCTCTTCTCTTCTCTTCTCTTCTCTTCTCTTCTCTTCTCTTTTCCTCTCTCCTCTCCTCTCCTCTCCTCTCCTCTCCTCTCCTCTCCTCTCCTCTCTCTCCTCTCCTCTCCTCTCCTCTCCTCTCCTCTCCTCTCCTCTCCTCTCCTCTCCTCTCCTCTCCTCTCCTCTCCTCTCCTCTCCTCTCCTCTCCTCTCCTCTCCCCTCTTTCCTTTTCTTTTTCCTTTTCCTTTCCTTTCCTTTCCTTTCCTTTCCTTTCCTTTCCTTTCCTTTCCTTTCCTTTCCTTTCCTTTCCTTTCCTTTCCTTTCCTTTCCTTTCCTTTCCTTTCCTTTCCTTTCCTTTCCTTTCCTTTCCTTTCCTTTCCTTTCCTTTCTTTCCTTTCCTTTCCTTTCCTTTCCTTTCCTTTCCTTTCCTTTCCTTCCTTTCCTTTCCTTTCCTTTCCTTTCCTTTCCTTTCCTTTCCTTTCCTTTCCTTTCCTTTCCTTTCCTTTCCTTTCCTTTCCTTTCCTTTCCTTTCCTTTCCTTTCCTTTCCTTTCCTTTCCTTTCCTTTCCTTTCCTTTCCTTTCCTTTCTTTTTGTTTTTATTTCCCCTAATTTTCCTTTTCTCTACCCCCATTTTATTTATTTTTTTAACATTTATTTATTATTTGTTCTTGGGTTTTTTGGGTTTTTTTTTCCACGGCTGTTGGTATTTCAGCCCCTTTTCCCCAGCTCCGTGCCCTGTCTGGGGCTGAGCTGGGAGCTCGGGTGGGTGACAGTGAGGGATGGAGGGGCAGCGATGGCTGCCCCGGCTCCTCTGGGCTCTGCCCCGGCCGGGACACTCAGTTCTGCCTCCAGATCTGATTTATCCCTGGTTTGTTCCTCACTCTCCCCCTCCAGCCTGGCGCTCTTTTGGCAAAGGAACAAAAACAAGCATCTCCCCACCCCCGGCTCCCAATCCCGGCTCATCCCGGGCTCCGCTTCCCCCGGGATTGGTGCGTTTATGGAATTCCTGGGCAAATGACCTTGCCGTTGCCAGTTTTTCCTCTTCTTTCTCACAAACACCGAGCTCAATTCCCAGAGTTTCCCTAATAGCAGTCAGCAGATAGAGCGGGTTCTCCCTGTCCCGGGATCCGGGAGGTCGGGAAAGGCGCTCCTGCCAACGAGCCCGTGGCTGCTGGAAAACCACGCTGGCAGCTCGCTCTGTCATTTGTTCCCAGCTCTTCTCGGCCTCCAAATTAAAGATATCATCATGACAGTACTAATAAAAAATATATTTTAATATTTGGGGAGGGGATTTTTGAAACCGCAGAGTCTCTGTAACTCCCAGGCATGGGAGAGATGGTGATGGAGAGGGGCTGGGGGGACACCAGAGCCCCGGACTGGGGGAGATGGTGATGGAGAGGAGCTGGGGGGACACCAGAGACCTGGACAGGGAGAGATGGTGATGGAGAGGGGCTGGGGGGACACCAGAGCCCCGGACTGGAGAGATGGTGATGGAGAGGGGCTGGGGGGACACCAGAGCCCTGGACTGGGGGAGATGGTGATG